>NC_069659.1:234429166-234732196 GCF_027244095.1 Hemicordylus capensis | reverse complement strand
GAAAACGGCCCATTTTCCTGTTTGATTGCAGCTTTGAGAGATGGTACATAAAAGAGCAACGGAAAGTTACTTGCAGTGGTTCATCACAGCCCTTCTTGGTGTCAGATTTTATAGGGGATCATTTCATTGCACTTTAAAGAATAAGACTCCATACAAATCACCACCGGGCCTTGCTCGTTGCCTTCCACCAAGTGACTCGTTCGGAGCCTTTTTAGATCGCTCCACTCCCACCTCCAAACTTCCGTCATTCATAATCTATTTCAATATTAGAGGCCAGCAGCAAACACTTGGCTGAATCAACATGGGAACTCCAGCCTTTCTCCTCTTGGCAGTCCCTGTCTATGTGTAGGGGCTCACTCTACTCCCTGCCAGTTTGCCTTCCTTTCCCCAGACTCTTCCTTTTCCAGACATTTACTCTTTCTCTTACCCCTCTGACCCATTCCCAACCCTCCTTTTCTAGCCCACACTTCCTTTGAACTATTGACTTTTCGGGCTTCTATCTCCTCTTTCCTTGACCCCTACTTTTTCTCCCTTCCCACCCCTAGGCTCCTAAGGTGTAGGGTTGCCATGCCCCCCCGAATTCAGAGTAGCCCCCAGATTTTGGCTTCTCCAACTGGATTTACATAGATTTCAAATGCACTGCCTGGATTGCCTGGATTCTACTCTGGATCCAATCACATGGGAGGGCAGAGAAGGAGGGGGAAATAAACAAATCTGTCAAATAAACAAAATGCAAATTAGTTTCCACATAATTTGCCTAATATGCAAATTAGGCTACCTGGATTTGGGAAGCTTGAATATGGCAACTCTGCTCTGGTTGCCCCACCTCTCCCTAGGATCAAAACAGTTCAGCTAATGGCAGCCAGACACTGCTGAAATCAAAGCAGCTCAGCCAATGGCAGATAGAGAGGATTCAGCATGTCCCTTAGAACACCACAGGCAACACCTATCACCATGAAAAAAGTCCCTTAGCACACGGGTTCCCAACCGTGGGTTCCTCAGATGTTATTGCACTACAACTCCCATCATCCCCAGCCACAATGACTGAAGGGAACCCAAGGCTGGAAATCCCTGCCTTAGCACATTACAACATAGATGGGATATGTTGTCTCCCTTATGAACTGACCACACAGAACGCACATCAAGCCTCCTAGTCATGATAGTGATCTTTGTGCAGATGGACCCAACCTTTAAACAATTTAGCTTTATTCTCCTGCTGACTTGTCATCTTGATAATGTTCTCGATTCGCTTTGTTAATTAAGGCAGTTCCCCCCCCCATTCACTTCTAAATTGTACCTCTAGGTGGCAGCAGGTATTAAACGAAGGTCAACCTTATCCTTGGAGTGGTTAATGCCTACGTGCAAATACAACACAGCTATGTCAGCAATTGCCAAAGCTGGTGATAGAGAAAGCCTGTAATAGAGGATGAAAGGCATGCATAGCAAAGTAATCTGTTGTTCTGAAATGTTACTTTTATTGCACAGAGTATCTGAAGAAAGTCAATAGGATCCTGCCTTCCTTTTTAGCTGACTGCTGGGAGCCAGCAGAACCAAAGTACAGGTTTTAGATATCCTAGTAAACTGCTACTGCTGCTGTTGCTGCCATGAACATGAATACTGTGAATATTTATATACAGCTTTTAAACAGAAGTTCTCAAAGTAATCTACATAGAAAAAGAAATGATAGATAGGATGGTCCCCTGTCCCCAAAGGACTCACAATCTAAAAAGAAACATAAGGCAGATACCAGCCACAGCCACAGGAGGGATGCTGTGCTGGGGTTGGACAGGGCCTGTTGCTCTCCCCCTGCTAAATATAAGACAACCACTACTTTAAAATGTTCTTCTACTAGATCCCACCATTTTATTATGCAATGAGATGGTGCTTTATTCATTTTGCAATGCAAAACGTCGACCCAAAAGTAAATGGATGCTTGATAATTATTGTATTGCAGATTGGTTTTGTAATTGTATGTTGGCAGTAAGACCCCTTTTGCCATTATGTTTTTGTTTTTGTTTTCTATTCAGAGATCTTCTCTGGGGGTGAGTAGACTGCAAACACCCATTATACTTGAGGATGGCTTGAGTGTCGACTTGGCTGGAAATGGGTGGTTTGGTTAAGGGGAGGAGAGAGAAAAATCTAAAGACATGTTTAAGTATTTCCACTTAGCCAAAATTAGCATTTGGAGACAGCTAATGTGAAGCCATCAAGTTATTGTAATTGTGAAAAAAAGACATTAAGCTGCAATCTTATGCACATTTACCTAGGAGTAAGCCTGGGAAATGCTTGACTAACAAGCAGAAGGTTGCCGGTTCGGATCCCCACTGGTATGTTTCCCAGACTATGGGAAACACCTATATCGGGCAGCAGCAATATAGGAAGATGCTGAAAGGCATCACCTCATACTGCACGGGAGATGGCAATGGTAAACCCCTCCTGTATTCTACCAAAGAAAAACCACAGGGCTCTGTGGGCGCCAGGAGTCGAAATTGACTTGACAGCACACTTTACCTTTAAGCCTCATTGAACAAAGTTGGACATATTTCTGAGTAAGCATTCACTGGATTGTGCTGTAAGGCTGCAATTCTGTGCATCCTTACTTGGGAGCCCCCTCCTCCAGCTGTATGGGGTTTACTTCTGAGTAAACAGGCTGCAGGGCAATGAACAACAGGGGTAAGGAGTCATCAATAACACACCCAATCTGTCCTAGTTAGTCTCCTCCAAGCTTGAAAAAACTAAACAAATAGAATTAAAATTGAGTGAACAATTTGCACTGAATAATTTACTCAGCTGTTTATGAATTTAATTGGTCACAGGTATCTAGTGATTTTTTGCAGTTGAATTTTATATCAGAACAGTCAGTGAGCCTTATAAAAATGAAGTTATAGGAATCCTTTTACACAACTTGCCAAGCAGAGGCTTATGTGACTGGTTTCATTGATGCCCATAGGACAACTTTGATTGACTGATTGATTGATTAAGTGCTGTCAAGTCAGTGTTGACTCAGCAACCACATAGGATGATCTGTCTTCAACTTGGCCTTTAAGGTCTCTCAGTGGTGCATTCATTCGTGTCATAATCGAGTCCATCCACCTTGTTGTGGGTCATCCTCTTCTTCTCTTTCCCAGCATTATGGACTTCTCAAGGGAGCTGTGTTTTTGCATAATGTGTCCAAAGTATGATAGTTTGAGCCTGGTCATTTGTGCCTCAAGTTAAAATTCTGGATTGATTTGTTCTATGATCCATTGGTTTGTTTTCCTGGCTGTCCATGGTATCCTCAAAAGTCTTCTCCAGCACTAAAGTTCAAAAGCGTCAATACTTTTTCTATCTTGCTTCTTCAAAGTCCAGCTTTCACATCCATAGAGTGTTATGGGAAAAACCATTGTCCGAACTATTCTGATCTTGTAGGTATAGAGACGTCACGGCATCTAAATATCCTTTCCAAGGCCTTCATTGCAACCCTATCAAGTGCTTATCTGAGGCATATTTCTTGACTGCTAGATCCTTTACTGTTGATTAATCCTAAAAGGCAGAAGCTATCCACAGTGTCTTCGTTATCTGAGGCTGGTTTCTGAGGCTGGTTGCTGTGCCCGATGTCATTAGTTTAGTCTTCTTTACATTTAGTCATAGTCCCATTTTTTCACTGCGCTCCTTGACTTTCATTACTAGAGTTTGCAGACCATTCGCATTCTCAGCTATCAGAGTGGTGTCATCACAGTAGCACAAGTTAGCACTACTTTAAAGGTAAAGTGTGCCGTCGAGTCAGTGTCGACTCCTGGTGACCACAGTGCCCTCTGGTTGTCTTTGGTAGAATACAGGAGGGGTTTACCATTGCCTCCTCCCGCTCAGTATGAGATGATACCTTTCAGCATCTTCCTATATTACTGCTGCCTGATATAGGTGTTTCCCCTAGTCTGGGAAACATACCAACGGGGATTCGAACCTGCAACCTCTGGCTTGCTAGTCAGGTCATTTCAGATAAGCAAATGAAAAATATCTTTAACTAGGAGTCTAGTGAAAAGTCCATCCATACAGTGGGTTAAGTGGATGATGGGACTGCATATATCAGGAGATCCCTGGCAGCAATATTTGGGACATGAAGCAGGGTTTGCCCCTTGCTTGATTTCAGCTCACTCACTTTGCCTCACAGATCTCAACTGGAGTCACAGTGAACCAAGTCAGCCCTGTGTGCATATAGTCTTGCCCAGTCATCTGCACTAGAACCTCTCTAGATCCATTTCTTGATCAGGATACTGTGCGTCAGAGAGAAAACTCAAGATTTTTTTTTTAAAAAAATGATATGATTATGTTGACATTTGTCTACTTGGAGAGAATACAGAGAACCAGATAAGATTAGTTTACAATTAAATTTCCAAGTTATGGTAGGACTGTGCTTTAAATTGGAACAATTATCAGATCTGATTTGATACAGCCTTTATTGCCAATATTTTGCACTGTATCGTCTATATATTTATTTCTCTAAGATGTACTCATGGCTAATCCCATGGGTGGGAGCTCTTGCGAGAGTTCGCGAGCAGCTGCCAGATAGCTATGGGTACGGGGAGAGAAAATGGTGGCTGCTGGTGGGCTGGCTAGCGAGGGAAAGTGCCTGTCGATGGGCAGGCCAGTGGGGAAGGAAAGCGCCCACTGTTGGGCTGGCTGGTGGGGAAGAATGACAGGGAGAACTAGGGACGCAGATGTTCTGGGCCAGGTCAGCTAGTTTGGAATGCAAAATCACTAATATTGGCACCACCCAATATGATAATTTCTGTATTGGTTTGGATTGTATCAAATTCAGTTTGATGTTTAGATGGCTGTTTACATGCTTTTCTGTGTTGCTGATGATGTCACAAGACTTCTTTGTTGTTGAATCTGCTGATGTGCCATGTATGTAAAATGCTGGGGGAGAGAACCGTAATGTGATTGCTATCTCACAGTGCCTCAGGCGTACACTGCTTCAAGCATGCTGCAATTGGTTTATCTCTCTTCCAATTACAGTGTTTCGGGGGAGGGACGTAGAATTGTATGTTACAAGGTGTCTGATTCAAAACGCCACTTCTGAGTTGGAGCAACTCTTTAGAGGAGCACTGGGGAGGTACTACTTGCCAAGGGAGATTGCATTGACCTCATCTGAATGTATATATTCAAAGCAAAAGCGTGAAGGATGGGGGCAGGTTTTGAAACCCTACACTTGAAATAGGGGGTAAAATCAAGCCCTAAAAAGGATCCATCACCAACTCCAAGAGAGCTCTACCATGCCTGAGTGTTGCAACCAATTCTGACTTACAATGACTATTTTATTTATTTATCATATTTCTTTACCACCTGATATAGATATCTCTAGGTAGTGTACAAAGTTAAAACATAGGAAATGTAAAACAATCTAAAACAGTTAAAATTCACAAAACAAGTAAAAAACAATCTCAAAAGATAAAAAACATATTGCAATTTTTAACATTTCAGTTAAAAGCCTGGGAAAATAGCCTTGTATGTTCCTAAAACAGGAAATTAAGTATATAAATATTAAGATAAAAGTTAGACTTGAATCTGGAAGTTCAGGACTTCAATTTCATCTCTCTCATTGTATTGTCTTTGAAAGGTAATCTGTTTCAGTGATCCAAGTGGTGATCTATTTCACAGATAGAATATAAGCTAATTTATATATTCATAAATACATAGGTACAGGAAAAGAATCAGGAAGAGAGTTGGTCTTGTGGTAGAAAGCATGACTTAGCTAAGCAGGGTCCACCCTGGTTGCATATGAAAGGGAGACTAGAAGTGTGAGCACTGTAAGTGTGAGCACCCTTGGGGGATGGAGCCGCCCTGGGAAGCGCATCTAGGTTCCAAGTTTCTTCCCTGGCATCTCTAGAATAGGGCTGAGAGAGATTCCTGCAACCTTGGAGAAGTTGCTGCCTGTCTGTGAAGACAATACTGAGCTAGATGGACCTATGGTCTGACTCAGTATATGGCAGCTTCCTATGTTCCTACATCTTGAGGTTCTTCCTAAAAGCAAGCAGAGAATATGCTCTTATTTCAAGAGGGAGAGTGAACCTCTATTTCAGTAGGGATGTGTGAACGGGCTTGAGGTCGAGCTGGTTCGCCATCAAACCAGGCCGGCTCATGACCCGGCCATGCAGATGTCCATTGGGCATTTGTGGCTGCGTCTAAAATAACCACCGCCACTGGAGGAAGGGCCGAAGTTGGCCCCAAAATGGGCTGGATGGGCCCTTTTTAGAAAGGGAGAAGGCTGGCAGGGGAAAGGGGAGATGGTAGAACCCCCGCTCCCCGCAAGGCCTTTGTTGCCAACCTGGAGTCAGCAGTGAGTGTTAAATGTAAAGAAAAAAACCAAACTAACCCCTGAACTGGCTTGAATTCGAGGTGAGCCAGGGGTATGTTTGGGGGGCACAAAACCAAACATGCCTGGTTCTGTTCGAGTCTGGTCCAGACTCAAACAGAATTGGGCAAATTGGTTATGTGCACACCCCTGTATTCCAGAGCCCCAGGGCAGCCCCAGAGAAGACCCCTTCATGAGTCGCCACCAAACGAGCCAGTGGCGAGTGGTTTGATGATTTTGCATTATTTTTGATGGGCTATTATATCCATGGGATGATGCATCGATCCAATAACAATACATTGAACAATTTAAATTGGGCTCCTCCAATTATTGGATGCATGATTCGGTAATCACTTGCATTGTATCAGAACCCGATCCAATAATTTAATTCATGCACAGCTCTATTATAGGTGAACTAATAGGTAACTAATAGGTAAACTAGCTAAGAAAGAATGACTGATATTGTTGATTTCAATGAAACTTGCTTCCAAGGAAGTGTGCCTAGTATTGCAGTCTTAATCCACATTATTATAGCTGTCACTTTCTGGCATTGTGAGAGGGAAAGAAACAGAATCCCTGTTTTTTTGTTGTTTTCTTTTATTGCACGTGTTATACAGTAATTCAAAATGAAACTCAATCTGAGTGAGTTCTAAACAACCAGCACATTTTGGACCAACAGAATGGCTTGCTGATGCTTACTAGACATCCAGCCAAATATATATTTAGGAGGGATTTACTATGGCAGCTTCAGCCTCTAGCTGCTGCTTAAGGCTGTGCTAGATGCATAACAGATATATCTGTTCTCCGTTATGCTGGAGTGAAGCTGGCAGAGCGCCATTGCCTTCAGTAATCTCCACTATCTCTGAATTTTTAGATCAGGCCTTGTCCTCCACCAAACAGCATGTCTTCAATTACTTCTCAGGGCTTTGATGCACCTTGGCCTTGGCATGGCTTTGAAGCATTTCCTCCTTTCGCTGCTCAGGCGTAGCTCCCATTAGTGTTTCCAGGGAGCAGTAAAACTGTAGCGCTTGCAAGAAAATTGCTGGTTTGATGAATTAAATGAAAGAAGACCCCATCTTTGCTTTGCTTTTCCAGCAAGGAGATTCATGAGGCAGGCAGGTGAGTAGATGGAAACTTGCAGTCTTTTTATCACATTGATGGCTTGAATAGATTTTGTTTCTTGGAGTATCTTTTAAGACTTTAATTAAATCAGGAGAAACACTCTCCACCCAACTGCCTGCTGCTTATCTGCCTCTTAATGCCTTGATTCATTACACAGTGTTTTTCCCACCGCCACCTTATCTTTAAAGACCTGCTATTGAGAAGACTAAAGTGTTATGGTCTAAAGAAATAAACATATACATTTCCCCTACATACAGGTTTGCAGGATCCTAAAGAATGATCCATGATTGTTCACCATGGATTTTGCTCTTTCAGTTTCTTGTCCAAGAACACTTCTGGATCCATTTTGGCAGGTTGATTCTCTGACACCATCACCACGGCATTTCTAAAACACCCTCTACCATAAACTCTCCTTTGTGACCAAATCTGAAGATGGAGGATGCTGTCTGGGGTCAGGGGCGTAGCAAGGTTGGAGTGGGACCAGAGACAAGATTTTAAAATGCCCCCCCCCCCCCGAAGCTCAGCTCATGAAGTAAAGACATCTTAAATGAGGCTGAATAGTGGTAACAAATAGCAAACCTATGTGCCATAAGCGAACATCATCCTAAATTATTTTTTAAAAGGTTTTGTAAATTGTGGACGATGGAAGTCATTTAATGGTACTACAGAAAGACCTGCTGTTCTGGTAGCTCCAGGTCTTAACACTCACATCAGTTTCGGAGGATGAATACAACTGAAGGAAGCCCGAGCGGGTGCGCGGCTGGGGGAGTCTGTCATGTGACTTGCCTCTGGGCCTCCCCAAGGCAGTGGGCCCCCAGACAACTGTCTCCCCTTGCCCTATTATAGTTAAGCCCCTGTCTGGGGTCATACAGTGCAATCCTAAGCACAAGTCCCAGAAAAAAGTCCCAGTGTCTTTAATGAGTCTTACTCCTAGGTAAGTATTCATGAGACTGCAGCTTTAGAGTCTGGAGTCACTTAAGAGGCATGGCAGGCTATTGTGCTTTGCACAATGGAAATGAGTGCTTTGCACTGAGGAAAGTGCGTACCTCAGTGGAAGCGCATCTGCTTTGCATGCAGAAGGCCCCAGGTTCAATCCCTGAAATCTCCGGGTAGGATTGTGAGAAACCCCTGCCTGAAACCTCGCAGAGCTGCTGCCAGTCAGTGCAGACAATACTGAGCCAGATGGACCAATGGTGTGACTCAGCGGAGACATAAGGCAGCTTCATGTGTAACCCTATGTATGTGTTTGCTAAGCTGGCTCTCCTGGTGAGAAGACTCCATAATGTCTGGGCAAAGATGGTGCCTTAATCCTGCCAGGGGTCTCTGGGTGCAATTCAAAGTGCTGGTGTGCAGCCTGAAGAAGTTTGGATACCTTAAGGGTTCGCTTCTCCCGCATGATCCTGTCTGTCCACTGTGGTCAGTAGGAGACACTAGGCTCCAGGTCTGTGGGGACCCTCAGTATGAAAGCACTGAGACACTCTTCCTCTATGTGGTACCTGCCTGGCAGCTCCTCCCTCTACCTATCAGCAAAAGAAGATGCTGCTCCTCCTCCTCCTCCTCCTCCTCCTCTCCTCCTCCCCCAACCCTCTGAGGGTGAGATTGCTACTGCATTCCCTCTCATTTTCTGGGATGTGTGTGGGAGAAGAAAGAGCTGCCATTGGATTCAGCAATGGCTCCTCCCCTACCTTTCCATTGGCAGCAGCAGGAACAGCTCCTCTTCATCTCATTTTTGGATGGTGGGAGAAGAAGGCTCTCTTCCCCCACCCCAGTGCCTTAATGGGGAGGGTGGGAACACCAAACAAAGGAAGGCCAGGCTGTGTTTCTTTGAAAGTTTACTCTGCTTTTTGGTAGTGTTTTATGATATAAGGTGCCCTGAGAGCTCCCTTTACAGTGGGAAAGCAGGATAGAACTTCTTGATAGATATATACTTTCCAAGTGTGCCTTTGTGCTTTGTCTCTTGTGCTCTAAAACCCATTCTTTCTCACACTTACCAGCACACTGAAGGGTTTGGAAAATTCAGAACTGCTGGACACTCCATCCCCATATACAAAATGAGCACCTCAGACATTTAATTAGCATTAATTACCTTAAATTAAACCCCATTGATTGCTTTCAAGGTGACTTTGAGTTGGGGTGGGTTATGAAAGCTGATATTAAAACCCCCCAGACTGCTTTCAGTAGCCACTGGGAGATTGATGCTGATTCTGGTAGATTCCCAGCCAATCCGGGAAGATCGGCAATGCTAGTTATGGGAGATGTGACTGACCTTCCTTTGCTGGTCTGTGATGCACCCTCCCCCATAACAAGTTTAAAGAGCGCACACACAACCACAAAAGGAAAATATTAGCTGTTATATGCAGCTCTTCATGAGAAACACACTTGATTGGGGAGGCTTCATTTTGTGAGTAGCAGTTTCTTGAATATTTGGCTTATTATACCTCTTCTTTTGTTTGAACAAAGCGATGTGCACAAACAATTGGATTGCTGAAAAAGAACAAGTAACAGCCTGCTTTGTTTGGGGGTGTTTTTTTGCCATCTTACTTGTCCACATGTGTCTGCACATATAGACCAGTGGATGGAGCTGCCCCATGTAGGATCCTCTTCTGTCCTTCCCCGCCTTGGTGAGCTACCTCTGCACCAGGCTGCCAGCACATTGTCACTGCCCTGTGGGAGCCAGGCTGTGCATTCTAAGACGAGGGCCTTGAAACATTCCATAATGTGCGCCCTGAAGGTCCCTCTGGGCACACGAGGAAGCACCACATACTGGGGCTTGGGGGATGAGTGAGCTGGAGAGTGCTTCACGGCGAAGTATGGGAGGCTGCCGCCTTGGGGTGAATAGCCTGGCCAAGATGGTGTGCATGCAATAACACCTCAGCAGCTTAGCAGGCAAGGGGAGCCCGGCCCCGATGGAATGTGTCTCCATTCTCAGGGAGCTTAGAATTGTGCCCTGTGGCTTTATGTGATGCATCTTCCTATTTTCCCCTTTATTATCCCTCCCTCCCTCCCTCCCTCCCTCCCTCCCTCCAAGGCATTCAATCCAGGGCTCTGTGTATTTAAGCTGCTTCTCCAGTCTTGCACTCACTTATTTATAGGCAGTATATTTGCGATCTATAAAGTGTAAGTACATCCCTAACCCATCCGAGCATGCTTCATCACGGCAAAGGATTCTCTGGTTGCCAGCTGGCACATTGAAAAGTTCCATTCAATAGCCAAAAGGCTCTATACAGGAATGGCTTCCTCTGTTTCTTTGGCTCATTTGCCCCCACCCCCACCCCCACCCTGCTTCCCCTAACATGTCACCTAATAAATTCCTTGCAGTGGAAAGGAAGAAGTCTCTAATCTTTCTGCTCACTAGATTTAGTTACACCATTAGCTGGATCCTTCTCATAAAACTAATTTTATAATTTGTAAATGTAGCTGAGTGGTTTTTATAGAGGACTGTCAGGAAATGATAAAATACCATCAACAGATTTATATAAAGGAATTTAGTGCTGGTGGTTTCCCCCTCTCCCACCCCCACTGATCCCCCTCCTGCCCCACATCATGAGCTGCGCATAGCTGAAAACATGTCCAGAGTAAGAGTTTCATGGCAGGAACTCAGGCCTTTAATTTTGCTTTTACAAGACAGATTAACAATGTCAAGAAGAATGAGAAAGCTGTGAGCACTGTCCACTCCTTCTGCTCAGGTCCATGTTCAGCTGGAGCGCTTTGGATCACACCCATACAACTGCTGGTGGCAAAACAAAAGGGGGAAGGTCCTTTAAAAAAGGTTCAAGAGAAAAAGCATCCTTCAAGGTAGGAGTTGTATGGAGCAGTTGATGTTGCTTGTGAAAGCTTTTGGGGCAGCTATTCTGGGCCAGCATCATAATTTCTTCTTGGATAATGACTGGTTCTTCAGGCAGTTATGAAGATGTATCAGGGTTCATTTAAAAATAATAGAAACTCTTTCTACAGAATAAAATAAAAATCCCATTCACAGGCTGTGCTCAATGCACATACAATCTGTGTACAGTGTATGCACCTAGAGATCTGTGCACACGTACAGTGAGTCACACAGTTTAATGTACACACAGTAGTATGAGGAACGCATTTGAGGGGGTTCACTTTTAAAATGAAAACACATGGAGTCATTCACATAAAACATATGTGTGTTTGCAGATGCTGACATAGTGTCTGAATAAGATGAAAGTCAGGAGTCATTCTGACTAGTACTTCCCTCCCTAGAAAGCAGTATTAATTTAGTCCCTTGGGATGGTCAGTGCAAAAGGACATCCTGATCTACCAGTCCCCTTTCATTCAGGGCATGCAGGGATGGGTCCTTTGTGATTCAAGGAGAGGCTTTGGGATCAGGCAGCAAGCATGCCATGGGGCAGCGAATGCAGGCACTCTGCCCAGGGGTGTAACGAGGCTGGAGTGGGCCCAGAGACAAAATTTTAAAATGGGCCCCTCGCTGATACACACACACTCAGTTCACATGTGACTTGCCTCTGGGGGGCCCCTCGAGGCGGGGGGCCCCCAGGCAGCCGCCTCCCCTTGCCTAATGGCAGTTATGCCCCTGACTCTGCCCTGCTCCTCTCTGCAAGCATCATCATGTCTGCTGCCACTGCGTCCACCTCACCTCCACCACCACTCCTTTGTTATGTGCTCCCCCTCCTGTTCCCACCGCTCTGCATCTGTGCTGACCTGGATGCACACACACTGCCTGCCTAATACAGAAAACAGCAGTTTGCGCCAGTCCCAGGAAAGAGCACACTGTAGTACTCTGAAGGTGAGGGGGAAGATGAGTGGCAGCAGTGCTGGCCTCTCATGCAGGGAGGAGGAGCAGTCAGAGGCCAGTGTGGCCACCGCTCATCTTTCTTCCCCCTTACATTTCTAGGTGCTGTGCACACTCTGTCCTGGGGCCAGTGCACACTGCTGCTCACTAATTTTTTTTACACTTACTCCTCTTGGGGAGTTGTCTGAAGTGGTGTGTGTGTGTGGGGGGGGGGTCTGCAGAGGTTCCCCTCCCCCCACCGGCCTCCCTCTTCAGCCGCTGTTTGGCCTTTCCTCCCTTGGAGCAGCTGCCATTTTGGTGGCCACTGTGCCCATGCAATGGGCCTCTGCATGGCCTGGGTCATGCATGACTTCTTAAATAAGAGAGGCCAGCAGGAGGAGGGGAACCTCGGCAGACCCTCCCCCCCACTGCCTCAGACAACAACCCCAGAAGGGGGTAAGTGTACCAAATAATAGGGTTTTTTAGAACAAACTTGTGAATCCCCGGGGGGGGGGTGTTGGTTGGTCCAGGGTTGGACCGAACAGGGGTTGGTTCGGTTTGACCCCAAACAGTTTGATGTTGAACCTGTTTGCACATCCCTATTTGGCAGGCAGCATGAGTTTATCCAGGTTCCCTGCCCCCTGTCTCTCCCTTCCAGACTCACTGCCCCCTGTCTCTCCCTTCCAGGTTCACTGCCCCCGTCTCTCCCTGCCCCCCTGTCTCTCCCTTTGCAGCAGTGGCAGGGGTTCAAGCACTTCCAAACTGGTGACCGCAGTAATTATTATTATTTTTTTACATTTATATCCCGCTCTTCCTCCAAGGCACCCAGAGCGGTGTACTACATACTTAAGTTTCTCCTCACAACAACCCTGTGAAGTAGGTAAGGCTGAGAGAGAAGTGACTGGCCCAGAGTCACCCAGCAAGTATCATGGCTGAATGGGGATTTGAACTCGGGTCTCCCCGGTCCTAGTCCAGCACTCTAGCCACTACACCACGCTGGCTCTCTACTGGCAGTAATGGCAGGATACTGCTGCAAATGTGTCCTTGAGTTGAGTTCTCCCCGCTCTTCTCAGGAATATTTAGGAACACTTACCCTCGATTGCAACATCATCATGTTGCACATTTCCTCACTCAGCATCATTGGCTGCTGTGGGCCTTGCCAGGGGAAAAATGATGACAGCATGAGAAAGGATATATGCTGCCATGCGTGATGGTGAGGGGTGGGGAGAGGAAAAACTTTACACATCACAGCCATAGTGGGTGACTTTTCTGTGTTACCCATAACACTGTTACATCTATTCCATGTAGTTCTTCCCTCAGGTGTTTTACTTTTCTCACATACTTCCTAAATTATCTAACTAAAGGTAGCATATTTTCCAAACAGTGCCCTAAGTGAGAGAAAATAAAGAGAGGCTTGGTTCATACTTGTCAAATATACCTACTTAAGAAGTACAGTTTCTATTACCACATAATGTGTTCCATTTCTGGTGTGCCCTGAACTTGTGGTACATAGTATTGGAGTTTACCTGCCAATTCTGCCTGTATGAATGTTTCAAGATTGTTTCCTGTTTTAGCAAAATACTTGGGCAGTTTTGTCAACTGTGAACAGCACAGGTAATTTAAATGGTTCGATACCTCTAAATAAACACAAAGCATCTATCAGAAAAAAGAATCAGGCCCTGACCGATATCTGTAAAAAACAAACCAACAAACCCTGGCTACTATGTGTATGATGCTACTCATGTATTTTGCTTTTAAACTGAGGTCGTTTTTGAAGCTAACTTCAAGAAATAAAGTATGAGTTGGCCTCCAGGTCCACACTCAGGTCCCTTGCTTTCTAAAGAAGGTATGATTGATAGGAAAGATTCCTTGTTCCAGAACATTCCTCTTCTATTTAATAGACTTTCTTAGTTTTGGAAAGTACCATGGGGCAGACACTCTGACTCTGACAGACCTTCTCCATTCATTTCTTCAAAGATGTCTTTCTCTCACAAAGACTTGCCTTTCTCCTGTGGTCGGACCACTAATGAAGACAGATGAGAGAGCTGCCTCAGAAGACAGACTGGTGCAAGTGGTGGATTGGCCACACCCACCAACCTGTCACCTCACCCAGGAGGCCCACAGCCCCTTAAATTTCTTACAGTGTGTGCATGCACCAGCTGTCACTACCATTCTTGTCCTGCTCCTTCATAATGGCCATCCTGCCCTGCCAGTTCAAAAAACAGAGGGTTGGGAAACTGGAGTGGCAGGAGTGATTAAAGACACTTCCTGCACCCCCAGCTTCCCCACCCTCTGCTTTTTAAACGGACGGGGAAGGATGACCAGGATAGAATCAGCAGAGTTATGGTGAGGGAGATTCAAGGAGAATTGGCAGGGGTGGGCAACTGATGAGTGGCATGCTGTGTACACTGCAGGGATCACACAGAGAAATCAGCTGGAGGCAGAAAGAAGTGTATGGTGTGCTCTGCACACCTTGGGGGCAGTGGTCCATCATTTATTTATTTATTTATTTATTCATTCATTCATTCATTCATTCATTCATTCATTTATTCATTCATTGCATTTGTATACTGCCCAAAATGCAAGTCCCTGGATGGTTTACAACAAAACAATAAAAACAACAGATATAAAGATTAAGACATTACAACAATTTAAAATTTAAAATGTTAAAATTATTAAAAACACACAATTAAAACAAGATCTAATCAAAAGCCTGGGTGAACAAATGTGTTTTGACTACCTTTTTAAAAGTTGTAAGAGATGGGGAGGCTCTTATTTCAGCAGGAAGCGTGCTCCAAAGCCTGGGAGCAGCAACGGAGAAGGCCCATCTCTGAGTAGCCACCAGACGAGCCAGTGGCAACTGCAGACATACCTCTCCAGATGATCTCAGTGGGCAGTGTGGTTCATAGCGAAGAAGAGGTTCTCTTAAATACCCAGGGCCCAAGCTGTTTAGCGCTTTATAGGTTATAACCAAAACCTTGTATTTTGCCGAGAAAGCTATAGGCAACCAGTGTAGATCTTTTAAGACAGGAGTGATATGGTCTGTCTGTGATGACCCAGAGACCAACCTGGCTGCCATATTTTGGACTAACTGCAGTTTCTGGACTATGTACAAAGGTAGCCCCACATAGAGCCCATTGCAGTAATTATGCCATCTCATCATGCCCCCTCATTTCCTACCTACAGAACAATGTCTTAAATCTGCATATAGATACTGTGTGCAACAACCCTATGCTCATGGCTGTGGGGCTGCAATTGCCCACACTTTCCCAGTGCATCAGTGCTGTGCATCCACATGATGTTAATGACTCTGCTCTGGAGTGTTGGTTGTGCACTCCTGACTAATTTTTTCAGCTAATATGGGGAATCAGTGAATCTAGAGAGAGCAGTTCATTACAGTGTTTTCAAGTTGTGCAAAGCTTTGGTCTGGAAATAATGACAGAGACTGAGATAGAGTTCAATCAGATTTATTAAGGGTAATAAGGGTACAGGAATGCACAAAGATTGATTAATCAAAACAAGCAACACAATTTTAACTAATAAGGCTAGTAAGACTAATGTGAATATGGCAAAGAGGCATTTTAGCTTGAGGTCCGAATTAAAATCAACTCAAGTCTGGCCAGAGAAAAGGTCTTAGAGAGCAGCCTTAGACTTTAAGGAGAGCAAGGAGCGAAAGGGTTTGGAACATAGCTGGTCAGTATATCTGAATACTTCCAGTGATATCCTTCTGGTGGGGTGTCTGTCACCCTTGAAGCTGAGGGACCTCTTCTGCAGGAACAGGCAGGAATGTGGGGTGCAGAAGCAAGTGTGCCACTCACCAGCTAGCAAGCTAGAGAAAGTTTAAAGGTGGTCTGATCTCAAAAGACCAGTTCCCTGAAGCAACCAAGAGTGGTGCACAGATTGGACCTGAAGATGAAAAACTAGAGACTGGAAGCGGAACAGGCACAAGGGCCAAGGCACAGGCAGATGGAATGGCCAATGCCAAGACACAAGAACACACAGATGGTGGTTCTAGGAGAAACACACATGGCTTCACGGGGTTTGTGATACAAATAGGCAGAAACCTGCCATTGGGTCATACGTAGACCACACCTTTTTGCTGAGGAGGGTGAATCCGTGATGGACAAAATAATATATGTTGTCCTATTCAATCCTGGGTGGGCGTGCTCTAGGGTACAATGGCTGCAATGGTTTTGAGCAAACTGTATGGGCTAAGGGTGAATGACTTAACATTCATATGTTCACCAGGAAGATCTTCCCAGGTGCAAGATAAGAATTTATTTAGGAGTGAACCTGCCAACCTATGTCAGCCCATTAGCACGGGTGATTGCTGGGTGTGACTTGATCTGTGTTTCTGTAGAGGCAATTAGCAGCATTGCTAATGCCAACAATGGAAGTTTTAACTATTCCTTATTAAACAGTTTATTTTAACTCATGTCTGCTTTGTATTTACACAAAGAGGAGTTATGTGGGGCACTGTCTAGCCATGTGTTCGCACTTTTGTCCTGGGGATTGCTACCCCAAACTGCTTGCACCAAGCTACTGACTTGAGAGTTTTCCATATATGGGCTGTTGAAGGGAAGTCACGCTCTGGTGAGTCCCAACCAAGATGGAGTCTGCAAGCCTACAGATCCAAAGTACAGAATGGGTTGCTTCTTGTAACCCCCAAACAGGCTGTTCTCTTAACAATGCCTGTTGAAGAAGTTTAGCTTCATGTAGCAAAACTGCAATGAATGAAGCAACCTTGACCACCCTGTATTGACCACCTTGGCCTTTGGTCCCTTGTTTTGGGCATGCAGAGACAACCTTAATTTTGGAAATTGTAATCCATTAAAATACTTCTATTTCTCATAGCTGAGATAGGTAGACCACTCCAACTTCCACTGATCCTCATGACTTAGGTCTGCAGGACTGGTTTCCTGCAGACCCTACTTCCTTCATGGTGGAGTGTCCAAGGAGAAAACAAGTCCTCCTTTTCCTCTGTCCCAGTTGTCAGCTACAATGACTAGTGTAAACACCGGAAGCTACAATCCTGGCATGCTCACAGGAGGCTTCTGTCCACTGTAGAGTTTGGACTGGTATAGGCCATGATTTTGGTCAGTGAAGTCAGCTGAAGCCCAGCTATGCAATTTTTGCAGGATACATATACAATTTAATAGCCATATAACACACTCTACAAAGCTTTCTGACAATCAAGCCTTCCAACAGAAGAAACATAAAGCAAGACAATTTATCAAAGGTCTCAGGGTGCGAAATGAATATCCCTTCTACTTACTATCCGCCTGTCTTCATTCATATTGTTGCCTTGCATCTTTGATCCCATTTATTCAGTACTACTGCTATTTCTCATGCTTGTTGTTTCTGTCACTAGCACTGTCTTCCCCGCCACCATTCATCACCATGCAAAAGATAGAACACTAATGCCCTGGGATTCTGGGTCAAGCTATCTGTTACTTTAAGCATGTGATTACAGCTAGCACACTTTTAAAAGACTGAAAATAGTGAAAATAGCCACCAGAATGGGCCCTGCGTGGACTGGGATCACAGCATCGAGGAGGGGAGGTTAACCCTCCACTCATCATGATCATGTTCTCCTCCCACCCGTCGCTGTGGCTGCATTTTCCCCGAGGGGGGGGGACCCCTCTGATCACCATGATCTCAATCTTTGCTCCCCCACTCCCCCAGCTGTGGCTGTATTTTCCCTGAGGGGAAAAAAAAGGTCAAATAGCAGTCATGGGGGCCTTGATCTGGATTGGGACTGGGTGGGTGGGTGGAGTGAAAGGCTAATCTTCCACATATGCCATCATCCCAATCATGGGAGGGGAGCAATCTGTCTGCTATTTACTGGAGAAAATGAACAAGCACAGTAGTCACAATTGCATGCTTAAAGTAAGTTTTGATCCACTGAGACCCAATTTACTGAGAAGAAATTATTAGCAAAGCCTTTTAATGCACCTTCTGTTACTGGAAGGCAGGGGGTGGAGAAAAGTTTCCTTGACACTTTAAGAGGGCTTTACAACCGAAGAGGCTGGGCAGGAAAGTTGTCAGTCAGGACTGCACAACTTTGACCCCCCTGCAGATGTGGGACTACAATCCCCATTATTCCTGACTATTGGCGACTGTGACGGGATGATGGGAGTTGTAGTCCAACAACCCCTGGAGGGCCAAAGTTATGCAGCCCTGTCTTAAATGATGAGTTTGCCATATGCTTGGCTTCTTGCAAATCTTACTGTTTGCAAATAAAAGGAGAGAAGGCTCCAACTTTCCATCCAGATATGTATTTATTGTATGCATTTCCATGCCACTTTTTGGCCAAATGGTCCTTTAACATTTTTTTTTACAAAATTAGTATAGCAGCAACAGAAGAGAAGCAATTAGTTGGCAAAGAAGGAAAACAACACCATAGCAGAGAGAAAAATGTGTACCTTAACTTATTTGTGTAGCAATATTTATGACCCACCGTTTCCTCCTAGTGCTCACTGTCTCCACATGCCCCCCCTCCCCCAATAATAATGCATGACAGTAGCAATGGCAGGAGGCTCAATCACAGGAAGAAAAGTAAATAGAATGCCAGTGCCAGCAATGGGTTACTCAAAGTAAAGATAAGCAGCAATATTCTGTCCTTCATTTGTGGGTGGCAATACTTCCACAAATGTCAAGAACCTATAGCCTAGTCACATGCTATGTTCAGTGCTCGTACGATGAGCATTTTGTTTACAGAGGTGCAGGTCTGTACACAGGTACTGTTATTCACACATTATGTTGAACACAGATACACTTCATAACTGTACCATGCATTTGAGAGGTCTGTATCCAGGTGCACTTTCACAATGAACACAGGTACAGTCATCCAATTAAAACACAGGTACAGTCATCCAAGCTTTTAATTAATGTTGTTTTAATGGTTTTAATGGTTTTAACGCTGGTTTAAAATATTATTTTAAAATTTTTAAATTGTTGTAATTTACAACTCCGGAAAGCGGGCTAGGCTTCCTTAGCTTGCTTTTTGGTGATCGTGAGAATCACCTCAATGTCTGAATAGGGTTAATGTTTTGTGACATTGGTGTATGTTAGGAAACTTTGGGGGCCATCTGCACCAAACAAAACAGAAAAGATGAAGAAGATAGTTATAGCTGAACTGCTGTAAGGATTATGCCCCAAAGGAATGATGGCCTAAGGATGATGTCACAAACTATAGCACAAGACAGAGGTCCCCAGCCTCCCTTGGGTCCAGTGTTCCCTCTAATAGGGATTCCCAGGTGTTGTTGACTACAACTCCCATAATCCCCAAGCAAAAGTCATTGCAGCTGGGGATTCTGGGAATTGTAGTCAACAACATCTGGGAATCTCTATTAGAGGGAACACTGCTTGGGTCCCCAGATGTTGTTAATCTACAACTCCCATCATCTCCAGCCACAATGGCCTTTGGTTGTTGTGGCTGAGTATGAAGAGAACTGTAGTTCAAGATCTGGGGAACCAAGGCTGGGAACCCCCAGGACAGCTTAAGATGACTTGCAACATTTTAGGGCCAGAGCCATTAAGGCCAGGTACGTCTCCTCATGTCTGCTGTGGGTTCCTCATGATTCAGTCCAAATTGTTCTCTTAGAACAGTGTTTCTGCTGTGAAAATACAATTCCTTCACAAAAGAAGTGCTTTAGGAAAGACATCTGAATCTCTCCACAATTAGTGTGACATGGGCAAAAGCTCTTTGGATTTGCTACATACAACACCTGAATAAAAATATCCCTCTCCCATTTTTTTTTTTAATACCATCTGCTAGGGGCTGCTCACACTTCTTTCATGCAACTAACTTGTGTACAGTTTTGAGATTTTTTTTCCTTAAAAGGTCTTGCAGGTACCATTCTCTAAACAACACCCACAGCACTTTTGTCACATAGTCAGACCACAATGGTTGGGGGACAATGAGCAAGATTGGCTGCTTTATTATTTGAGCAATACTTTTTTTGGTCCAAAGAGTTAGTGCTGACCTACATATACACCCAATTATAAACACATATCAGTTCACAAGCTAAAAACCAGTGGATCAGGCTTGGAGTGGGGATATGCCAAGATGAAATATAGCCAGCAGAGTGTTTTTTCGAGAGAATGTCAGACCCTGGAGGTTTCCTGGAGATGTGGGGAATGCTGGAAGAGAGTTCACAGGAGAAATGCTGTCATATTAAGTCAAGTGCCTATTTATTGGCCATCAAAGTGAAGAATGTAGTTGGTTTGATGGTAAAGCAAAAGCAACCTGTCCTATATATTGAAAAGACCCAACTTCAGTATATAGCAACACATGAGAATGATGTCAAGGGTTTTACAGCTATTTTACTTTCCCTGCCTGGAAGGGAAGTGGGATTATTAGAGAAAGAGCCATAGGATCCAGATGGCCTCTAGTTGCACATTCAATACCCACCCTCTCCAGTTTCCTGTCCCCATTGATGGATAATGCCCTTGAGATCATTTCTGTGCAATGTTTGCTGACCTAGTTTATCAGACAGAACCTCCTTTTTATTCCGGTACAAACAAGACGGTAAGGATAGATATGTTTGGTCTGCTTCTTTCTTTCATTTCCTATGAAATATAGCTCACCTTATTCATTTTCCAAAGAACTACTTCCTTGCTGTTGTCACAAGGGTAGCTATGGAACTATGAAATTGTTGTATATTAAATCAGACCATCTATTTTATTTATTTTATTATATTTAACATACTTATATACTACCCCAAAATGATGTCTCTGGGTGGTTTACAATAAAAATAACATAAATTAAACTAGAACTGAAACATTGAAAACATTAAATATTAAAACAATCAACATATTCTACAAATCTAATTAAAAGCCTGGGCGAATAAATGTGTCTTCAGGGTCCTTTGGAAAGCTGTCAGTGATGGGGAAATTCTTATTTCTGCACGGAGTACAGATTAAAAGGACTCTCTCACAACTTTCCACCTGAGGCAGGGAGAAACAAATTGTGCCAAACGTAAGTCCCACCTATATAACTGGATGATCCAGTCCTAGGCTCTGTCCTGTTTACATTTCAAACTTAATGGTAAAGGGGATAAAATACCACTTTGCAGCTCAGACGATCATCTAGTCACATAATAGTGACTACCCCACATTATAAATCATGCATTACATCTAGTTTTAAAATCCAGGGTAGAGAATGTGTGGTTTCCCATTTAGATTATGATTTGTATCAGGGGCGGAGCCACCATTGAGTGAACTAGTTCAAAGAACCTGGGCTGCCCCCTCCCTTAGGGGCTGTGTCTCACACCCCAGACGTCAGATGTGGCAGGGCATGGTTTAGTTCCCAAACAGGGCCGCACAGCCATATTTGGGAGCTAAATCGGTCAGCACTGCATTACACAGCCAGAGTCAGGGTGTAGCAAGGTTGTAGTGGGCCCAGAGACAAGGTTTTAAAATGCCCTCCCTCTCATGAAGTAAAGAAATCTTAAATGAGGTTGAATAGTGGTAACAAAAAGCATAGTAAAATGTGTGCATTTCTTTCTCTTTCTTTCTTTCTTCCTTTCTTCCTACCTACCTACCTACCTACCTACCTACCTACCTACCTATAACCTATGTGCCACAATAGAACATCATCCTAAATTATTCTTAAAAAGGTTTTGTAAATTGTGGATGATGCAAGTCATTTAATGGTACTAGAGAAAGACATGCTGTTCTGGTAGTTCCAGGTCTTAACACTCACATCAATTTCAGAGGTTGTATACAACTGAAGGAAGCCCGGGTGGATGCGCGGCTGGGGGAGTCAGTCATGTGACTTGCCTCTGGGGGGCCCCCCAAGGCAGTGGGCCCCCAGACAATTGTCTCCCCTTGCCCTATTATAGTTACGCCCCTGGCCAGAGTGGCTCTCCCTGCCTTTTAAAGGAAGGGAGAGTTGCTCCTGGCCACGCTGCGATTGCAGCATTGGCTGGATTTAGCTCTCAGATATGGCCATGTGGCCCCATTTGGGAGTTAGATCGGCCAGCACTGCGTTCATGGAGACATGGAGACGAAATGGCACCTGCAACTCAAATCACTTGAATCGATTCCCGTTGAATTGGGGGTGATTCTATTTGACCTTGAATCAGGCCCTTCATTTTAGGGGCAATTTCATTCGGGGTTGAATCACTCAAATTGCCTTGATTTGGTGTGAATCGATTTGTGCACAAATCCAATTGTACATCTCCAGTCATAAGTCTTGCTCCTTCTCTCAAGCTTCAGACAAGCTGCTTGCCTTCAAACATCTCTTTAAGTGCTTCGTGTGTGTTTATTCACTGATATGCTTATTTGGTCCTCTTATTTTAATTTTAAAATAAAAAATTCCAAACAATTGAAAAACCTCTCCAGTGTGTGTGTGTGTGATAGAGATAGAGAGGGAGAGAGAGAGAGAGAGAGAGAGAACGTTCTTTGTGGTATCTAACAACTACCACTGCCCACAGTCTACTTTTGCTTCAAATATGCAGAACCAGTTTATTCAGATCTTGATCCTGGAGTGGAAAAAAACACATTTGGATTGAATGAGTTATGGGCGTTTGCACATAGGCTCCACCTCTCTACATATGTTACATCTGCTTTCATTCTTAGGAAGACAGTTACTGCCTTAGGAAGACAGTTACTCCCTAGGGACCCTAGCTTCACCAGAAACAGCCCTTCCAAACATATTGGCTGACATATTGCACAATGTTGTAATGGAACACACACACAGTTGCACAAGAGTGCTCTTGATCAATTGCAAAATTGCCCCAGTACAATTGTGTGATGGTATGGCCATTGGAAATAATGGCCATATCATCAAGCAACTATATTTGCACAATTTTTGTGGTTGCGCACAAACGCTCTTGTGCAACTGCATGCACTTTCCATTACAATGTGGAACATTGTGCAGCATGCGGGGCTTTGTGTTTTAGTGATAGCTGTGCAGACATCATTCCTGTGATAGACCCAATCTTTTTATTTGCCACATTGCGGGAGTCACATCCACTTGGTGACGTGGCCCACAGGGTGCATGCACTGGTTTCATGCTACTCCAAAACCCACCCACGATGCTAGTGAATGTAGAGAGATGACGTGGTTCTGCTGTAGAAATGATTTCTCCAACATTCCCAGTAGAAGGAGCATCATTACAGTGAGCATCAGTACTATGCTCACAAGCAGGCTTTGGAACTAGTGTGCACGCCCCAGTCTTCGTTTGGTGGGGCACTGCGCATAATGTAGGCTACTGCTCCTAGTTTCTTGGTATCTAGAATTGTTGAAAAGGAAGGGAACATAGCACACTGCTGTAGGAAGCTGCCATCAGCAAAGCTGACATTTTGAAATTGTCAAACCATAGGTCCATCTAGCTCAGTATTGTCTATACAGACTGGCAGTGGTTTCTCCAAGGTTGCCGGCAGGAATCTCTCTCAGCCCTATCTTGGAGATGCCAAGGAGGGAACTTGGGACAGATGCTCTTCCCAGAGCAGCTCTATCCCTTAAGGGGAATATCTTACAGTGCTCGCATGTAGTCTCCCATTCATATGGGAGGAAAGGGGACAAGTCATGCTTGCTACCACAAGAAAGACCACAGCTTACTAGCTTGGGAAAATGAGGGCAGGTAAAGCAACAATAAGCTTTTTCAATAAAGCTGTACTCTTTAACTTTAAACAAAAAAATTACTCCTCTTTCTTCTGGCCCCCACTTTCAGCATACCTTCACTCAGTAGTCCACTTAAGCACCCCCACTAATTAACTAAATCAATCACCCAGGAAAATCATCATTCCCACTCTTAACTCCTTCCCCCCCACCCCCACTCCCCCAGGCGGGCCATCCATCTTAGCTTCCTTCTTTGCCAGAGCTTTATGGAGCCAGCAGGAGGTTCATGATTGAATTCAGCCTTTCCCTCCCAAGAATATCCTTAGGGATCAAAGCAATGATGGGGCTGAAGGAAGCCTGTTGAATGTCAGCATTCCCATGGAAATACAGTGAGTTTAATGAGGCCATTTATGGATAGGTCTCTCTCCACCGCCTCCCCGCTTGGCCTGCAGTGGGGTTTAATTGCCTGCCCTGGCATTGCGCCCTTCTCTCGCATTGAATAAAACTGAATGAGCAAGGTCCTTCTGTAGGTTTACAAATCAAAACAGAATGAGCGGGGACCTGCAACAAAACGCAGGCCAGTGTGGTACAGTGGTTAGAGAGTGTTGGAATAGGACCAGGGAGACCTGAGTTCAAATCCCCACTCAGCCATGAAGCTCACTGGGTGACTCTGGGCCAGTCACGTATCTCTCAGCCTAACCTACCTCACAGGGTTGTTGTGAGGATAACCATAACCATGTACACCGCTCTGGGCTCCTTGGAGGAAGAGCGGGATATAAATGAACTTACTAACTAACTAACTAACATATAATTAGTGCTGAACAGGAATGCTCCTGGTCAGGCTTCTATTTAACCCAGAATAAGAGTCGTCTTGTGCTATTTGGACTTTGCAGGCAGGGGCGAGATTTCAGGACAGGTGAAAGGGGAAAAGGACATATTCCACCCCCCCCCCAAAAAAACATATATTAGAGGAGGGGAAGTTTCTGGAGTGTGAAAAAGATAAAAAAGTCCTTTCCCCCTTTCCTCCCTCCCAAAACTTCCCGGTATAGTTCAGGGAAGGCAGTTTTTTAACCTAATGGCAGAGACACACCTAACTCTTCTCCCTTCTCCAGCATACTATAAGCTGTTAGGGACTCAAGCAGGCCAATTCCCTCTTCACACCCACAACTTCTTCCTCGCCCCCCAGTCAACACCAGCAACATTCCATAGCTCAAAAGGTCCTCAACATTCCATCGGCTAGGGAAGCTCTTGTTGTTGAGCGGTCCTGTTGGATGATATTTTAGTGACTTTAACATTTGCATTTCCGTTTTATTTGCAAATGAATATCTGTTGGGAGTGGGCATCTTCTGGGAACACAGAAACTACTACCTTATTGGATGGCCTCATTTCACTTTTGATGGTTTCGTGGATCACCAGTATGTAGTGGCATAGCCAGGGCAGAGGGGCCCGTGTTCAGTTGATGAACATGGTTGCCCCCGCAGTGGTGTGGCCCCCGCAGCAGTGCAGGTCCCCCCCTACAGCCCTTCTGTCTCTCCTGCCACCATCACTCCTGCTGCTGCTGCTGCCACACGTGCCCCCCTGCTGCTTGCCATCTGGCTCCCAGGTCAATCAGGAGCTGGGTGGGAATGGAGGCCATTCATGCACCCTGTGTCTGAATCAGGGTGCATGCCTGGCCTCCATTTCCATTCAGCTTCTGGGCCGCTCAGAAGCAGGAAGGTCCTGTTTGGGGCCTTCCTGATTCTGACCAGCCAGGGAACTTGATTGTAAGCAGTAGCGGGTGGGGTGGGTTCAGCAGCAGGACAGCAGCCACTGCTTAGACAGGGGGAAGAGTGGGAGCGGGGGCAGGCAACCAAGGCAGCCCCCCCAGACCCCAGAAGGTTTGGGTTTAGAGTTGCCATGCCCCCCGAAATTCCAGGTTTCACCCACATTTTAAACATCTCACCCAAATTGCTTAGCCCACTCAGCTTTCTTTTCTTTTTTCTTTTTAAAAAGCTAAGCTCTAGCCTCTGTAGAAGCAGAGTGATGGAGCAAAATGTGCAGTCACCATCCTGCTGAAAAAGAAGATAGATTTTTCAAACCAATTTACATAATATGCAAATTAGGCACCCAGATATGGAAAGCCAGAATATGGCAACCCTACAGTTGTGTTCCAAGGACACCATGGAACACTGGTAGCTCCATCCCTGCCAGTGTAGTGTTACATTTAGAAGGAATGACAGAAGCGCCACCGAGGTGAAAATATTTCACTTCACAGCCAGTATTTCAGCAGCATCTGTCTGCATTTTCACTACTGATGTTATTCTTCTTCCTTGAGCTAGGAGGTTCATCTCCTTAGATCATCATCCATCTCTTCAGTCATCTCTTCAGTCAGCCCTTTGAGCTTTCAGTAACCAAATGAAAATTACTCTCTTCCCTTCTCTCTCAAACACAAATTGCACAATTAAACATAAAGAAGAAAATTATAAAGCATTTTTGTTAAACAAAACCTGTCAGCTACTTTTCACTAATGTTCACGCTCCTTGAAAACCACTAGGCAGATTACTTTAAAATAGGTTTCTCTGGGAGCATATCAGATGGGCCTCTCCTTTGGCCAAACATTACGTGTGTGTGACTGTGATTTGAATAGTTCTTGGATTTAACAGGGTTTTAGTTTGTGTATTAGTTTGTTGGCAACTTTCTCAACCTTGAGGCAAAATTAAATAATAAAGAGGTTAGTAGACGTAGCTCCCATAGCTCAACACAGCTTTCACTACTTTGCCTGCTTTTGGATTCATTGGCCATATTAATAGATCAGCTTGATTGCAGAGAGGAGGAGGAGACTGTAATGAGTCACTGTCTGTAAAAGTGAAAAAAACCTACATTGCCCGATGGGCTATTTATAAGCAATGCTTAGAAAGGAACTGCATGTTTATGAGCTACAGTGTTTGCAAAGAGTTACCTGTTTGATCTGGCCACCACATGAAAGGAATAGCCAGACACACTTCTCTGAACATGTGGATTACCTATTATGCTAACTAATCATCTTCAACACAGCTCTAAGCATTTTGATTCCTGTTGTCAACACCAGTACTACACTACTGTTTACCACAGCAGACGCTCAATATGTAGGCATTGCAAATGGGTGATGTAATGTGCAGCATCGCCCTGCTAACTTGGCTAACTTGGCCTTTTAAAGTGAGGTTTCTCTTATATTTAGAGAGCTGGCATAGGGCAGTGACTCAGAGGCCCAGCGACAAATAAGGAGGGCCAGTAAGGGTTGAATCTCACCTCTGCCATGAACTCACCTGGTGGCCTTAGGCAAGTCACTCCCTCTCAGGCTCAGTTTTTCCAGCTGCAATATGGGGATAATATTTGGGGGAATGACTGTAGCTCAGTGGAAGAGCATCTGCTGATCATTCAAGGCATGCAGAAGGTCCCAGGTTCGTTTTGAGGTAGGCTGGGAAGTATCCATCTGCAAACCCTGGTGGGCTGCCTGTTGCTAATCAATACAGAAAACACTGAGCTAGATCTGATTTGCTCTGATTTGGTCTGATTTGCTATAAGGCAACTTCCTATGTAACCTATCTACTTTAGCACAGAGGGAACAATTTGTCCTGTTCAACGCAGCAGTGGCTGTTGCTGGTGTCACCTTGGTGTTTCTTTTTAGATTGTGATCTTTTCCAAATTTTTGTTGTGGACTGATTTTGTGCAGGATTGGGTAAATCACCCAGACAGAGATTGAGCAGTAGAGATTTACCAACTTTCCCCTTAGTACTGGGGAAACTACTATCCACCAGGCTCCAGGCCATTATGTCATTATACCACACCGTGGCTGGCAAAGGTTAGCAAGATGAGCCCTGCACAAAGAAAGTCGAGTTAGTGTTACAATCGTGGAAGTGGCAGGTAATCCGGGGGTGGGTGAGAGGAATCAGGGAGGTGACCAGGGAGGGTAACAGGCAAGGGACCCTGGGGGAGCTGGTGGCTGGGGTGGCTCATGTTCTTCAAAAATAACTGCCCAGTATAGATATGCCCTTGGATCCAGAAGGCATATTTATAATTGGGCAGATGTGTTGGAAGAACACAAGATCCCCTGAAACCAGAAGATTCCCAGATGATGTAAATGGTGCCAGGCATGCACTAAACACTGTGTGCTACCACGATATGCCTCAGGCAACACTGGAGCAATGCATGTAGGGACAATGGAGAGAGTCACATGGACACATATCCATGGGCTGCAGGGCCTGGAGGGACCATCACAGCACCCCCTTGTCCTCCCCAGGGCTCCCCTTGCCCCCTGCTCCGTCATCCCTTTCTCCCTGCTGCCAAGGCCAGGCATGCTATCATGTCCTTCCCCCACTGCACCATCACACCAACACAGGGGGGAGTGTTTGGGAAGGAAGCACAGACCTTGTCCTCTCCAGCTGGTGAGGTGCTTCCTCCGCTGCTTCCTTTTCCTTCCTTGCTCACTCAAGGGAGCAACTTTGCTAGGTTTATCAGCAAACCTGGAAAATCTGAAATCCAGGATGTGTGCAAAATTTGGTGGACTTCAGTATGTAAAAAAAAAAGAAAGAAAGAAAGTGGGGGGGGGGAAATCAAACCTTTTATGGACTGTAACTAGGAAGATCTTCCTAACTTTAATATTAACCCAGTAAGGCAGATTGACCATTTCATCTAAAACTCTGAATTAATTTGGCATGACCCTAGTAAGTACTTTAATATTGCATCCACACACACCCAGGCAAGCTCAGAAATAGAGTATAGATTTTCCAATAGCCAGGATAATGCCTTTAAATTCAGGAAGTCTTCTCCATATCAATACTTTCCAGTCTACTGCTTTATGTCTCAAAGGCACAAAGTTCAAATCTTGCTAAGCATGATCTTTTATGGAACTTAGTGAACTTTCCCCCCACATTGCTGCAGCCGTAGGTTAATTATTATCATGGTAAAACAAAGTTTTTAAAAAAGGTATCTGATTGAAAAGGAGAGGGGAGGGCGGAGTGGGGGGGGCAGAGGAGCATGCAAGCAAGGCCTTTTCAGTCCTTTGAAGTCTTAACATTTTCATTGAGCTACAGGTAAAGCTGAATGAATTGTCTCTGTAACAATAAGAGTGAAACAATCTCAGACCTGCAGTCTCAACAGAACTGAGATTCAAAGATCCAAATACTTTGTTTTTCTACAGAGAATAGAGCAATTTGCTGATTACGCGCCTAGTACTATGTCATGGTATGGCATTGTTTTGCTACAGACCAGCAGTTTTGTTATGCATAAATATATCTCCCTCTCTCCTGGGTATTTTCCACACAGCAGGCTTTACTGCTAGTTCACAGTTGCCTCCGCAAAATGATGCAAACTGTAGATTTTAAAAAAAACCTCTGGATATAAATTAGGCTACACCGCCCTAACACACAGTGAAAAATCCAAATTGTGTGTGAAGTGCTCCCCGATAGCTCTCAGGGACTTCGGGGTAATTCTGGGGCGATATGTGAATGCACACCCTCCATTCCAGAGGAGATACGAGCTGAAAGTCCTGTGTGAAAAACGCCCTGCCTTGTGATATTTTGTTGCCTGAATCAAAGCACTATAGTCCTTCCATCTAGCCTTCCTTCCTTTCTCTTAAAATCATGCCCCCAATTGCTTCTTTCAAATCTTTTCTCTTTCCTTTGTTTATTTTCTTAAATTGTAAATGTTCTTTGTTTATTTCATTGTCCCCCCCCCCCCACACACATTTCCTTCCTTTATGTCTGATTTGGGGAGAAAATGTGAAATTAAGAATTCCCATTTGGTTCCTCCATAAATATCGACATAAGGCTACTAAGCAAATTCACTCACAAGTCATTAAGTAAGCAAGTGTGACAAATTTCCCCGGATTGCTGCCTGAAGCAACCTGCTTCACGCTGTTTCATGACAGAGCCTGGCACTTGATGGTGAACAGTAAGTGTTGCCAAAATGGCCACTAATGTCCTATTAATCTAAGGGCCAAATTATACATGATATGGGGTATCTGTGATCCTCTTTTGCTTTGGTTAGAAGCAGCCTATGAGTGAGATTTGGATGGTGTTGCTAGGTAGGGCCCTTGGTCCACAACCCCCTTTTGATAATTAAATGCAATCATACCCCCCAGGAATACATTACGTACTTTAAAAAGTCTGTAATATTATAATATAGCACTATGAAGGTGGAAGCAGCAGAGAGCTTTGTGCTTTGTGCAGGTGCCTCCATTACTTCCTTTCCTTTCTGGAAGAGGTCACAGAGGAAGGAGGTGACTGATGGACTCTGAGCAATTCATTGGGGGCCCTGACCCATGGGTCAGCCCCTAATGACACTCTTGGGACCATGGCACTGTGGGGAGAGGGATTAACCTCTTATTCATGCTATTGCCCCAACTTACATCACCCCCCCAAAGTGCAATTAGCTGTGTGGGGCGGAGAGACTTTGTATATGTATTATACCTGTGGAAAATACCTGAAGCCACACCTTTAGGTCAGAGTGAGAACAGCTTGGACAGTCTGAGTCTGGTGAGAGAAACTGGAGTTTCTTGGAGCATGGGCTCCAAAAGTGTCACTTCTGTGGACAAATAATGTTAGAGCTAGCACAGCTCTCTGGTATGTGTGTTTATTCTGTGTTCAAGAGCATATTTGCAAATAAAGGTAAAGTTGCGCCACTGAGTTGGCGTTGACTCCTGGTGACCACATTGCCCTGTGGTTGTCTTTGGTAGAATACAGGAGGGGTTTACCACTGCCATCTCCCACGCAGTGTGAGATGATGCCTTTCAGCACCTACCTATATTGCTACTGCCCAATACAGGTGTATCCCATATTCTGGGAAACATACCAGCACGGATTTGAATGGTTTATGACAAACGGCACCATATATCTCCGATGCTCTCTCATCCAAAAGGAGGTTGACCTTGTATAAGGCTGACTTAGAATATATGTCATGTAATGGCTGGCATCACTATATGGTGATGTACTGCCAAAATGTGCTGTGAGAGGGCCCATCACTCAATAGTAGAGCATATCCCTGGCATGCAGAAGGTCCCAGATTAAGTTCCTGCCATCTCCAGATGAGGGCTCTTAGGCAGCAGGGCTGGGAAAGAGTCTCTGCCTGAGATCCTGGAGCACTACTACTGCAGCAGATGGTAATGAGGTAGGTGGACCAATGAGTCAACACCATACAAGGCAGCTTCATATGACTGCTTGCTACACTGGCAGATGGAAGTAGCTTCTCTTATTATTATTACTACTGAACACTCATATAGCACTGTGGAGTGCTAGGAGCCATACAGAACCTGGGGAAGTGGCCAAAGCTCAGTGGCAGAGCATCTGCTTGGCACACAAAACATTCCAGACTCCATTCCTGGTGTCTCCTGGTAGGGCTGCCTGAAGCCCTGGAGAGTAGGGGTGTACATTTTGGACTTTTCTCATTTTGTTCTGGGCCGAATCTGGACCCGCCCCCAAATTTGGTGAGGTTTGTCTTCGATTGCCACAGGCATGTCTGGCCTTCTTCGTTGCTGCCCTTGGGCTTTGGAATGCACTCCCTGTTGGAATAAGAGCTTCCCCATCTCTGGCAACATAAAAAGGCACTGAAGACACATTTGTTCACACAGGCTTTTAATTAGATTTATAGTTTTAATCATTTTTAATGTAGGGCTTTAAATGATTTTAATGTTTTAATCATTTTTAATTTTGTTTAATGTGTTTATTTGTTATTGCTTTTGTTGTTCAAGGCCCAGAGATGAAGGTTTGTTTCATTTGTATTGTTTTTATTGTACACTGTCCAGAGAAAGGGCAGTATATAAATAGGTTAAACCAACCAACCAACTAACCAACCAACCAACCTCTATCATGCCCTCCAAATTCTCCTTTTTTCTGAACTAAAAAGCCTAAAATGCTACAATCTTTCCTCGTAGGGAAGATGCTGCAGCTGCTCTATGTGCTTCAAGTGATGTGCCACACCCTTGGGTGCATGTGTGAATCCGGTCTTAATGAGTGCAGTGATGACATTGTCTAAGAAAACTGTCCCCTGAGCCAAATGAGGCTTGGAAGCTGTTCCCAGCTGAAGAAGATGCCACAAAGATGTCCATAAGCTTTAACTGAGGGGAGTGCAGTAGAAATGCATAGAAAACCTTCACCAAGGGGAAAGACAAGGGGTTATCCTTTGTTATCCATCATGGCTTTCTTAGCTCTCCTCCCTCTTTCCAGCCCTGCTTCCATAGGGATAACATGCTTCATCCATTCTGCTCCCTGGGTGCTCTATAACAATGCAGGCTGTTCCAGCACATTGCCAGAACAATGGGGCATGTGAACTCAGAAGGCCCTAGGGTATCATTCTCTGAGCTGAAAATGACAACTGTCATGTGTGAAATCTGAAAACCTGGGCTGTTGGTGACAGGAAGTAGAAGGAATGTGTGACCCTGGAAATGCAACAATGGGAAGGGCCACATGAAAAGGAATGAAAAAAGCACTGCCCAATTTAGGATCTGTGCAGCAATATTCACACCCAGGGCTGTTTTTCTCTCATGGCACACACAGCCCCACATACACTTCAATTAGGGAACTGTCTCAATTACATAGGAACATAGGAAACTGCCATATACCAAATCAGACCATTGGTCTATCTAGCTCACTATTGTCTTCACAGACTGGCAGCAGCTTCTCCAATGTTGCAGGCAGGAATCTCTCTCAGCCTTATCTTGGAGAAGACAGAGAGGGACTTGAAACCTTCTTCTTTTCCCAGAGCGGCTCCATCCTCTGTGGGGAATATCTTACAGTGCTCACACTTCTAGTCTTGCATTAATATGCAACCAGGTTAGCTTAGCTTAATATGCTTAGCTAACGGGACAAGTCATGCTTGCTACCACAAGACCAGCTCTCCTCCCTTGCCCCAGGGCACGACGCCATCCAGCATACTGCTTTGTTGCAGTTGGTTGCCCCAGAAGTGAGGTCTCCATATTGGCATCCTGAACTGTTTTGACAGTGTGAACTTTGAGGATTTGGCTCCTGAGCACAAAACATCCGATGAATAATTTGTTTTTGGTGGAACAGCCCATTTGCTTTGGGAGAGTGTGGACAAATTGCAGTTCTCAGCCATCTCAAGCCAAGTTCTCAGTCAGCCAGTGGCTGAGCACAGCAATTAGTCTCTTCCCATGCAAAAGATGAAAGGACATGAAATGAAACATCTTGCAGTGTATACCACCTCTTGTGTGAACTGGAAGGTATCCATTTCAAGTCCTGCAGCCCAGCACATGTGAACACTGCTGGAAATGTGCATGCAGACAGCTTAGGATCAGATTACTTAAGAAAATGCCACCTTCTGCAAGATCGCCACTGTTTATTACGATCAACAGGAGAGGTCTGCCTCCAGTTGCCACTGGTTTGTCCAATGGCAATTAAGGGTCAGGCCTTCCCAGCAGCTACTTCTAGGTTGTGGAATGCATTTCCCATGGAAAGACAAGGCCTTACATCCTTAGAAGTTTTAGAGAGAGCTATAAAGACACATTTTTTTCACCTAGCTTTTAGTGGTTTGCAGATTGTTGTTACATTTTCTTAAATTGTAATGGCTAATTTACAGAGCAAGGATGCAATGGTGCAGCGAGAGAACAGCCTAATGGAACATGTCAATTAACTGCTCCAGTGCATCAGGGAAGCAGCAAATTTTGGACACCCTTCCTTTCCCCAGGAAGGCTTCTGTGCTGCCTTAAAATATGTTCCTGAGCTTAAAATATGTTCATGAGCACACCTAGACAATTTTGGCACCCGGACCAGCCCTTCCGTGAGGCCCCCCCTTCCACGATGCTCCCCCCACACTGCGAGGCCCCCGAAATCTACTTTTGGGGGCCTCCTGCTGCGGCTAACCTAAGTGCCATTTTAAAAAATCAAAGCCACCATGCGGCTGAGTGGTGGCTGCCAGCGGGAGGGTGAGCCAAGTAGTCAACCTACTCCTCTGCTCCCGGTGGTGGCAGTGGGGGGAGTGACCGCTAGACATATCCTCTTGGTCCAGCGGCTGTTGTGAATTGTGAGGTGCGCCTATGCAGTTCAGAGAAAGATTGTTGCAAGTCTTGCAGTTCACAACAGCTGCTGGGCTGAGAAGATGTGCCCAGTGGTCCCTCCCTCCGCTGCTGCCAGTGGGGGAGGTTGATTATTCAGCTTACCCCCCCCCCCACCAGCAGCCACCCCTTGGCCACATGACAGCTTTGATTTAAAAATATGGTACGTAGGTTAGCCGCAGTGGGCAGGTGTGAGGTGGCTGTAGGAGACCCCCCAACCATTTGGAGACCCCCCTGGACATTGGAAGCCATGGACCAGGGCCCCAAGGTCCGGTGATTAGAGTGCCTCTGCTCATGAGGGTTGTGCAACTCTCATGAATGTGTTTTCAGGTGACACAGAGGACTTCCTGAGGAAGGGGAGGGCATAAAAATTTTCACTGCACCAATGCAGTTTGTTGGGATGTTCTGTCAAGTTGCTCTCTCCCTGCACAGGTGTATCAATCAATGATAAAAATTATATTTTTAATTGTTTTTAACAAATGTTTTGTTTTTAATTGTTTATTCCATTTGGTTTCATTGTGAACCATCTTGAACTGTCCGGATTGGATGATTTTAAAATGAAGTAAGACGATATACCAGTGATGAAATACATATTGCACTACTCTGAAGAAAAACTTCAAAATTACCTCTTTAATGTGCAAAAGATACTAAAATATCTTACAGATTTTTAGACAAAACATGTAAACTAAAACAAGCAAACATTTTTGTGTAATATACCATCCTCAGAGTTCCATTTAGCATGCCAGCGGAATGCAACAATACAGAAGCTGATAACCCAAAGCAGTAAACATGTGTTATCTATGGGCTGCATTCACACATAATACCAAGTGGGAGTTGAATGGGGCAGAGGTTGGCATTTGTGTACGTCCAAATGTGTGAAACTGCAGTTTCATGGCAAAAGCAACCCGTGATTTTCTTCGCCAAACTCCAATTTGAGCCTTCAGTTTGTAGTGAGTTACGCTGCTCCCACGGAGGTTTGAAGGTGGCAGCATTGTCTGAATGCAGATGCCCCCATAACAGGGGTTTTGTGCTGTTTCTGGAACTGAAATCATAGAGAGGGTGGGCCAGACCCACCCAGGAATGCACCTGCTCTATGCCTGTTGCATTTCTCGCTGGCTGCCTCTCTAAGCACTTGCCCCACCCACTGTCTCTCCCTGGCAACAGGGATGCTGCCTTGTCCCATCCCAAGCTTCTAAACCTGTCAAAGGGAAAAGTCACATTGGGGGATGCTTTCCATTGTGTCTCTTGTTGCCCCCTCCCCAGCAATCCTTTTCCTCTTGTTGCACCCTCCCCAGCAATCGGAAGAGAAGGAACAGGATGGCAAGATGGGCACTATGTGAATCAATAAAGAAGTATGTACACAAGCACATGCAATCACGGTGGCACCATAAAGCGGGCAACCCAATTAGATTACTGCAAAGACAGCATATGTAGGGAAGCAATACCTGGGGTCAGGTTTAAAAGGCAGCCCTACCCAGGAATTCTTGGATGGCTTTGCTCTATTTTTTGTACAGTAAAAATAGAAATACAATAAAAATACAGAAAAATAGTGCCCCTCTGCATCTCCCCCCCATTCCAGTAATTGTGCTTGTGCAAGACTGTTTTGCTGTGGGGCTCCTATGAGAGTGGTGGTACAATTGCTCTCAGGAGAAGGGTTTAAATGCCATTGAAAGGGATTTAAATGCCCTTTCCCTGCCGAGGGTGGGCAGTCCATTCCAAAAAGGCATGATCACACTTTGAATGTTCCCTTGATGATCGTGGCCAATGGCTGTCACTCTGCAGATGTTGTGATGCCTTGCCCACAGTCTGGTGATGTGAGCGCTAGAGAGTTTGCTGGGATGTGGCCTTGGCAGACCAGAAGAGGGAGCGGCTCCCTTGTCCTGAAACCGGAGGTTGCTGGGCTATGGTTGGATGAACATCTGTGATGTGATTCATGGTTACAAACATTTACTCCTGGTTTTTCTACCTGTGGTTTGCCATTATGTGTGGATGCGGCCATTGTTTGTTTGCTGCTTTCAGTTCTCAGCTTCTGTATTATTTTTTTATTTTTATTTTTCTATATATTTGATTTCTATACTGCCCTTCCAAAAATGGCTCAGGGCGGTTTTCACAGAGAAATAATAAATAAGATGGATCCCTGTCCCCAGAGGGCTCACAATCTAAAAGGAAATGCAAGACAGACACCAGCAACGGTCACTGGAAGTACTGTGCTGGGGGTGGATAGGGCCAGTTACTCTCCCTCTGCTAAATAAAGAGAATCACCACATTAAAAGGTGCCTCTTTGCCAAGTTAGCAGGGGTGCTAACTTGGTAGAGAAGTGCCTTCAGCTGGCATGCTAAATGAAGCACTGAGGATGGTGTATTATACCAAAATGTTTGCTCGGTCTTGTTTTAGCTTACATGTTTTGTGTAAAAACCTGTAAGTTATTTTAATATCTTTTATGCATTGAAGTGGATATTTTGAAGTTTGTCTTAAATGAAATAAATGAACAAACAAACAGATGGATGCTGTGTGCCTATTTCCCCAAGCTCAAAAGCCAGACCTCAGAGCCAGGAGACACTCTTCATTCTCACCGTAGAAAAGATGAGACCAAAAAGCAGCACAATCCTATTTTGTGTCTCACTTTGGCAGTCTGCAAACTCATGCTTTACCTCATCCTTCAATCTCCTTTTATCAAGCTCTCCCTGTTCTGTCACCTTTGCTCTATCCATCTGAAAGTACTTCAAAACATGGCTAAATATAAATGTGACCATGCAGAGGAGACTGACGGGGGGAAGTCACCATTTGGATCCTTGTCAGAAAGGATTCTGTTAACTCACCCCTGGGACTCCAAGCCTGGAAATCACAGTCATGCTGTCCCCTGCCATGGGAAAGACATGAGAGGCCATTTCATCAGTTGGGCCCTGTTCATAAAAACATCGCCAACCTTTTGTTTTGGGGTGGTGGTGCTGGTGGAAATGCCTCTTGGCTTCTCCAGAAGCCCACGTGCTCCTCTGAACTGTAACATTTTCAATCCAAATTAGCTCAAAACAAGGATGAAATTCTGCCCTATTGTCAGACTGAACAGAAGGCTCTGTTGCCTCACTTTGCTCACCCATCACCTCTGTTTCCTTTTCCATGTGTAGCTTGAAGGGTGGGGGGGATGTCATGTTAATTCCTATTGTAAAGTTTGCAGAGAAGCTAACCTCCTTGGATCTCTAGTCTTTGCTTGGAGCAATCAGGCTGATCTGGGTGGTGATGTGGTTGGTGCTTTGTTGGTCGTTTTTCAGAAATGAGTTGTCAATCAAATTGGAGGCTTCTAGTGGGTGCCTGGTGGACCTGTCATGCATAAACAGAGTGCTTTGATAACACAGAGATAGGAGGAGGGCCACCTTGCAATCTACCCTAACCTGCCTGCCTATCACACTTCAAATCATTCCTTATCATATAGCATAAGAAATGGAGGGCGGGGGGGGGCACAGAAGGGGCCAAGTGCATTTATGGGTGAGCAAGCTGTTTCCCACATATTAGATTTCTGAAACAAAAATGGGGGTGGGGGAGCAAGCCACTTTTCTGGTGTGTGTGCTTGCCCCTGCCCCCTCCCACCTATGCCCCCACTCTGGAGCTGCCCATGTATCTGTACCATTTGGTTGACCTAGCTTCACTTTTAAAAGGAATATACACTCATACAACATTACCTAAAGTCTGAACAGAGCCCCGGTTGCACTGATGCCATAGAGTTAATTTAAATAATAGTCTCCTTTCATCCCCTTCTGAAACTGGTCTTCCAGGGACGAAATGAAATACAGGTGAAACTCGGAAAATTAGAATATCGTGCAAAAGTCCATTAATTTCAGTAATGCAAATTAAAAGGTGAAACTGATATATGAGACAGACGCATTACATGCAAAGCGAGATAAGTCAAGCCTTAATTTGTTATAATTGTGATGATCATGGCGTATAGCTCATGAAAACCCCAAATCCACAATCTCAGAAAGTTAGAATATTACATGGAACCAAGAAGACAAGGATTGAAGAATAGAACAATATCAGACCTCTGAAAAGTATACAGTGTACTGTGCTTGATTGGCCAGCAAACTCGCCTGACCTGACCCCATAGAGAATCTATGGGGCATTGCCAAGAGAAGGATAAGAGACATGAGACCAAACAATGCAGAATTGCTGAAGGCCGCTAATGAAGCATCCTGGTCTTCCATAATACCTCATCAGTGCCACAGGCTGATAGCATCCATGCCACGCCGCATTGAGGCAGTAATTGCTGCAAAAGGGGCCCAAACCAAGTACTGAATACATATGCATGCTTATACTTTTCAGAGGTCCGATATTGTTCTATTCTTTAATCCTTGTCTTCTTGGTTCCATGTAATATTCTAATTTTCTGAGATTGTGGATTTGGGGTTTTCATGAGCTGTACGCCATGATCATCACAATTATAACAAATTAAGGCTTGACTTATCTCGCTTTGCATGTAATGCGTCTGTCTCATATATCAGTTTCACCTTTTAATTTGCATTACTGAAATTAATGGACTTTTGCACGATATTCTAATTTTCTGAGTTTCACCTGTATTCCCTCCTGATCCCTAGCCCGGGCAGCTAAAGAAACCATGGTTGATGGTATAAAAAGCCACTGAGAGGTCCTGGAGAATTGTCAGGGTTTCACTGCCCCTGACCTTCTCCTGGCATCTGAGTGACTGAGCCAGTTTCTGTGCCAAAGCCATGCCAGAATGAAATGGATCCAGATAATCAGTCCCACTCAAGAAGGACTGGAGTTACATGGCAGCCACCTGTTAAGCACTTTGGCTAAATATAAGCTACTTGCAACTGGCCAATAGATTTTGCAATCCTTGATGTCCAAGGAAGGTTTCTTTAGGAGTGGCCTCACAACTGCCTTCTTTGGGGTATACAAATGACAAGTACGTTATACCAGAATGAGGGCTAAAATACAGCTTCCATCCAATTGCCCTTTACAGGCCAAGAGTAAAGGTAAAATGTGCCGTTGAGTCGGTGTTGACTCCTGGCGACCACATTGCCCTGTGGTTGTCTTTGGCAGAATACAGGAGGGGTTTACCATAGCCATCTCCCACGCAGTACGAGATGATGCCTTTCAGCATCTTCCTATATCACTGCTGCCCAATATAGGTGTTTCCCACCAGCGAGGATTTGAACTGGCAACCTCTGGCTTGCTAGTCAAGTAATTTCCCCGCTCTGCCATTAGGTGGCTCAGGCCAAGAGTTCTGCATCTATAACTGAACAAATACATTTAGCCCCTAGAAACAACTTGAATGCTTTGACCCTCCTTTTCTATGTTGAATTATACTATATAAGCAAATTTCAACATTCTTCGTATAGAGTCCATGCTTTGCCTAACCACTCTCTGCAATTGTTGGCAGTAATTGATTCTCCCATGCACAGTGTTAAAATAAGTTCCTATATATTCTTAAAGGCAGTGATGAAGAGATAATTGCTTGAAACATGTTGGGATTTACACTACTTGTGTTAATAAATGTGTCTCCGATATCTGTTGAGATTTCTATTTGTTTCTTCCAACTATAGGCCACTACAATTCTTTATGAATAAACCGATTGTAAATTAATTCAGTTTGAGCCTCACTTGCCTGGCTTTGTGTATACCCTAATAATAGTGAACAGGCACCCTCAAATGGGCCCATTAGTATTTACACACACACACACACACACACACACACACACACACACACACACACACACACGTTATAAGTATACAAGAGCATTGCTCAACCAGATCAAACATCAGTCTATAAGTCATCATCATCATCATCATCATCATCATCATCAATTTTATTACAGCCATTGGCTAGCAGAAATAGAAATAACAAACATATCCAATACAACAATACTAAAACACAATACAGTCATTCATTAAAAAAATTAGTTTAAAAAGCATAAACAGCAGTCTATAAGTCCAGAATCCTATTTTCCACAGTGGCCAGCCAGATGCTTCTGGGAGGTCCACAAGCAGGGCATGAAGGTCACAGCCTTCACCTATTGTTTGCCTGAAGCATCTGGTATATAGAGATATACTGTTCTCTGAATATGGAGGTTTGATCTACTGTAGATATTGTGGCTAGCAGCCATTGATAGCTGTTTACTCTATGAACTTGTCTGCTCATTCAAAATATCATAAGGATAAGATGCCAAACCTTTGCTTTTATCCAACGTTCAATAATTTTGAATGTGGGAAATGTGAATGTATGATAGAGTGGGGTTTTTTAAAGTGCTAAAGCAAACGGAGTCATTTTAATTATCACCTTGCTTGAATGAATACGACTTCCTTCTTTCTGCAAACCCCACCCCCAGCTTTCTACTCTTTTTTTTTTTAAGGCGATGCCAAGAAAAAGATGAAGATAGTCATGTGTTACTGGCAGGGTAGAGGCCACAGATTAGTGGATTGAGTGGAGGGTCCTAGGAACAGCAGATAGGGACAGGGATTTGGGTTGAACAACTGCCTCATCCAGATAGCTTAGTGTTAAAATTGGAATCTCACTTCCTGCCTGCAGCTCTGTTGTGGCTGGTGTTGTGAGTCCTATTCACGCATTATGTTGAACATGGTACAATTGGTGGCACATATATACAGTTATTCACATGTTATGCTCAATGCATATACATCTGCACCCTGCATATGAGGGGACCTGTATTCAGGCTCACTTTGGAAGTGAACACATGAACAGTCATTCACACAGTGGGTGGGTTCAGATCAATATCCTCCAGCTTTCTTCCACTGGAGCGCAAAGGGTAGGCGTATGCCCAAGGAGAGGCAGCTTGAGTAGGCCTGAACACCTGATCCCTCAGGATGTTCCAAACCATTGGAACTCCACCTTTCTCTTGGTCCAGTGCCTGCAGGAACAAGAGCCAGCCATTCATGCCTTGGCAAGGAGGTGTGGCTTGGAAGAATGCCACTTATCCAACCAGGAATGGTCACTCATTTCTGAAGTTGTCTTGGCACTCAAGACATTTGTTGTTGCCATGCACGGTTTGTGTGCTCAGCAGCAGTCAGCCAGGTTTTGCTTGCTGCTCTTCTCCCCAAGAAGATAATGGGTGAGTTCCAGACCATTCTGACCACTAAGGAGATAATCAGCTTGGCAGGTCAGCTGAGGACTGGAGTGGTGGATTGGCTCAGGACATCCTTGGGTACATCGGCAGCCCATGTTTTGTCCTGTCTGTGTGACCCAATGCTGAAGGGCAACACCGCCACCCCTGATGAGCTGGCCAGGTGGAGGGACCTCCTCCTGGTTGCTGAGGTTAGGCAATAGAGATTTGCAAAATGTTCCTGTCTCAAAGCATTTCAACTTGAAACGGACTGTTTCAAGTGTTTCAGTTACAAATCAAATTACCTCTAAGGAGTTCTTAGATTTGAAATTGAATCAAATCAGCCAGATTGGGGTCAAATCTACCTGAATCAATTTGAGTATGGGGAGAGGGGGGAGCAGAGTCTCATTTTAGCATTTACAAACAAAAACAAAGAGGCACCAGAGGTGCCTCGAAATTACCTGTAATGTGCAGAACTCACAGTGGGGTCTGGGGGAGGTAGCGACCCGACCCGCCATCCCCCTTTGGCAAAGAAAAGGCATGGAGGCACCTTGCAGAGCTGGTGGTGGCCCTGACAAGGAGGCAGCTGCGACCTGACGGCCCAGCGCCCACCATCCCCCTATACAAACTCCAAAACCACTCTGTCCAACTGCAAAACCAGATGTGCCATAGTCTGCTGACACACGCAGACATGCAACTGCCATGGCCAAACATGATATGATGGATTGGTGCCCTGACCCATGTGTCAAGCTGACAGCCAGGGCCCAGCACCAATCTGAGGCCATGGTGTTAACACACAGGCAGGCGGGCAGGGATGTATGCTGGAGAAGAAGAAAAGAAATAAGAGATCTTCTCATGGTAAGAGTCTAGAAGCTTTGTTTCTTCTCAGATGACTGGCCCATGATTTTGTGGTTTTCTTTTCTCAGCACTGAGTACAATGTGCTGGATTATTGTGCTATAACTATCTGGTTTTGCTAGATCAGATTGACAAAGGCATAACTTGGGTGCAGAGGCACACCCAGGCAAAATTGGTGCCTGGACTGCCCCTGCCATGAGCCCCCCTCCGTGAGCCCCCCCGTGAGCCCTACTCCACAGCTTGCCAGCTGCCCATGAGCGTAGCTGGGTGGTGGTGGTGAGTGAGGCAAGCAGGTCTCCACCCTGCCCGTGGTAGGGGGCAGAATGGGAGCGGTCGGCCCTCTGGCTCAGCAGCCTCTTAGGACTGTGAGGCACTCTGGTGTACCTGTGCAATTAGAATACAGCATTGCAAGCCCGTGTCCACAGGCTTGTGATGCTGTATTCGAACTGTGCAGGTACACCAGAGTGCCTCACAGTTCTAAGAGGCCACTGAGCTGGAGGGTTGACTGCTCCTGCTCTGCCTGCCATTGCTGCTGCTGTCACCGCCACAGGTGGGATGCCTGCTCGCCTCACCCCCCATCCCCAGGCCATGCACATGGGAGGCTGGCATATCGGTGAAGAGAGCTCTCTGTGGGGAGGAAGGCTCATGGCAGGGGGGCTCACAGCAGCGGCAGGAGGCCCTCTGGCCTTTGGAGGCCCCCCTGGGCCTTGGAAGCCACAGGCCTGGTCCCCAAGGTCCGGGAGTTAGAATGCCTCTGCTTGGTGCCTTCCTTGAGTTGTGGTTTGCTTTGTTTGTGAGCTAGTGTTGTGGTGAGAAATGGACAGTGGCAGCTGAGCTCCCCCTCCCCTGTGTGTGATCTTCTGGGTGATTGCTGTGAGATGAGCTCCATGTCTGGACTAACTTGTGCTTCACTCACTGCTCTGGTCTGCTCTGCAATCTGCATTGCAAGATGTACTCAGTCAAAATGTGGCTGATGACATTGTTCTAGCTGAGCTTATGGTTATGCTTACTGCTAAGGGTGCTACTGTGGCAGCTGTTGGAAGGAGTCATAATTGTATGTGAGAGCAGCTTATGCCAGTGATGTTACTGCAGTGCAGGCACTGTGGCTGGCAGTGGATTCTGGGTCAATGATTTTTTTTTGGCCATCTTTGGACTGTGTGTTTGGCCGAATGTGTTGTGTGTTGGGAGGGACTGTGTGCTTCTATTGTGCAGTATTTTTCAAGGCAGGGTTGAAAATTTGTGCACTCTCCTTGTTTCGGTCATAGGTCCTTTGAAAGCATATATCTAAGACCAAATGAGTGAAGAATAAAGCTAGAGAAAAACAACAATCCCCACAGCTATTTCTTTACAGCCATTAATATCTCTTCAATTATATAGGGTCTAAAGTTGCTAGCATGCTCTGCTCCTGCCCCTCTTTGAAGTTAGCAGCATCTGTGAGTATTGATCAGTGCTAAACCATCTTCCAAATTCTCCTTTTCTGAAGAAAGCAAAACTTCATTTTCAGCACCTTTCCCCCTCTGTTTCTTTTACCGCCCCTGCATTTCTTCAGCACCGCTGTGAATAAACAGTTTGAGTTCACCCAGAGGCCGTGGTGACCATCAGGCTGTTAGAGATTGTGGTGCCAATCTCTGGCTAAATGGCTTAAAAAAAATTCTTTTAGCAGTATCTGCAAGAGGGTGCCAAAAGCTTCTGGTTCTGAAAGAAGTTCTATTTCCCTTTCCTCTAAGTGTTATGCAAAAGAACGCTTTCTTTAGAGCCCCTGGTGTTTGTCTCCTTTCACTGGGGGCATCGAGGAGGGATTTATTTAACAGGCTTCCCAATCCAAAAATAATTCTATTCAGCAATATGTTCTGCTATTTTTTCTATCCTTTGCATAGAACTGAGCTAACTTTATCTTTGGCATTCTTGAGGCAGTATAGCATAGAGAATGTAGTCTATGACAAACTGAGCGTGAATGTGTCCCTCATTTCTGCAGCTGGTCACAGATACACAACTCAAATCACTCTGAGGGCCACTTTTACTGTCTGCTTTTAACCCATTCACTGCTAGCTCTGCACCTCATAGAATGCATTCTCTTTTCTCTCTTCACCACCCTGTCACCTGTTCTTTTCCCCCCCCCACTCCAGAGGGCGTCTCCCTGAATAGTGCATGCTTCTCTCTAACCCTCTCCAAATGCTAGGGGGCTCGGGCTGAACATGCATAGAGCAGCATGTCCACAGCCCTATGCACGCTCTATCACACATTTGCAAGACATATATTTATGCACTGGTATGCATGGAGGCACCTTTTCCTATGACCAGGAGGGCCCCAACCTTTGCCAAATGCAGGAAGAGGTACATATGCATGCAGTCCCTTACAAATTTATAGTGGGAAATGTGTAGAGTGGGGCAATCATTTTGGTGATCTGTCGTAGGGGGAGAAAAATGCAGGGCAGCAGGGGTGGAGCTATAATTGAGTGGACGTGGTTAACACAAGACACTTAGCTCCTGCGAGCCGCCTGGCTCACACCGTGCCCCTCCCCCTGAGTTCTGGCTGCCCTTTCACCTTCTTGCTCATTCACAGCCAGCATTTCGTTGTTCCTGGTTGCTTTTTTCTTTTTCTCTCTTGCTCAGGGCAAGGGGAAGAAAGAAGAAAACACCCAGCTGGCAATGAAGCGCCAGCTAAGGATGAGCTGCAGAGGTCCGTACAGGCCCGCTGACTGCATGCCTGTTTGTAACACCACATGCAGGGGGCATGGCCAGCACCCAGAAGGGCCTGCATGCCCCGTCTGCCGCTAATTCCCAGCCAGCGCTTCATTGTGGACTGGTGCTTTTTTCTTTCTCTCAGAGGGCGGCGGGCGGGGAGAGTGCCCAGCTGGCCAACCACAAAGCGCTGGCTAAGAATGAGCTGCAGAGGTCTGTGTGGGTCCTCGGAGGTGCTGGCCAGACCCCTTGCATGTGACATCACATGTAGGGGTGTGGATGGGGTGTGCTCGCAGTATGCATGCTGCACATGTGAAGAACCTCTTCATGGGCCCGCCGGAGAGGGCAGCAAACACAGACCCACTCTCCCTTAACTATGTCTCTGCAGGGCAGAATGGGTGGTGGGGTGAACCTAATCGATCTAGTATGTTGCATGCTGCTTTTTAAATCCTCAAATGCTTAGAGTGATGCTGGGGGACAATGTAACATCTCTCTGATGGAAGCTTGTGGTGGCCCTCATGTTTTTCAGGGGGAGAGCAACTATCCCCATTCAGCCCAGCATAGCATCCCTCCAGTGGCTGTTCCTGGTGTTTCCCTTGCGTTTCTTTTCCATTTGTGAACCCTTTGGGGAGAAGGAACCATTTTCTCATACCTTCCGCTATGTAAGCTGCTTTTTCAACTGTTGTTGAAAAGTGGTGTATAAATATTTTAACAACAATAATAAAAATTGATAGCTAGCAACTATTAGGAGGGGTGGCAGAACAAGCCAGTGAGTCATTTCACACCACCCTTCAAACTAATGTGGGGTTCTCCCCTCCTTCGGCAGGCAAATTCAGTGAAAGGTTAGAGGCGTTTTGATCCAACTCACCTCTAACTCTGAATCCAGGGAGTGGAGGAGGAACGCAGATGTAGTGCTCTAGGCATTTCCCTACCTCCACACTAACTTTAGATGGAATTGGGCCGCTTGCCTGCTATATTCTCTTGCTTTTTGTGCCAAGCTATCCAGTACTGACTGAAAAATCAAAGAAGGTGATCATTATTTCTTGTTAAAGGTGTGCTGGGAAAAGGTAAATGGACTGCAATGTATTATTAACAGTTTCATTTGGGAAAATGAACCTTGCCAGCTTCCGCATGTGAGATGGCATGACTCATGTCATACACATGTGTGCTTTGACATGCAGGTACACTGGAAGAGGAAATAGTTATCCTACCCATCCCCATGCACAGTGGTCTCAATCGGGGGCTGATATTCAGAGCATGAAAGCATTGCTGCAGTGTGTGAGAGAGAGCAACCTAACAGAACCTGCAAAGTAACTGGGGCAGCAGGGAAGTGGCAATTTTTAAATGCCTTCCCCAGGAAGCTTTCTGTGCTACCTAAAAAGATGTCCCCATGGGCTGCACAACCCTCAGGGACATATTGTCAGGTGGCACAGAGGGCTTCCTGGGGAAGGAAGTGAGCAAAAGATGACTGCTTCCCCACTGCACCAGTGCAGTTAGGAAATTATGTCAGACTGCCGTCTCATTGCACCTGCACTTCCTTGCTCGGGATGTCAGCCAGGATCAACCCCACTGCGGCTGTTATTTTGTGAAAACAGATGTTTTGGGCTAGGCACATGTTTGGCCCTGAGTGACAAGGCAAAGATATCTTCAGAAATAGTATCTTGTTAACTTGAGAGGCCCCAGGCCTAAATTCCCTGATACAGATTTTGTTTAATGTTTCTGTAACCATCGCCCCACTCACCACACTGTTTCACATTATTTTTGTACGAAGCCTGATTTCACCAGGGTTGTAACTAAGATGAAAGGAAGAAGGGATGGGAAGACATGAGGAACATGCCCATCAAGCATATTCTAAACCCTACTTCTGAATTTTCAGGACATTAAAATAGATTTTTCAAATTTTGAAAATATTTTCTTTCCAATGATGGCCTCCAGCTTTTTCACTTACAGAGAGTTTAAGCAAACAGTAACAATAGTAATTTGTTACTGTTTTAATCTCACTGCTTCTCCAAGGGAATAAGGCCAGTGTACAAGGCTACCCCCATTCCATTTTATCATCACAACAGCCCTGTTTGGCTGAGAAATATTGAGATCATTTACACAATCAAAAACTGTGCTCTACCTGGGTTTGGGAGTTCTGTGTGCGCCCAGTTTTCAGTTGTGTGGAAGCAAGGCAAGAGGAAAACCTGGGTGGAAGTGATTGTGTGGAGGCAAGGTCTGAGGAAAACCTGGGTGGCTTTTCCTCCTACTTTGCTTCCACGCAGTCACTTCTACCCAGGTTTTCCTCTTACCTTGCTCCCACACATCCAAAAGTGGGAATACACATAGCCTTCAAACCTGGGTAGAGCACAGTTTTTGATTGTGTGAATGACCTCATTAACTAGTCCAAGGTTACCCACTGAGCAGGGCTGAGGAGGCATTTGAACTCTTGTATCCCTGCTGCTAGTCTGCTAAGCTCTCCATAGTGATTTATTATTAATACCAATGTAATAACCACCTTCATTTCTCAGTTGTTCCTATGAACCAGGAAGCATGTAGAGAAATGAGCTAGTTTTAACAGTGAAAACTCTTGCTCGCCTTTCCTTTCAGTTTTTGATGCATTGAAAGTGTTTGCACTGCTCTGCCTTCTGCAACTTTTATCACCTAGAACAAGTACATGCCAACAAAATTTGCAGCTCATCATTTTTAAAATCCCCTTTAGGTGTCAGATAAGGAAGTCTTTCAGTAGAGTATTTTGTAGACAGAGATTTCTAGAACAGGGCATCCTGTATTAATGAATAAACCCAGGCGTCTGCTGTGATACATTCCCTATAGAGGGCTGTCAACAAAGAAAGATGCATTCATTATTTTCCGGGAGGTGGGGGGGAATCCTCGCAATCTCACCTCATGCACTAAATTAGTCTAATTAAATTGCATGGAAAGGGTGGCGGCGGGGGGGGGGGGAGAGTCCCATATAATCATATTCATTTGTCTGTGTATTTGAATATGAGGGGAATGAACTGTTTCTATAGTTGCTCAATGAATAAGATGTCACCGAAGAGTACATTTTTTGCTGAGCTGCCACTGTTAGAAAACCATGGATCCAGTGCCTAGTTTTTAATTACAAGTACAAGATGTATGACTTCAAATCATTTTTAAACTAATAGGATGGCCACGTGCAAATGTATTGGGAAAGAAATGGGTGTGCGTGGGGGGAATTGTAGTTAATGGATTATAACATTCCAATGGAGGTTTTTACCTTACGTTATTGAATAGACTGCATATGATAATTGCTAGACTTGTGCAGCCAAAAAGTGTTTTGGATCTGATCCAATCTGATCCAACCTGACAGAGTCAGGAGGACCATCATGGCCTCCCAAAATCGACAGGTCAGGTTGTGTCACATAGGAAATCTGACATTTTCCAACATTCTTGTCAGATCTAAGTTAAATGGTTAGCTGAGAGGTGGTGCACAGGCCATTTGAAAGTGAAATGGCCTGTGTGCTGCTTCTCAGCTGAGAGGCACTGGAGTGACCATTTAAAAGTTAAATGGCCCAGTGCAGTGCCTCTCAGCTGTGAGGCAGTGCATGGGCCATTTAACTATTTAACTTGAGTCTGTCAAGAATGTTGCAGCTCCAGAAGAGTTCAGACATGACCGCGGGAAGCTCAGTCGGAGGTACTGACTGATAGGGCTCCCTGCTGTCATGTCTGAACTCATTCTGATAATGCCTGACTTTGCCTGTCGGACTGACATGACCGCACAGCCCTAAATGTCACACGGGGTGACATGATGAAGCCAGCCTTTCCCTTTCCAGCCTTCTTCTTCCCTTGGTTCCTGAAACAGATAAATGCTTGAGCTACGTGTAACACACAACTCAGTGCCATCTGTACCATATCACATAGGAGATGCACAGACTGTGTTTTTGCTACAGGGCTGGCACCAGGTTGGCACAGCCCCCTACAGCTTACCAGCAAATGGGAAGGACAGCGTCCCCGTTTAGAGGCAACTGGCAGTAGGCAGGATGTTCTGAACAGGGGACTTTGGCAGCAGGGCTCTGGCACCTTACCCTGCATCACCAGAGGCAGAGGGAGTAATGGCCAGAAATGGTACTGCAGCTCTTCAGGCCAGGTGACCTGAGGGACCAAGAGGGTCCTAGCTGGCCCCACATAACAATTGCTTTAGGTTAGCCTGGTGATGCAAATGGCCTCTGCACATGCACGGAGGTCACGGAAAAGGGTCTCTGTGCATCCGAACCGGGCTGCAGCTGACCTGGGCTGTCATTTGGGAGAACACACTGTGTTGGGCCTGCAGTAGAGCCAGAAAGCAGCCCGGATGCTAGAGAAAACCAGGAAGTAGAGACAACCAGCCTCTCCCATTGTCATGGATGGGAGAAAGAGTGGTAACACTGGTTGTATGAGTGCTGGTTCTCTCCAGCTTTGGGCTGTCTTTGCAACACAATAATCCATAGGAAGTACTTTTGAACACTATACACATATGAAGTTTTACAATGATTGCCCTGCCAGAACATCTGCTCACACCCTGAGTTTAGATCCCCTTGTAGTCAGGCACGGCTACTCAGCGGTGCAAGGGGGGGTTGGATGGGAGCCACTCTGCACGAATGAAAGGACTCCCTGCAGCCCTTTGGATACCAACTGCTGAATGAAAAATAAACCCCAAAGCAACTTGTGCAACTCTTTAACATGTAGTCATTTTCAAGATTTCAAAGAAATGTAGCAAGCAAATAGTTGTATTCCCCAAACATGTATTCCCAATACCACAAGAGAAATGTCCTAAAGGGATAGTTTCTATGATTGTTTTTTTTTTAATAATAGCATTCCTTAACATTTATTTTGTTGTGCCACCAATCAACTGCAACCTTACAGGTCTCCTGCTGTGCTTCACCACTGTACAGGCATTATTAATAACTAGCCTACCGCGCACAGAGCATCTGTGCGCTCTTGGGGCCGGCAGTTACCTCTCCCCCACTTCTGCCCCAGTCTCTGATTCTGGGCCCAGCCACCTCTCCTCCCCACTGCCACTCCCCCCCCACTTTCTTTCCCCCCTCCTGGGCCTTGCCTCCGTGGCCGGGCCGGGTCCGCCACCTCTGGCCTCTATGGCTGGGCTGCCGCGGCAGCACCCAATCCTCCTGGGTTCGCTTCAGCCAATCAGGCGCATCCACTGCCCAGCCAATCAGCTGGCCTCTGGGACGCACATTCCAAGGCACACCCAGGAGAATTAATATAATAGATAGGCCTTGATACAAATAGCTGCTTTGTCTCATCTCTCTAACAGGAGATAACAAACCTATCCGTACTTATGAACTGGATAGAGTCACTCCTTTTCTGCAGAAAAAGAGAAGGCACCCTGTTTCCCTCCTAGTTTGCTGTCATGAACAGACAGTTACTTATTTTGAAGATTTATACCCCAGCTTTTGATTAAATTTTCCTCAAGTTTACATTACAACAGATTAAATGGGGGGAAAGTGGAGGGGCACACTGGTCCTCCAAGAAAGCCCCTCCCCAGCCCAGGATAGCAAAGCCATCCCACAATGTTTCTTTCTTTCTTCTTGGTTTTTTTTTTAACCTTCCTGTGCCATTATGGGAAGCCAGGAGTTCAAACTCCCGGCTTTGCAGCTGACTTGCCCCTTTAAGCATTGGGAAGGGAGCTCCTGAGTCCTGCTTCCTTGTGCACTGTGGGGTGCGTGAGCTCCAAATGTGGCGAGTTTAACATCTCCATGTTTGGAGCAGACTCACGCTTTTATAACTTGAATACAGGAGGCTGGGAATGGAAGGCAGGGGAGGGGCTAAGAGGGGTGGCGGCTGACCCTGCGGGCTTGAAGCCAATGAAGGGGGTGGCTGCCTGTATGGGCTCCTGGGGAGGAGCAAGGCATTCCCTCTTCCTAGCAGAAGGAGGAGGAACAGGGTGTTTAGAACCCTCTCCCCATCCTTCTGAGGCCTGTACGCCCAGGGTTTGTGAGGCTTGTGCTGAGGAAACACCACACCTTGCATCTGACTCACTCCTTTGTGCTTGGGAATGGGGTGTGCTTCCTTCCCTGTGCATTATGGGGGTGAGTCAGCTCCAAACGCAGGGAGTTTAAACACCTGGCTTCCATGGTGAGGAGGGAGCCGCTATGCAAAAGGTCTATCATTAACCAGAGATAATGGGGGGCACGTGCAAGCGGGCCCCCCTTTTGGATAGCTCAATTCATGAGCATGCAGTCCGATGGAAGACCAAAGGCTGTCGAGCCTAAGGTCCTCTCCAGTGGACTGGCCCTCTCAGGAGAGTGCTAATTCCCTGGTTGGAAGCTGCCATGGGGGCAAGAGTGTGGTTTGTTCTCCATGGACTGCTTTGCTGGGGTGAGCCATCTCAAGATTATGCTTGGTCACAGCGGGCCAGACCCCAGGATCCTTTTCCCTCTCTCATATACATATCCCCTCCTTGGAAGTCATCATGTTCCCTTCCCTTCCCTGACCAACAGTAAAATAATGCCCCTCAGTATCCCCTGCTGCCAGTAATTGTGCTTGTGTGAGACTGTTTTGTTGAAGGGCTCTTATGAGGGTGGTGGTGCAATAGCTGTCAGATGAAGGGCTTGCATGGCATTTAAAGGGCTTTAAATGCCCTTTCCCTGGCAGTCCATTCTGAAAAGGCATGAACACGCTCAGCGTGCCCCCTTGAAGATCATGACCAATGGCTGCCTTCCTGGATACATTCTGATGCCCTGCCCACAATCTGGTGATGCGAGCATGGAGCTTGCTAGGATGCGGTCTTGGTGGACCAGGAAGAGGGAAGGGTCCGCTGCCCTCAAATTGGAGGCTACTGAGCTGCAGTTGGATGATTATCTGCAATGTGATTCATGATTAGAAAAATTAACCTCGGTTTCGGCAACCTCCAGTTTCATGTTATGTGCAAATGCAGACTGTTACATCCACATACAATTGTTTTATGTTTGCGAGGGAAGCAGTTATGAAAGGGATTAAGATTTAACAAGGCCTGCCATCCAGTTAAAGACATCTTCATCAGTTAATCCCCTGAAATTTCGTTGATCAGTCAAACAAACCTGCATAATCTTTGCACATGGAACCAGAATTTTGAAGAAGGAGAAGAAGAGGAGGAGGAGGAGGAAGGGGAGGATTTCTTGCATTATCTGCAGAAGATTTCAGCACAATCTTAGAAGGGACTTTCTATCCAGGCAGCAGAACCATTAAAAAAAGTGGATTCAGTGCTGGTTAAGGTTCATCAGTATTTTAAAAACTCTGTTCAGTTCCAGTTCAAACACTCACTCGCATACCCCACAGAGAAATGTTAATGGGCGAGAAGAACATTTGTGCTACTGCAATGCTCTCCGAAGCACATCAGCGCTGCTGCAAAGTTGGGCTACTTTGTGCCTACTAAGCACTGATCAATTGCAGTTGTGGTGCTACTTCCATTATTCCCAATGGAAATAGAATTGCAACTACAGTTGCGCAATGCTTGGTAGGCATGGAGCCCCCTGCCGCTGCAGTGGTACTGATGTGTTTTGGAGGACCTGACAGTTGCTCGGGTGCCTCTCACACCCATCAACGTTTTTCTGCGTGGTATGTAAGTGTCCAACTTTAAAATGTTTGGTAAGCAGTGACCACCTTGAACAGAGCTGGTCTGTGAGAGAAGAGCTGGCCTTGTAGCAAGCATGACTTGTCCCCATAGCTAAGTAGGGTTCACCCTGATTGCATATGAATGGGAGACATGTGAGCACTGTAAGATATTCCCCTCAGTGGGTGGAGCCACTCTAGGAAGAGTAGTAGGTTCCAAGTTCCCTCCCTGGCTTCTCCAAGATAGGGCTAAGAGAGATTCCTGTCTGCAACCTTGGAGAAGCTGCTGCCAGTCTGTGAAGACAGTACTGAGCTAGATAGACCAATGGTCTGACTCAGTATATGGCAGCTCCCTATGTTCCTAGGTTTTGAAATGGTTTAGCTGCATTGTACAGAGAATACTATAGAACTATTTGGCTTGCATAGAAAATTAATACCTATCCACCCCCAGCACAGTACCTCCAGTGACCGTTGCTGGTGTCTATCTTATGTTTCTTTTTAGATTGTGAGCCCTTTGGGGGACAGGGTTCCATCTTATTTGTTTGTTTATTTGTTTGTTGTTTCCTCTGTGTAAACCACCCTGAGCCATTTTTGGAAGGGTGGTATAGAAATCGAAATATAGAAATAGAAATTTGGAAGGGTGGTATAGCGATTGATTGATTGATTGATTGATTGATTGAATGAATGAATGAATACATTGATACCTATTTAACTTGAGAAAAAATGATTTTTTTCAACTGTTTATTTGCAAAAGGTTTTAACAAACAAAATACATGTAAGCAGTGATGTAGTTGCAAATTCAGAAGTGCAAGCACTCTCCATGGCAGCTCCCATGGCCATGCCCACCCCAACAGGCAGAGAAGCCAAGAAATACCGGTGCTCCATCTCTGCCTCTTCCCCCTCCACTACACCCCTGCATGTAACAAAATAATAACAGGAAACTGGAAAATACACTGTTTTGAATAAATGGTAGAAAGAACTGCAGTGTCAAAGAAACACAAGAAGCTTCCAGCCTCAGTTTAAAAATCCCCCCTGCTGAGGTCTTGTTGCTGGACAATAGTCTGTGGGCAAGCCATTATTTCACCACTAGGATGGCTAGCAATAATTCCTAGGCCCTGTTCCTCCTCCTTTTCTTTTCAGAGGGCTCACTGGGCAGCAGTACAGTTTCTATAAATATAGCTGGAGCAGTGAGTGGTCCTTATCAACCCTTACAAGAATCACATGATTGTTGAATGGTTTTGAACTGGTTGCCACTTTTTTGTGTTTAGGGGTGTAGTTTCAGTTCAAGGCAAGCAAGAGATGTTAGGTTTGGGTTCAGTTCCAATTCATTGGGGGGGGGCGGGATCTGCTGGAGCCTTTTTTTAGCCTACTTTCCAGTAGGCTTATGAGATCACCTGGCATTGTGTGTGTGTGTGTGTGTATGTGGCCACGTGTCCATCCGTGTGTCTCTCCCCCCCACTTTGCAATGCCTGGACCAATCTGTACCCAAATCGGGTACAGTGATAGGGACACATAGGGACACCTCAGTGGCATAGTTTTTGATGATGTCATCCACCCTGATCCAAGATGGTGGATGCATAAACTTTTGAGGCACAAGTGGGCTAACTTGTGAACTGCGTAACCGATTTGAACCAAATTTTCTACAGCTGTAGGGTCACATAGGGTTGCCCTAATGGCATGGTGTGGGATCATGTCATCCACTCCAGTTCAAGATGGCAGCTGCATGAACATCTGAGGCACAAGCGGGCTAATTTGTGAACTGTCTAACCAATTTAAACCAAATTAGGTACAGTTGCAGTGAGTGACACACAGGGACACCTCAGCAGCATAGTTTGTTATGACGTCATCCACCCCAATTCAAGATGGTGGATGCGTCAACTTGTGAGGTGCAAGTGGGCTAACTTGTGAACCGCTTAACCAATTTGAACCAAATTTGCGACAGCTGTAGGGATACATAGGGATGCTGTAATGGTGTGGTGTGTGACGATGTCATCCACCCCAATTCAAGATGGCAGCTGCATGAATGTCTGAGGTGCAAGTGGGCTAATTTGTAGACTGCCTAACCCATTTGAACCAAACTGGGTACAGTTGCAGTGAGTGACACACAGGGACACCTCAGTGGTGTAGTTTCGCAGGGCTTGAGGGAATGGGGAATGCCTCTTTCGGCAGTTCCTATTGCTCACAGGTTTTGTAAGTTCTTGTATTCAAAACAATTAATGACATTAAAAAAATCTGCTTCCTTATTCATGGGGGCACCTTTTTAGTCCATTGAAGCAATTTAAATTGCTTAATACATCTAACCAATTAAACAATTGTGCAGCCCTCAGAGACAGATTCTTGGAGTTTAAAACTCCATCTGGAGGGAGGAGAGAGCAGCAAAAATCATGCCTTTACCCCTGTGCCTGCTGGGGCTTTGTGAAAAACCTTTGGGTGGTTAAGCTCGTGTCTTTTTTGCATTTCCACAGGGCTACTTTGTAGCCCTGTGGAGAAGTCAGTCCATGACCAAAAGTGGGTACATTCAAGAAGAGAGTCTCTCAGATCTTTGAAGGGAATATTCTTATTTTTGTTCTGTTTGACTACATGCCAGTTTTACATCTTTTGCTTTGCTTTTCAAGTCCTTACCAAGTGGTACTTATAAGCAAGCTCCCTAGATGTTTCTTGTCTTTGATGAAGGAAAACTACACAAAATAGAACGTTTGGAGGAAAGGAGAATGTCTTTCCATGGGAAACGCTTCTTCCTTACCTGCCGCCATGGCCAAATCACTGAAGCATCTGTGATAGGGTGTGTGAAGGGGCCTGCTTTCCTGGAATGCCTTTGTCTTCATGGTTCTCTGTTCCTTCTTCAGTTCTGTTCTTAGGCGTGTTCCCTGCGCGGTTGCATTTGGGCAAGAATAGCAGTGTGTGCAAGAAAAAGCTGGCCATGAAGCGTGGCCTTTGCACATGACTGCCAGCTAATGGACAAGAACAAACTCCCTGTTCTCTGCAGCTTCAGGTCAGTGCACCATGTAAGATGTTTTGCCGACTCTGACAGGAGGCCAGTCCTTTTAGTGACCCACCCGACTGCTCTCCCTCTTCTGTTGGCAGATAAACAAGGAAATAATCTTTAAAGTATCCCAATAAAATGCAGGACTGTGTAAGGTGGGTTGCTCCTGGTCCATTCTCACATAGCAGAGCAGATGGTGAGCACTTAGTTTTTAATTGAACAGTTTGATATTAAAGTTTAACAAGCCAGATTGTAGGCTTTGTGTTCAGAGGTTTTTTTTGAGGGGGTGGTGGTCTCAGGTTGAAGTAAGGTGTGTTAACTTAGTACTAATGTATATTGCTGAGGTTGCCTACAAATCTGTCTCCATGAAAATGGGTTAATATTGGAATAGAGTTTTAGAGGTGGTGAAAAGAAGAGCAAAGGGAAAGGAAATCAGCCATTGCTGGCTGACATCAAGAGCCAGCGTGGTGTAATAGTTAGAGAGTTAGATAAGGACCAGGAAAATCAAAGTTCAAATTCCCTTTCAGCCATGAAATTCACTGGATGACTCTGGGCCAGTCACTTATTTCTCACAGACTTAACTTACCTCACAGAGTTCTTGTGAGGTGAACATAAACCATATACACCACTCTGGGCAGAAGAAGAGTGGGATATAAATAAAAATAAAAATAAATGTTATTACAAACATGTTGCACAGATGGAAGGATATTGTGCTAGCTAGTTCCACTAAGTCCGAAACATACATTCCAGACTACAGTTGTGCTGGTGCAACATGGTGCACAACCTGTGGTGCACCTCCTGTTGTGAACCCAGTCCCTATACATTGCAGGGTGATCTGCTCTCCTTGTTGAGCAAGTGCAGACTGAGAGTGCAAGAGGTTGCACCATTTTTAGCATCTGCTCAGCTACACAACCTTCTTGTGTGTGTGCATTTTTGTTCATTGTTTGTTGATCCTCAGCCTGGGGATGATGGGAGTTGTAGTTCAACAACACCTGGAGGGCCACATTTGCCCACCCCTGTGCTAATACAATGTCTGGATGTCAGCCACCATTTCTACATGGTTGTGAAATATCATTAACAGCATAATTCTATGCATGTCTACAGAATGTTCTATGTAGTTCAATTAAACTTTCTCCCAGGTAAATTTGGAGGATTTGTTGGAGATGCAGCTCCTGCATGGGATCGACTCTGAGCACCAGCAACCCTATTGACCACTAGGGGTACTAGGGGCCGAGACAGCCAGTAAGGGCATTCCCTCATGCTTCCTACTTTCCCTTTGTTAGACTGATAGTCTTAGTTTTCATTCTCTCATCTGAGAGAGAGACTTCCTTCTTCACCCTTCCCTTCCTCCTATATGTAGCTAGCAATGAGGCATGTAGTTCTTCATCTATCTCCCTGATGTGATGGATTCCCCAAATAAACTACTTTATTTGGAGCTTTAACTCCATGTCTCCAGACAATATTAATTAGCAGTGCTCCTTTACCTGTGCACTTCTGCTGTAGCTGGAACAGATAAAGAAATCGCCCTGTCTGAGCTCTCTTAACAGGATTGAAGCCCGAAAATCATAATCCCTGACACCATTTTGCAGACAGTAGTCACCTAACTCCTCCTTTATCAAAGTGCAGAAGGGAAGAAGGGAAAGCTCTCCCTCCACAATGGGCTTAATGTAAGAAGTGGATCGGAAGTGGTCTTTTTCTCTTAAAAAGTAGCTGTATGGCTCCCCAAACGAGGTTAGGTGTGCAGTGTGGGATGTGTGTAACATTTCCCCCTTATGTCATTTTTGCACCAAAAATTCTCTCTGAAGCGGTAATTTGCCACCAGTTGCTGGTCCACCTCCTCATTAAGCCCATCTTCTAGAAATGGGCTCAACATCTTGTGCAGTTTGGCCCTAACTCTTAATTAAAACAAGTGGGACTAAGATATACTGGATTTTGGTTGGATTTGTCCCCTGCTTTACTAGTATGAAATCTGGCGGGAAGCATAGAATAATCTTCCACTTCCTGAAGGCTATTCACCAGCAGCAGGCCTTTCAGCGACATATGCTGCCAATTCTTCATTTATTCCATCCCTTGCGCCCTTCTGCTTAGTAAGGCATGACTCAGAGAGGCTCTTACCTTTTAAAAAGAAAAGATAAAATTGATTAGTTTTTAGAGAGAGTTCGATTTAAAATCAATTTCCCAATTACAAAACTTAAGGTTTATAGTCGGCATAGAATTTAAACTTGGTCCATTGGTTTGTTTATTTTTTTGTCAGATCGATGAACATTCAAAAGTGCTTTCATTGCCATTATTTTAGATCCATTGCATTTTGATGGGGCTTTCTAGTTAACTTTTTAAGACTCACTCTTAAGTTTGCTTAAAGAAAGGTAGGTCAAGGCTCTGAATTCTCTTCCATAAAACATACAAGCTTCTTTCAATAGAGTTCACTGAAGGCACCAGAAGCTTCCGTGAGTATACTGATGATTGACTTTTCTCAGATCCCTTGCTCTGAATTTTGAGGCTGGCTACAACCTCTTGAAGCCAGATACTCCTTAGTTTGGGCCAGTGGAGAGTGCAAAAACCTCTCAGTTTTTCCCATGTGTTCTTGTTCTAGCCATGGATCAACAGATGGCTGATACACATGGGAGTTCTTTTTTTTTTTTAAGGAAATAATGAGGAAGGAAGGAAGGAAGGAAGAAGGAAGGAAGGAACTCTGAGTGGTAGCTTGGAATCACCTTTCTAAATCCAGCAAATGTTTAGTACATTATATTTACTACTTTAGCAAAGATCAGGATATTTTTATATTCTTGCTTTCATGCTTGCATTATTAAAAGTAGGTTGCTATGCTGTCCTGTAACTGTTCTTTGAGGAGTCATCAATGCAATTACACATACAGCCTGCTTCCAGAACATTCTAGAGTTCTAGCGAGGGAGCTGAAGCTCACTCCCTTTCCTCTAAAGAGGAAACTTCTATCCAACTGGGCATTCCTCAAGAGTCAGTGTGTGTGTGTGTGTGTTGTGTGTGTGTGTGTGTATGTATGCGCATGTCATCTCCTTCCTGCTCAGCTCTTTTGCAACCACTACATGGGTATGGATTCCCTCATATCATTTTCCCACCAAAAAACACCCTCCTGGTGATTGGAGGGAATCACCTTTTCAGGGGCAAATTGCCACTTCAGGGGGCAGGAGGTAAGATGTAGTGGTCACCTCAGGCATGAGGGGTGCAGGGGATGGCAAGCACTGGCCCACCAACAATGACACAGGTGCACCTGCCCGCAGATGGAGGTGTCATATTGTCCTTTGCCTAGGGCAAGAAAATTTCTTGGACTGCACCTGTCAGGGGGTCAATTTTTTTGCAAGGAAATGGTGTCAGGGGAAGGAATAAATCTCCCTCTCTCCTACTATGGTCCTGACCAGGTCATTCCACCACATGGCTGCTTTAGACATAAAACAAGGCCTTTTAGCATGCCTTGATAGCAGACATTTGCATGCACATCTAGTTTGACCCTAATTTCACAGTGTTTATACTTACAAAATAGTTGCAATTACTACTATTCCAACCATTCAGGAGCATTCTCTGTATGTATAGGCAACTATTGGTGGATATGGAAGGGAAGCAGTGTAATAGCCACTAGAGTGCATCCTGAAGGAGTCAGGGTGTACTCTATCCCCTCAGAGACTTAGGTTCTAGAGACCTGGAGCCAGCTCAGATGAACACCAGATTCTTCTTGTGATGAGGTTGGAGTTTGCCCTGGGAGTGTGCCTACTTTGCTGTCACTAGCAGCCATGCAGATTTAAACGGTTTTGGAGTGCATGTAGACAGGCGATTCAGATTAACACCCCCTCACGTGAGTAGTGTTGAGGGGTATGAAGAGAAACATTAAAGTCCACACAGAAGCATATGATGTAGTGGTAAAGAAGTTTAGCCTTAGAGTTCAAAAAACAAACAAATATTTATTAAGAAACTAAAACAACATATACTGAGAGAGACACCGAACAACATACCCAAACAGGTACTAGCCTTCAACAACTGAAAATTTCTGACTTTTAACTGACCAAGAGAGACCTATTAACATAACTCCTCATGCCTCTGGTGGCCAGAAGAGGTTGCTGTGGTGCTAAGAGCAATGCTTTAGAATTCTCACTTCTAACATAAATAATGCCCCAAGAGCATGTCAGCACATCCTCCGGTAACATCAGGCTGGGTGTGCTCTGGGGCACCCTCAGCCTCTTCACGTGAAGAAGCCAGGGCTCATCGAAACCAGCTCCTGGGGGAGTGGGCTGAAAGCTGAAGAATTGGAAGTGCATCTGTGTGCACATTAACAAGATGCAAATGGCATTTTTATATGCAACATCTTTGAGAAGATGACGAATATATCCAACATATTCTCCTAAGAGAAATAGGGGAAAATATGGACAGTGTTGTTCAAGGGATGGGTCCCAGAATATAGAGAGCATGCCAGCTAAATAGAGACATTTGAAGTGTGTGTGTGTGTATGTGAGAGAGTGGGGGCGGGGGAGAGGGAGGAGGGACTGTATCATTATCTCCCATAAGATGAATTCCTGTTCAAGTAATAAATGTGAACCAAAGCAACTCCTCCAAAACTTTCCTTCTCCTAATTGATGTACAGTGAATTCTACCCTCATTAAAAAAATTTAATGACAGTGAAGTTCTCAGAGTAGAAAATAAAGTTTTTACCACTTTTGCCACTGCCACTGTTTTACACTGCATTTTATTGTGTTGTTCTATCTTGTATTTTTCCCCATGCTGATGCTTTTTCATGTTTTTAAAAAAATTATGTTACCTGCCTTGATTACTGTTCTAGAAATGCAGAATAAACATACTGATATTAATAATTAAAAACAATTTTCTAAACATTTTCCTATGTCAAATTGCTCTTCCTATTTGTGAAGTATCAGCTAAATAACTAATAAGGGAATGGCTGCAAAAAAGTATAAAGCTGTATAGAGCTGCCTTCCACTTTTTCTTTTTTTTTTTTGGTTGGCAGCAGTTCTCCAAGCAAGGATTTTCCCCAGCCTTGCTACCTGATATGGTTGAACTAGAGATGTGAAGCACTGAACCAAGGGCTTTCCATATGCCAAACACTGACTGTACACCCCCAGAGGGCATAGGTTTTTTTAAAAAACTTAATTTAAAAAAAAAGTTTACGAACCCCCCGGACCAAACTAAACCGGGGGGTTCAGGGGGGTGCCAGACTGAACTGACCCAGTCCGGTCCAGGTGTGGTTCGGACTCGAACTGAACCAGCCGGTTCCATGCACACCCCTACCCCATGAACTTAATTCACATGAACTTAATTCACATGTCGATGTGAATTAACCTCCTCATAGTTTTAGAGCTGTGGTGAAAAAGTGGCCTTTTCTTGCCATTGGCTTTTTGGCTATGTGAAAAGCAGTGACTCAGATTTGCAAGTGTGCCACAGAACATGTCAAAATCTATGATGGTGGAGGTGACCAATGCTGGGTACAATTTTGGTCACTCTATCTCAAAGAGGAGAGTGTAGAGCTAAAAAAATATGCAGAGAGGGGAACCAAAATGAATACCTTGCTGGAGCATCTTCTTTAAGAAGAGTGGCTTTGAGGTTTTTCAGATTAGAAAAAAGAGGCAAATTTGGGGGATGTGACTGAGGTTTATAAAAGTATGCATAGTGTGAAGAAAGTGGATAGAGAAGTGTTTCTCCTTCTTTAATAATGCTAGAAGTCACGCAGTGAAATTTATTGTTTTGCTATCATGAATCTACTGCCAAAGTAGTTCTTCATATAAGAAATTATAATAATTTATGGAAATTCCTGTCACAAAATGTGGGTGGTGGCCACCATCTCAAATGTCTTTAAATCAACATTAAATAGATTCCTGGGGGATAGATCCATCTACTAGCCATGATAGCGAAACTGAACCTATATGTTTAGAAGGAGGATGCTTCTGAATACCAATTCTGAATGCCTTGTTTGCTGGTGGCAAACAAGGAAGGAGGACTGTTGGTTTTATGCCTTGCTTGGGGGTTTCCTGGAAGCATCCTCCTGGACATTGCTGGACAGCAGGATGGAGGACCCTCTCTCTGATCCAGCAGGGCTCTTCATTCATATATGCATATTGAACCCATTCACAAGAACAGTTTCCATGCAGATTTCTACCATGCGGTGTTTGCGGAAAGATACAGCAAGTGGAGAGAGAGAGAGAGAGAGAGAGAGAGAGAGAGAGAGAGAGAGAGAGTGTAATACAGCTGTGTGTCAACACATTCATAGAACTTGGACGATCTGCAGCCCATTGCCATTTCTATGATCTGGTTCTTCAAATGCGGCATTGTGCTAGTCTAGACTGCAAAATAAAATTCATAAATATTATGTGTTTCATCTGTACTGGGTAATGGTGGTTGGTGGGTTTTGGATGGAGTTGTAATGTCCCTGAAGAATCTATTAGATCTGACCCTATATATCTGGATTACTGTAATGCACATGGGGCTGCCCTTGAAGATAGTTCAGAAACTACAGCTAATCTGAAAGATGGCTACAAGGTTACTAACTTATACTAGTCAATATCTGGATGCAATTTAAGGTGCTGGTTTTAACCTTTAAATCCCCAAATGATATGGGAGCAGGTTATCTTAATCACTGCTTTCTCCCACATGAACCTAACCATTTTCAAAGATCTTCCTCAAAGCCCTTTTTTCATGTCCCTTATAGAAGTGAGGCAAATGGCAACCTGTTAGGATCTTTTCGGTTGTAATCCCAAGCAACAAAAATGCCCTGTCAGGTTGCCCCATAAAAACATAAGAAGAGCCCTACTGGATCAGGCCCAAGGCCTATTTAGTCCAGCATCCTGTTTCACACAGTGGCCCACCAGATGCCTCTGTGAAGGCAAGGGAAGAGGTGAGAGCATGCCCTCACATGCAACGGTGAGGTCATGCCCTCTCTCTTGCTGTTGCTCCCCTGCAACTGGTATTTAGAGGCATCATGCCTCTGTGGCTGGAGGTGACCTGTAGCCACCAGACTAGTAGACCTGTCCCCCATGAATTTGTCTAATTCCCTTTTAAAGCCAGCCAAGCTAGTGGCCATTACCACATCCCATGGCAAATAATTCCATAGATTAAGTATACACTCTTTTCCAAACTAAAAAGCCTTGCCATAAGGAAGGTGTTCCAGGTTTCTGCTCATCTTGGTTGCCCTCTTCTGCACCTTTTCCACTTCTACAGTGTCCTTCTTATGATATGGTGACCAGAACTGAACACAGTACTCCAAATGTGGCCGCACCATAGATTTGTCTAAAGGCATTATAATATTGGCATTTGTATGTTATTACCCACTGTGATGTGTTTAATGATTTTGTGTGTGGATAAAATATCTTGTATTCAGGCTGACAGATTTAGATCCCACAATTACTGCAACGTCTGTAACGGAGGTGTCCAGTGATTCCTCTTATGTGGTCAGGCTGGATCAGTTTCAGTTTGTGACTCATGAGGATGTGGACAAGCTGCTTGGAGCGATGTGGCCTACCACCTGTTCTCTTGACCCTTGCCCGATGTGGCTAATACTATCTGGCAGGGGGGTCGTTGTAGAAGGCCTAGTAGAGATCATAAATGCTTCTCTGAGAGAGGGCAGGATGCCTCCTTGTCTTAAGGAGGCAATTATTAGACCACTTCTGAAGAAGCCTGTCTTGGATTCCTCAGAGTTGAGCAACTATAGGCCTGTCTCCAACCTTCCGTGGTTGGGCAAGGTTCAGACAGAGGGTGGTGGCCTCCCAACTCTAGGCAGTCTTGGATGAAACTGCTTATCTAGACCCATTTCAGGCTGGCTTTTGGGTGGGCTATGGGGTGGAGACTGCCTTAGTTGGCCTGACAGATGATCTCCAATTGGGAATTGACAGAGGAAATGTGACTCTGTTGGTCCTTTTGGACCTCTCAGTGGCTTTCAATACTATTGACCATAGTATCCTTCTGGAGAGTCTGAGGGGGTTGGGGGTGGGAGGCACTGCTTTGCAGTGGTTCCACTCTTACCTCTTGGGTAGATTCCAGATGGTGTCCCTCGGGGACTGTTGTCCTTCAAAAACTGAACTTCAGTATGGTGTCCCTTAGGGCTCTGTATTGTCTCTGATGTTGTTTAACATCTACATGAAATTGCTGAGAGAGATCATCAGGAGATTTGGAGCTGGGTGTTATCAGTATGCTGATGACATTCAAATCTTTTTCTCCATGTGAACATCATCATGGAGAAGGTATAATCTCCCTAAATGCCTGCCTGGAGAAAGTGATAGGCTGGATGAGAGGTAACAAGCTGAGGCTGAATCCCAGTAAGACGGAGGTACTTATTGTGCGGGGTCGGAACTCGGGAGATGATTTTGATCTGCCAGTTCTGGATGGGGTCACGCTTCCCCAAAATGAACAGGTATGCAGTTTGGAGGTGCTTCTGGTGTCCCCGGTTGAGGCAGTGGCCAGAGGTGCCTTTTATCAGTTTTGGCTGATAGGCCAGCTGCATCTGTTTCTTGAGAGAAATAACCTCAGAACAGTAGTACATCTGTTGGTCACCTCCAGACTTGACTACTGCAATGCGCTCTATGTGGGGCTGCCTTTGTACGTAGTCAAGAAACTGCAGTTAGTCCAGAATGCGGCAACCAGGTTGGTCTTTGGGTCATCTCCGAGAGACCATATCACACCTATCTTAAATGATTTACACTGTTTGCTGATAAGTTTCCAGGCAAAATACAAGGTTTTGGATATAACCTACTGTATAAAGCCCTAAATAGCTTGGGCCCTGGGTATTTAAGAGAATGTTTTCTTTGCCATGAACCACACTGCCCATTGAGATCATCTGGAGAGGTTCGTCTGCAGTTGCCACTGGCTCGTCTAGTGGCTACTCGGGGACGGGCCTTCTCCATTGCTGCCCCGAGGCTTTGGAACACACTTCCTGCTGAAATAAGAGCCTCCCCATCTCTTACAACTTTTAAAAAGTCAGTCAAGACACATTTGTTCACACAGGCTTTTAATTAGATATTGTTTTAATTGTGTTTTTAATAGTTTTAATGATTTAAAATTTAATTGTTGAACTGTTTTAATCTTTTTATCTGTTGTTTTTATTGTTTTGTTGTAAACCACCCAGAGACTTGCGTTCTGGATGGTATAAAAATGTTAAATAAATAAAAATGTGTTAAAATAAATAAATGTTCAATCCCCTTCCTAATTATTTCTAGCATGGAACTGGCCTTTTTCACAGCTGCCGCACACTGTTGACACTTTCAACGAGCTGCCCACCATGACCCCAAGATCTCTCTCCTGATCAGTCACCAACAGTTCAGACCCCATCAGTATATATGTGAAGTTGCCCCCCCGCCCCCGCCCTGCAATCTGCATCACTTTATACTTGCCTCACTTCTGGAATGCTGACCCCAGGTAGGCTCTTCTGGTGCTGAACATGAGGTATCTCTGGTACCACGTGAAGATCTTGACATTTGCTGGGCTTTTTAGCCGAAAACATTAGTCAAATAATTTTATATTGTTTTAATCTGGCATTTTGCTCTCCCTTCTGCGGCTACTGTTCTGTGCTGTTTTCCATTGTATTTATTGCTCTTTGAAGCTTTTAATATTAGGACATTGGGTGCTTCGTGGCTTGTGCTGACATTCAGCACTGCTTGTGTGTTCCTAGGAACTTCTGGCCAGCCACTGTTGGAGATTCAGTGCTGGACTACATGGCCCCTTGGTCTGATCCAGCAACGTGATTCCCTTATGGTCTTCTGATCATTGGCTGACATCCTGACTAAATTATTTGACAGAAGTCCCATTGAAATTAATAGGACAAGTTAGTCATGACTTGTTTGGGGATGGGGCCATAGCTCAGTGGTAGAGCATCTGCTTTGCATGCAGAAAGTCTCTGGTCCAATCCCTGGCATCTCCAGATAGAGCTGGGAAGGACTCCTGCCTGAAAACATGGAGAGCTGCTGACAGTCATTGTGGACAATACAGAGCTAGATGAACCAGAGGTCTAACTCGGTATAAGGCTGTTTCTGATGTTAAGAACATAGGAAGCTGCCATATACTGAGTCAAACCATTTGTCTATTTAGCTCAGTATTGTCTTCATGGACTGGCAGCAGCTTCTCCAGGGTACTGAGTCAGACCATTGGTCTATCTCGCTCAGTATTGTCTTCACAGACTCCAAGGTTGCAGGCAGGAATCTCTCTCAGCCCTATCTTGGAGATAATGCCTGGGAGGGAACTTGAAACCTTCTGCTCTTCCAAGAATGACTCCAACCCCTGAGGGGAATCTCTTACAGGGCTCACACTTCTAGTCTCCCTTTCATATGCAACCAGGGTGGACCCTGCTTAGCTAAGGGGACTCATGCTTGCTACCACAAGATCAGCTCTCACAAGTTCTTAACTTGTACTATTAATTTCAATAGGACTTGCATCAAGTAATTTAGTCAGGATGTCATACCTTGTTCTCAGCCTGTGACTCACTTCCCATAATGATATCTTATCTCTGGGTTGATGCCTATTGCCGCTCCATTCACAGGGGCTGTCTGCGCTTGGCTTATCACAAATGATTCAGCACCATGTTATTCAGCCCTCCAATCTAAATGCATATTGAGTTATGGTGAGGAAAGCCTCTGCCTTGCAAATGATTCACGATAACCATTCCCCACAAGCAGGGGATTCTTACGAGTGCAGATTGTAGGGGCTGTGCCATAGGGTAGAGCAGTTCATCAGAGGAGTCCTATTTTTCCCAAAACGATGCCAAGCCAAAAGCTTATGTGAGATTTACTTGCAAATGATAATGCTTGCCAAGGAAGAAGCACCTTAAGCCAGACAGGGTATTCAGTCACCCACAATTTGTGATGATGACATATCAGCTGCATAAAATTAATTTATTTAGTTAAGGGAGGTGTTAATTAAGAGATCTCATTTATTGTGTCTTTGCTGAGAGCTCTCGGGGGCCTTTGAACTGTCAGCTCTGGTGACAGCAGAAGCTAATGGTGTCACAAGTTAATAATAGGATGATTCATGTTGAGGGATAAAGTGGAAGAAGAAACTGTATAAACGGGAGGAAAGAAGCAGCTAAGACTAGGTGGGGAGCAAGAGCTGAGAGCTACATGCAGGCGCGACGCGCAGAAAGTCCCATCTTAAAGTGAACCTGCCTTGGGATTCAGTTTGGAGGAATGAAAATACCAGCACTAGGATCCAAACTGGCAACTCCAGGACTGCTCCTTCAGAAGACAAGAGGCTCCCATTAATTATATTTGCAAGAGCATAATGCGTGGCAATAGATAAGGACAAGAGGGCCAATAGTAGCTTGCATCCTCCATCATCCATGTCTGCCTCCAGCTCAACCCCTGAAGTCAATTTGCAATAGGCTCAAGAGAGACAAAAGAAAGTACATCTCCACAGAATGCATCTGGAATTCAGAAGTGGACTGTTCCTGTACAGCTGTGGCGTTCCATTTAACTATCATGGTTACTAGCCATTGATAGAGCTATGTATCTGCCATGAATTTGTCTAATCCTATTTTAAAGCTGTCTGAGCCAGTGGCTGGCACCACTTCTTATGGCAGTGAATGTCATAAGTTATTAGGTATGGTGTGAAGAAGTACTTTCTTTTCTTCTCTCCCCCCCCCCCCGCACCACCAACCTGCTGCAAATCAACTTCATTAGACAACTCTGAGTTTCAGTATTATAAAATTAGAGATGTGGATGTAGACGATGCAAGCTATTATTTGCTCACTTGTCCTTATCTGTGTTTGCTTTGCTTTTATAACTATAATTAATGAGAGCCTTGTGCCTTGCAAAAGAAAAATGTTGCTCTCCCCACAACGTTCATAATTTTCCGATTCCCCTTTGGCTGTCTCTTTTCCTCAACTTTAAAGCATCAAAGCATTAGCCTTTCCTCAAAAGGAATATATTCCAAATGTTTTCTTTTTAATAGTCCCTTTATGTACCTTTTCCAGCTCTAGAATACTCTTACAACATCTACAGCAAATGTTCCTCCATTCCCTTGGATTTCTTGAAATGCGTTCTCTTGAAAAAGAAATGACCTTGGGTTGGTAAAAGATGTGGTAAGCTGGTGAGGGTGCGGAATTGGCTAGATCCAGAGTATGTGTGGAAGGAGAAACATGAATTGGTACAGAGAAGAGCAAAGTCCGGTGTGCCATTCTTGCTTCTGCTTCATGCAGTTTTGCCCCCTTCACCCTGAGGGGGCAAAATTGTTACCTTCTTTAGGCATTGGCAGGTCTCAGCCTACAGATTTTATCTGTCTCTGTAACAGCTGTGCAGCAGGAAAAGGGAATGTAGCTGCAACTCCCTTTTTCCTGCTAACTTCTCAGTCCTTTCAATAGATCCCTATTTGATCAAGCAAATGGGATGGTGGGCAATTGGAAACTGCCCTGATTGATACAGATGAACAAACAAACAGGATTAAAGGATAAATGAGGTGAGGGGAAAAACATGGCCACATCCTTTTTTGGTGTTGAGGAACCCTCAAAGAGACAAATATGATACAACTTGGCAACCCTGCTCACCTACCTAGTGCTATGTTCCAAACAGTTCAAGCTGGAACCAATAAAAGAGATCAAGAGAAATCCGGAGGATTTGAGCATAGCTCAAATGAAAATACTGTTTTGTGCAATAACAAAAAGCACACACACCTTTTTGTTTGTTTGTTTTGGTGACTGCTTCAAAGAGTTTAGACAGTGTTTCTCTTAGGAAGCACTGCCCTCACTTTGAATTGACTTCTTTTGCTCTCAGTCACATTAGCAAATAGCCAGATCTGATAGACTACATAGATACACTGATGCCTTTGGACATCACACCAAACTGGAGGCAATTGTGCCAGAGATTTGGGTTTGTGGTCATCCAAAGGCAGGAACCCTCGGTTCTGTTACAAAAGGGACTTGTGTTTTCCGGCCACAAACCTGAATTGGGACCCTCAGTTCCTCTTTGGTTTCGCTGCCGAAACGTCTGGTCAGACAGCAACATAATGTCATCCAGATTGTCAGTCATTCAAAGGAGGAAGTCCATGCAGCCAGTTCCGCCTCACTTTCAGGCTCCCAGATTCCAGATCTAGATCGTCTGAGAGCATGAAGAGGGGAATGGGGGCAAAATATGGGTCTATTGGTGGCCCTTGTGTTCAGGCATCCTACCATTTACTATGTGATCACCAATTGCATGGATCACCCATGTACAAATAAATATGCCATCGCCACACAGTCAAATCTATCTAATCACCATGTGTTCCCTGAGTGCCTGGAATCACTCATGTAACTAATCCAGAAAGATGAAGACCGAATAATTAGGGGGGGAAATCAATGACAAAGCAATGGCAGGTAGAGAAAACAAAAGCAATAAATAATGTTGGGGGGGGATTTAACTTTCCCATAATGTGGGGTTTTGAGGGAAATCTTTCTGATTGTGAGACCCGCCTCAGTCTCTTCCTGATGATATCATCTGCTTCTGGATAGGTTAACCCTGATTTGAAGACCTATCTACAAATGACTGCTCTACCATCATGCTCCTTTGGCAAGTTGCTGTATCTCAGTCCATCAGAGTTGTTGTGATGATAACATGACCCCATGTGTGCTGCCTAGAGACCCTGGGAGAAGCAGAAAGATACAACTGCAATATGTGTATATCCAGATTAACAGAAGTTCCCAGTTAACTGCACTGGTCAGCAGTTTTGTCAATTTTTGATGTCCTCCCCTTCTCCAGGAAGCCCTCAGTGCCATCTGAAAATATGTCCCTGAAGGTTGCATAGCCCTTGGGGACATCTTTTTGGGTGGCACAAAGAGGTTCCTGGGGAAAGGGAAGGCATCAAAAATGGCTGCTTCTCTACTGCACCAGTGCAGTTAGTTGAGAACTTATGTTAGATGGCTCTCTTGCTGCACTGGTGCATCCTTGCTCTATGCCAGTCTCAGGGAATAAAGCTCAAACTAGGCATTGCTTTAAGGGTATGTTGTTGTTTTTTTGGTGGTGGGAGAAGCATGCTAGCCTCAATCATGTCCATAAATGAATGTCTAGTTTGATCCTAAGAGACAGAAGAAAATGGTAGAGGTAAAAAAAAAGAAAAAGAAAGAGAGAGAGAGAGACTTGTTTACTAATTTCATTAACGTGCAAATTCCTTGCTTGTTTCTTAGTTCCAATGTTGATATTTCTTTGGCAAATAATATTAGGTCAAACCCAGCATGCCACCAGCAGACTCATTTGGAAGATACATCAATTCTCAAGCGAAATAAATGATGGATGGCAAAACATATGCAGATCTCAAGGTCCAAGCCCTACTTCTTGAGCACCAGAAGGGGTTGCTCTTGAGCGAAGAATAGGCATGCGTCATGGAATGAATATGTAAGGAAGAGGCCAGATCATTTGGGATTCATTTTAACCACAAACGTCAGATCCTATAAATCTGAGGATTTTGCATATTTCCATATTTATATATGAAAATCTCATGAAGTGGCTTAAAGGCAATTGAAATAAAAACAGGGCTGTCAGAGCTTGAAAAGTGCCAGCAAATCTCTAACAGACCGTTTAATACAAATGTATGGATCTGAAAAAGCTCTGAGCAGGCAGAGGGATGCGGCACGCACTGGGGAACCAAATCTATCTTCCCTGCTATTGAAATCAGCAGTATATGCATTTGTGTGTGTGTTTGTGTGTGAATGTTTGCATGTGAAAGAGAGAGAGAGACAGTGAGCCAATGGATTTTCTACCCTGGCTTCCTTTAAGCCTCGGTGAAGATCACAAGTCAGCTGAATTTGGTGCTCCAGACTTTTTCATGGATATAATAGGCTGTGGGCTTTGAACTCATTGAAGTATTTTGACAGTATTAGGCAGGCATGGACACGCCTGAAACTTTTTCTATATAGCTTTCTGGAAACGTTTCTAGGGTTGCAACATTTACTGCTCACTTCAGTGCATCTTTGCTCAGAAGTAGACCCCACTGTGTTCTATGGGCCTTGCTTCCTCCAGGTGTGCCTAGAACTGCAGCCTGAGTCCATGAAAAGATTAGCTTGATCAATAAGAAGCCTTTTGATTGGCTAAAAATGCCACTCCCAATTAAGTGGGAAGTCAATTTTTAAAAACTTTGTTACCAGGATGTGGAGAAACAATCTGAGAGAATTATCCAAAATTTCGTCTTGGGATGACCCTTGCCATTGACTTAGAATTTCAGTATCTCCTTGGGATACTCTTCTGCTATAATACTCTTCAAATGCTGCACCCAATAGAATGCTGCACCCAAATACTCTTCTCCTTGGGACATTCTTCTACTGCAATACTCTTCAAATGTCTTCAGATTTCACTCTGGAGAAATTTTGGTTCCAGCCTTATGTGACCTCTGGACAGAACAGAAAGGTTGAAACCCATTCAATAAATAATTAAAAACAACAACAACATATTTACAATTGCAGACTGCAAGTGCCACCTGCGTATTTCTCCTTCTCCCTCACACAGGATGAAGTAATTGGGCAGTAGCTCAATGGTGGAGCTGGAGCATCTGCTTTGCATGCACAAGATCCTAGGTTCAGTCCCTGACATCTCCAGGTAGAGATGAGAGAGACTCCTACCAGAAACCTTGGAGAGCCGCTGCCTGTCAGTGTAGGCAATACTGAGCTAGATGGACCAATGGTCTGATTCAGTAGGCAGCTTTCTATGTCCCCCATGAGTGTGTGCTTTGAGATGGTGCTTCTTTGCTGCACCATGTACATACATCATCCAAGGTCCGAGCATGATTTCTCTACGCCCAGTGCAAACCTGTAACACTGGCAGCCTCTCTCTCTACCCACACATGAAAAGCCTTGTTTGTTTTGAAAAACTGGAGAATTGATTGGTGTCCTTCAGCGTCTTGGTCTTTTTATTTCAGCTTCTTATGTTTATGACAGTATGATTTATATTGTTATGCACACCCAACCCCACTTCTGCAAGTGTGAGAAGTTCCCGGGGTGCAGTGCTACTCAGGTTCTTCTGACTTGCTTTGGGGGAGAGATCACTGGAACCTGGTGGACTCTTTGTAATACTTGGTTTATTTACAAATAAGCAACCTGATGGAGTTGGAGTAGCAGAGGGTCAATAGGTTACATCAATAGGTTACATCGGTTTTCCGGAGGCAAACCCTGCACTCCAAGGTGCTCCAGCTCTTCTACCCAGTCTTTCCATTCCAACCTGTCCAAACATCCCATTTGTCTCTGTGTCTCACACCTAACTTATCTGTGATATCTCTTTCACAGACACCCCTGGAAGGGGAGGAAAGAAGGTCCTCCCCAGCACTTCCCATCAGGCTCTTGGGCTCAGGGCAGAACCACCCCTACTGGGTGCAGCATGCCTGGGCTCTTGAGTGGGGCACAGAACCCCTAATAGTCCCTAAACTGGTGAAGTCCCCCAGTCTCTTAGGCTGGGCAGTCCACTCCTATTGGGTGTAGCACCCCAGTGCTTCTTGAATGGGGACTATAGTCCTAATAAGAGGCATAATAGTAAATTGGTGAGGTCCCCCGGGTCTCTGGGACTGAGCCATCCATGCCTATTGGGTGCAGTACCCTAGTGCCCCTTGAAAGGGGACTAAAGTTGAATCATTTGTAACACTGTTTAAGACAAAAGTTAGAATTCCCTCAACCTTGCTCAACCTGTCTCTGTTTCCATACTTACAGAAATCCTAAAATAATGAGTGTAATTAACATCATTAAAGCAAGGCTACTGTATATAAATTCCATTAGCATCAGAGCTGCATTGCAGAAATAAGAGCTGTTCTCCTCAGCATCTGTTCCCTTTAGTAGTTTTCCTTATATTCCCAAATATACACACACATACACATGTGTGTACACCTCTTTACCAGATACAAAGCAAAGCAACCTTTTTCCAAAATCAAGAAACAGTTTCAAAAGTATCATCGCCAACCCCAAAACATGCATCTTCATCGATGGATGCTGCTTCTCTATGTCCTGGAACTGACTGGAATTGCAGGTACGTGGTCAAGGAACTTCTCCATGAAGAGTAAATGAAAATTCCAGTCTCATTGTCTCTTGTCTGGGAAATGGTGAAAGGTATTCCTCTTTCTCCCTTCCACTCCTCTGGACATGGTTGGGCCAATCCAATTTGTGCTTATGGTCACTCTGCAGATCTGAGGACTATCACAAGTTTGTATCTGGGGGAATCTTTTGCAGGACCAGCTGGGCTAATCTGCTCAAGCCAGGAGGCCAAAATCCTCCTCGCTGTCTCTCATCCCAGTCACTTATGGAGGACATTATTTCAAACCAAGACAGATAGATTTCCCAGTCTCTTCCCCACCCCTTGCCCCCATAATGTGCATGGTTCTGGGTTACTCTTACTGCTAGAGCTTGTCTCAGGAATGCACCGACTGTAGGAGCCTGAGCCCACCCACTGAGGACTTCACGTGGAATACATGGGACAACAAAGTCTATAAGCAATTTTTCCTCATTTGTGACTTCAGGCAGTGTTTCCAATTTTTCCTCCTGCTCATCCTTTTCACTTTCAGGCTGTAGCTTTTATCTTTCCCTATCCAGGTGTGCAGAGAGTGGCGGCGGGGGGTGGGGGGTCTGTTCCAGAGCCCCACAAGGCTGAGGGCCCCAACCTCTTAGTTCATATTAACAGCATTTGGCAGGAGTGCAAGAGGAAGGCTCCAAGGTTCTTTTGCCCAGGCCTTGGGCCTGCTCTTCACTACGAGCCTGTGGTACACTTTCGCCATCTTCCAACTCTTGCAGCACTTTCCCCAGTCCTCAGCTTTTTCTCTCTCCACACTGCTGGCAGGCACCTGGATAGGTGAAGCCTCCTAGTTCTCAGCTCTTGACTTGAAACAGTCCAAGCCCACTAGCTGTATAGACTGTATGCTCTGTTGACATCCTTAGCCACTCCTGACTGGTTGTGCTGCTGCTGGGCTTTGGGGTCAGGTCTGCTGATCACATGGAATTCTCACCTCCTCCTCTGTAACCTCCAGACGCTTCTTTATGATTGCTCCAAGGTCTTCTTCAAGCTGCTGGTTTTTCTGCTGTCGGGATGCTTTGATTTATGTGAGGCCTACCTCTGCTAATACCATTCCTCTCTGCACAGTTTGCTGTGGTGACAAATGGGTTTACTCTAGGCATGCTACTACTTCTTCTTCAGTTCTGGCTCCATGGTGCCTGCTAGCCATTTCCTTCCAAGAAAACACTATCCCACTACTTACATCAGTATTACATGTCCCCAACCCCACTTCTGTGAGTGGTGAGAAGTTCCAGGGGCGGAGCACTACTCAGGTTCTGGGTTCCCGTGGAGGAAAGGTCATTGGAGGATTATGATAGCTTTGTAGGATTTGGTTTGTTTGCAAATAAGCAAGCTGAGCATTAGATGGAGTTGAGATAGCAGGACATCCCTAAAGGTCAGCAATACGTTACATCAGTTCCCAGAGAGCAGACCTACCCTAAGGCACTTCAGTTCTTCTGCCTGGATTTTCCATTCCAGCCTCTATAAGCATCTTGTCTGTCTCTGTGTCTCATACTTAGCTTGCAGTGATATCGCTTTCATGGACACCTCTGGCAGGAGATGAGAAGGGAGGGATTACCTTCCATCCTCCCTTCCATCATGAATTCTTCATGTGTCTTATGAGACGTTGAATGGGTTTCCCCAGTTCACATTAGGGGGAAGAACATTGGAAACTGCCATATACTGAGTCAGACCATTGGTCTATCTTGCTCAGTATTGTCTTCACAGACTCCAAGGTTGCAGGCAGGAATCTCTCTCTGCCCTATCTTGGAGAAGCCAGGGAGGGAAGCTGAAACCTTCTGCTCTTCCCAGAGCGACTCCATCCCCTGAGAGGAATATTTTACAGTGCTCACACTTCTAGTCTCGCATTAATGTGCAATCCGGGCGGACCCTGCTTAGCTAACAGGACAAGTCATGCTTGCTCAGCCATTAAGAAATATTAGCATTTTTAAAAATCAGATTTAGGCATGTGGACCAGGCAAAAACCACAGAAGGACACCCATCCCAATAACTGGATGTAAGACCTACAATGATATTTACAGCCAAACATTGCAATATTAATAATATACAAGTGAAAAAATGTTCTTTAGACATTGTCCCCTGTCCCTGAAATCCAGTGTCAGTTCTTTGCGCTATAGAGATCAGAGGTCTAAAACGTTTGCTTGCAAATATGTCGGGGTCTTAAGTCATATTAGCAACTCTGTAATCCAATGCCCCTGGAATCTTAATAGCTCTGATGGTTACTGTGCTTCTTCCTCCCTGCAGCCACATCCTGTTGGCTCCTCCTGCCTGTGCACAGGAAATGCCAGTGGGAACTTAAGAACTTTGGGACCTGTAGTTCAAGAGAGAGCATGTCACTCAGGATAGCATATTTCTTTCTTTCAAACAAAACATCCTAGAATTTCCTGTACAACCATCTCTTCCCTCCCATCCCCCGCTCTGTGTGTGTTTTAGAGGGGGCCAAAAGCTCTCTGTGCAATATTCTGTTTATCCACTTCGAACACCATTTTAATTGGGCTACAATAAATCTCATAGAACCTTACAAGATCTGGATACCCCATGTAGATACAGGGAAGCAAGTATGCATAAGTATCCTTGAGCATGAGCTACAGTTTCCAAGGCCACCCCTCCATGAGGCCAGGTAAGGCAGTCGTTTCAGGCGGTAGGCTGGAGGAAAGGGGAGCAGGGGTGCTCTACCATTGCTGCTTCATGGGCCTTGCCCTGCCTCACAGTCTCTCTTCCTAATGGCAACTTCTGTTCTCTCCACCTCCTGTCTTTTCAAAAGGTTGAGCAAAGAAATTAGCAGTGGCCACCAGGAGGAAAGGACAGGCTTGAGAAGTGGCAGCAGCTTCTGTCATTGCTCCCATCTGGTAAGAAGATGGGGGGATTTGGAGGGAGATGGTAGAAGGGACTCAGCTGGAGTTGGAGGAGAAGGGAAGGGTCAGAGATGTGGTTGGTGGGGATTGCTGCTGGCATATTTCATGCACCATGGAGATGTGGGCAGGATCTCACTCATTGCCTCCGGTTCTGGTTCAGCTTAAGCCAGGCCTGTAAGACCATCTAAGGTAGAAGATGAAAGTCCACCAGAGGTGTGTGTGTGTGTGTGTGTGTGTGTGTGTGTGTGTGTGTGTGATATGTATTTATTTAACACATTTATATACTGCCCACTACCAAAGTCTCTAGGTGGTTTACAACATAACAACAACAACAAAACGCTAACATATTTAAAACATATATACAATTTAAAGTTAAATCAATAAAATTCAACTTAAAACATCAGCTAAAACTTCAGCTAAAAAGTTTGGGTGAAGAGATGTGTCTTCAGTTGTTTCCTAAAAGCCATAAGGATGGATAGAGACAGAGACAGAGACAGAGACAGAGATACCCCTGCTAACTTGGCAAAGGGGCATCTTTTAACGTGGTGATTCTCTTTTATTTAGCAGGGGGAGAGTGACTGGCTCTGTCCACCCCCAGCACAGTACTTCCAGTGACTGTTGCTGGTGTCTATCTTATGTTTCTTTTTAGATTGTGAGCCCGTTGGGGACAGGGATCCATCTATTATTTCTCTGTGTAAACTGCCCTGAGCCATTTTTGGAAGGGCGGTATAGAAATCGAATAAATAAATAAATGAATAAACATACATACTTACACATACATACATACATACATACATACATACAGTGCAGGTACTTTAAACCAAAATGAGAAGAACAAAGAAAGATGGAAAACCTAAGAGAAATAATACAGATAGGAAAGTGATGGGGTCCAAGGAACAGATCAAAGTACTGGCAGTGGAAACAATTTGAAAATGGGTGGAAAGAAGTCAGGGAAGATGGCAGGGCTGGAGAGGTGGGGAAAGAAGATGGAAGTGGAGAAACAAAAAATTACATGATACTTTCCTCTTCAATTGATTTGAAGCATGTGAGGTCTGAATCTTTGAGCAAGAGAAGGAGGATAGAAATAAAAGTTAAAGAGAATTTAAAGATACAAAGTGGCAGAAGGTTCTGATCCAGGAATATAGAAAAGATTGTTTCAAAAGGAGAGCAAAGCTGGAGAGACCTGTCCCACAATTATGCTATAAACTCCCTGAGACCTTGCAAAAGCCTTGAGGTAAACAGACTTGGCCCATCCATTGGATGAGTATTCTGTGTACTGGCCTTGTAGATGACAGGGATAGGTAAAAGAGACATGGGGCTACTAATATAGTGAGGAAATGAAAAACATCTAATGGGCAGCCACCACAATGCTGTAGAAACACCATACTACGCTGTGGTGATTGCCAGTCCTAAATACCTGGTAATGATGTACTGCAACAGTCTCTCTGGAGTGGAAGACAGGTAGTGGGAATGGGGAAGGGGTGTCACTGATGTATAGGTGGCTATGGGACATGGCAGTAGTATTGTCCAGTGGAGCCAGAGGTGGAGGGCTACTCTGAGGAATGTTTTCCAAGACTGCCTCAGTGTACAAATGTTATTTCATAGGTCTGTCTTAAACTCGCCCAATTATCTAACCACTTGCTAATCTAATAGGTATACCATACGTTACTTGCTATTGGGATTTATAAAACAACAAACTGCACTTGATCTTCTTGAGCTAGAGCTTCATGGTTTCTCAGATATCTTCAAGCGGAAGTGCGATTTTTGATAATTTTGACAATTTTTCCCTGAAGGATCGGCAAAAAACCACATAAATAATAGGATCCAGGCAAACATTTGCAGCAGACAGTAACATACAGAGTTCCTTTATGTAGAACAGTGTGTTTTGCCACTGACAGCTGTATTGTGATGTAGTTTGACTTAATGTGAATGGAAGTTTGAAAGCATGGAATGGGGAAAAAAAACCCCAGCAAATGCTAAATACAAACACGATAGTGAAAATATTCCGATTGGTTTTTTCCTTGTTATCTTGGAGTTGCTTTTGAATTAGTAGTATAGGTACCCACCAGCTGTCAAACTCCATGTGCTTTTGTTTACAAGTACAAGCACAGAAGCACAAGGCTTGGGAATGACATCATGGAGCCCACGTGGGGAGCTGTCAAAATGTGCTTATGTCACCAGAAATGGTCAAAGGACGGGCTTACATCACAGGGAATGGGCAGAGGAGACCCCTACATGACCAGAAAGGGCCAGAAGTAGGGGTATGCCCTCACCCCTAGAAGTTTGGCCTACTCCGGAATATATCAAAGCATGTCCTGAAGGTGGCATGTGACCCCTCTATGAACACGCCTAGCCATCCTGGACCAATAGGTACAAGTTTCAGACCCCAGAAAGGGCCGGGTGTGCAGTTGTGATAATGGTTGAGTGGCCATTTTGCGTAACTTTATTGGCTGAAACAGCATCAAGTGACCCCTCTATGAATAGGACTAGGGTTTGCATGTTTAGAGGTGGCCATTTTACTGTTGTACAGAGATGATGGCTGATACTAGGACTCCGCAGTATCCCACGGACCTATCATTGCCACAGATACCCTTGAACATTAGGCCTATGACACCAATGAGTCTGTCCTACCCTCCTACTGGCCTGAAAACCCAACAGATGATTGACCTTATTTCTGGTGAGGTTCTGGTTCCAGAAACTAACTTTGCAACTGACTCAATGGATGTGGATGATAAACTAGAATGTGATTGTGGCCACTGTAACACCAACCCTGCAGCCCCCATGGAAACTGAAGATGGAGCTCTTCCAGCTACTGCCTCCAAAGAGGGAAACATCCGTACATCAGATTCGGAAACAGTAGCTCCTGTGAAACAAAAGCTGCATAGGAAGAAAAAATTGCTGAAGAGACCTCAATATTTTTGGTGCAATGACAACTGTTGTCACAAGTCAGAGGGGAACTTTTCTGAAGATGAGGAGTGTGGCTGCGATTCATGGTTGTCAAGCAGGTCCTGGCAGGGGCATATCTAGGGTAAGGGCAGGCAGGGCATGTGCCCTGGGCTCAACTTGAAGGGGGCCCCATTTTTCAAAATGATTTTTTTAAAATGGCCACCAAAAACAAAATGGCCACCACACATGCTCAAATGGTCCCTGCGAGGCCCTAGACCATGCCAGGCCTCACAGAGGCCATTTGAGCATGTGTGGCAGCCTCCAAAATGGCCACAAAGCCAATCTTTGCAGGCCCAAACTGGCCCGAAAATCAGCCTGGGACGGGCTGTGGCGGTGAATTAAGAGGCCAGCAGGGGGAGGGGGAATCTTTGCAGACCCCCTCCACAGCCTTTAGGAAGCCCCCCGAAGGGGCTACAGGTATTTTTTTAATTTAATATAAAATAAGTCACTGTACACATATTCAGCTTGGTACTATGTACAGAGAATCAGGGCTTGTGAATACTGAGCTGAAGCTTATGAGCTAGGATAGTATTCATTTGCTCTTACTTGCTTCTTGTGATAAGTGAGTTAAATGTGATGTTTTAATACTATGGCTATTAATGGTGAGTTTGTCTTTGAATCAGTGTGAAATGCTTAGTATTAAGGCCACTGGGAGTTTCTTTCTCCCTTTCTCTCATTTTAACTGTCTTTCTGAAAGACTAGAATATATTCCAAGCAGTGACACAGTTTACTCTGCATATCCTTTAATTATTTTCAGAGTATCTGGGAAAAGCCAAATTCTCCATTTATTTTTAAAACTTATGTAATAATGATGCTACAATGCATAGTAGAGAATTAGACAGGCTTGTTTAGTTTCCCAAGTACACCTCCACATAGTATTTGGGTATTTCATGAGCCCCAGCATACTGAAATTTGTAGTTTTCCAGCATTTTTTGGTCTGGCTACATCCACTGCTAATTAGTTTTTGAAATATTAAAAAAAATATATTAAAAGATTAACAAGCTTGACTTGTATTTTTGAGCTGGCATTATGGTAAAGGTATCTGAAAGATGGGTGTTGGATGTTTGGACAGGGGGTGTAATTTCAGTGCTTGCCCTAGGCGCTATTTTCCCTAGATACACCTCTGGGTCCTGGAGGCCACATTGTAGGAAACCATGCTGTGTCTAGTGAAAATTGGTGATTTTCACCAATTGTGATTGCCGGACACCAATTTCAGGCAGCCCAAGATCCGCTTACTGCAGGTTTGCTTTACTTCATCATCTGAAAGTGGAGAGGAGGAAACCATGGATGGCCTTGTGCTAACAAAACCTGAAGAGCCAGCCCCAGCTGAGGAAATCGACAAGCTGGTAAATTGGATGTGATTTAATTTGCCTGCTTTGTTTGGCTGTGTTTACCCTGCAGTATTAAAATATTGCCCTCTTTTGTGCAGGTGCAGGCCTTTGAGAACATGCACCTCAGGGATGTCAATGTGTCCTGCATTTCCTGTGCGTGTACTGATGGTAAACAATAACAGACATTTGTTTTAAATATGTGTGTTCATACCTGTGTTAAGCAGAACCATGGCAAGGCACAAGGAAATCCTAAAGAAAATATATTACACCCCTGGGAGAGTGGGGAGTTTTGGGGTTGTAAATCCGCTATTTCAAGAGGCCAGGCAGCACAGCAAAGTGCTGAATAAAAGGCAAGTAGAAGCCTGACTTTCAGAGCAGGATGTTTACACTCTACACAAACCTGCAAGGACTCATTTTAAAAGAAACAAGACTGTTGTTTCAGGTGTGGATGCACAACGGCAGGCAGATTTAATGGACATGCAACAGTATTGTAAATACAACAAAGGCTACAAGTACATTTGGACAGTAGTGGATATTCTATCTAAATATGCATGGGCTGTACCTCTAAAAGACAAAACAGGGATGGAAGTGGCTGCTGCTTTTAAAGCTATTTTCAGAGAAGGCCGAGAGCCTAGCAAGCTCAAGACCGATAGGTGCACTGTTAAAGGAGCATGGGATTCACCATTTTCTCACCAACAATGATGTCAAAGCAGCCCTTGTGGAGAGACTAAACCGGACATTAAAAACCCGTACGTGGAGGTATTTTACTGCTCACAATAGCTTGGTACTGTATATTGATGTCCTGCTTCAGCTCCTAAAGAGCTATAACCACAGCTTTCACAGAACTATACAGTGCAGGCCAATAGATGTCACCACCAGCAACGACCTGGCTGTTTAGAAAAGAGCCTATGACAGCACTAGCCGTAAAAAAACCAAGTCTCCAGTGTTAAGAAAAGGAGATCGCGTCAGGATTTCTAAAATTAAAGGAGTTTTTGAGAAAGGTTATGAACAGAACTACACCACAGAATTGTTTATAGTGGACCAAGTCACCAGAAGAGCTGAAAGGCCGGTCTGTCTGCTAAAAGACTACATGGGAGAGCCAGTTCTCGGCAGGTTCTATCTTGAAGAATTACAGGAAGTTAAAGGAGGAGAGGACAAAGTGTACAGGATTGAAAAAATTCTAGCTACAAAAGGGCGTGGTAAAGAAAAACAACATTTAGTGAAGTGGGCAGGCTGGCCTAACAAGTTCAATAGTTGGGTGCCTGCTTCAGACCTCTGCAATGGGTGATAGGGGTTTTTATATTACACTCCCTAGCAGGGTGGATTTGATTTAAATCAAACTGATTTAAATCACGATTTAAATCATGATTTAAATCACTAGCAGGGTGGATAAAAATAAAAAAAAATCTGATTTAAATTTAAAAAATCGGATTTTTTTTATTTAAATTGGATTTTTTTTATTTTTATCCACCCTGCTAGTGATTTAAATTGTGATTTAAATCATGATTTAAATCAGTTTGATTTAAATCAAATCCACCCTGCTCCCTAGTAATGCCAGCAAGAAGGCTTCCCCACAGAACACTAGTTCAGACATCACCATTAAATTAGCCAGAACGCTGGATCCTGGGGAGTGGGGATCTCTGATATACAGTACCCATGCACTTGGGACACCATCACAGCAGATACCCCCTTTCAATATGCCAAGGGGTTAAAGAAATGGACCTTCTACTTATGAAAGGGGTTGCATTGCAGATTTGCCCATCCACACCATCTGCTGAGGTGTCTCTATCGCTCGTGAGTTGCCATAGCGCGGCTCTGTGGCACAGCTACTCATGAGGAGACCCCTGACTGGGAGGCTGAAAAGCAGCCTCCTGGCTTGGGGGTCTCTCCAGCATGCCCTCCGTGCTCACACAGGGCATGCTGGAGCTTCCAAGGGCCACACACCCCTGATCCCCCCAGCCCCTGCCAGCTTCGTAATGGAGCTGGCAGTCGTGTGGGAGGCTGATTTGGCTGTCCAGGGCTGCCACTCTGCTCATGTGTGGGGAGAGAGGGCTAAGCCCACTCTCCCTGTTAACCCCCTCATGGCTGTTCTCACTAATCGTGAGAAGATCCTACATGCTTTGCCTAAGTTTCACCAAGTTTCACCAATTTTTCACCAGTTACACCAAGTTTCACTAAGGTTTCACCAAAGTTTCACCAAAGCTTCACCAAGTTTCACCAGTTTCACCAAATTTCACCAGGTTTCACCAGGTTTCACCACGGTTCACCAAGGTTTCACCAAAGTTTCACCATTTCATCAAAGTTTCAACAAGTTTCACCACAGTCTCACCACAGTCTCACCAGGTTTCACCACAGTGGCATGAAGTTTCACCATGTTTTGCCAAAGTTTCACCAAGTTTTGCGAAGTCTCACCAGGTTTCTCCCAGTTTCACCAATGTTTCACCAATGTTTCACCACGTTTCACCAAAGTTTCACCAAGTTTTACCAGGTATCACCAAAGTTTCACCGAAGCATCACCAAAGTTCCACTGAGTTTCACTGAGTTTCAACAAAGTTTCACCAAGTTTCACCAGGTTTTACCAAACTTTTACTAAATTTAGCAGGTTTCACCAGGTTTCACCAAAGTTTCACCCAAGTTTCACCACGTTTCTCCAAGTTTCACCACATTTTGCCAAGTTTCACCAAATTTCACTAGATTTTCACAAGGTCTCACCAACATTTCACCAAAATTTAACCAAGGTTTCACCAAATTTCACCAGGTTTCACCAAGGTTTCACCAAAGTTTCACCAGGTTTCACCAAAGCTTCACTGAAATTTCACCAAGTTTCATTGTTTCACCAATTTCACCAAGTTTCACCAGGTTTCACCAAAGTTGTATGAAGTTTCACCATGTTTTGCCAAAGTTTGACCAAGTTTCTCCAGGTTTCATCAAAGTTTTTCCAAGTTTCACCAAGGTTTCAAAAAGGTTTCACCAAGTTTCACCAAAGCTTCACCAAGTTTCACCAAAGCGTCACCATGTTTCACCAAAATTTCACCGAGTTTCACCAAAATTTCACCAAGTTTCACCAATGCTTCACCAAAGTTTTGCCAATTTTTGCCAATATTCACCAAGTTTCACCAAAGCTTCACCAAAGTTTCACCAAATCTTTATCACATTTCATCAAAGTTTTGCCAACTTTCACCAGGTTTCACCAAATTTCACCAAAGTTTCACCAGGTTTCACCACAGTTTCTCCAAAGTTTCATAAAATTTCACCAAAATTTCACCAAGGTTTCACCATGTTTCACTGTTTCACCAAAGTTTCACTGTTTCACCAATGTTCCACCAAGCTCCACCAAAGTTTCACCAAGATTAACCAAGATTCACCAAAGTTTCATCATTTATAATTGAAAGCAGATCTAAGTCTACATATTCAGCAACTCCTCATGGCACTGAATATCTGATGTATACAAAGATGTCTCTTACCTATATTTTGTAGCTCCTGGGTCTGGCGATCATAGAGTGCTGTTGCTTTCAAAACCAAGGGGAGGAGCCCTCATGCATTCCTGCCTCTCTCATTCCTGTGCATTGCATCTGGAATAATTGAGGACCTCCTCCTCCTGACCCCATCTCTGCTTATTCTTGCTGTGCTGGTTGACTGGGTGAGTGATTGGCACAGGTAAAAGGAGCCTCTGATCATCTGGATGAAGGTAGGTAGGTTCATGCCTTCCCCCCTGCTCTCCTCTCTTTGGTCATGTGAATTATCCCTAGATAAAACCAATCCTACATAGTTTGGGAATGGCCAGGAACATGGGGTGGGAGGAGGATTCAAGTCAATATTTTTCCATTTCCCCCCTCTTGTAAGATTACAATGCATAAACATGATAGAGGATAGTAATAAAGCATGTGAATATAAATGGGCGGGGGGAGGAAAAGAAAAACCCCTTATGCATAATAAGATACAACCAATGCAGGAGAAGAGGGGAGTGGGGGGATGCCTTCTTCAAGGATATGTATCTTATGTTTCAAAGCATAAACATGGGCGCCATGATGTCATTCTCCTGCCATGTGCTTCTGTTTGTAAACAAAAATACATGGAGGTTGACAGCTGGTGGGTACCTATACTACTTGAATTTCCTCTTGGAAATAGGTAACTTATTTGCTATAGAACTGTAGAAAACTATTAAAAGAAAAAAACATAATCCAAAAGATTCCTAGACTGATGTAGGTGGAAACCATGTGCCACTTGCTTCCCAGCTCACTTTTGAGATCTGTGCATCTTTCTAAGTTGTTTGAGGTAGAGATTTTATCTGTTAAAATCATATTGGGAACCGATACAACCATTTGCAATGCCCACATGACAACACAGAGAACCTTGCTACAGAAAACTGTGTAAATGGAAGCTGAGGTTTCACAACTTTGTAGCATCTGTCAAAGCCTATGAGCCCAAACAAAGTTTTGCTGACATACGTGGTCATGTAAAAAAAACAAACAAACAAACAAAAACAACAACAGCAGAAAAACTGCAATTGACAACACTAAGCTACCAAGGTCCAATTTCTGAACTGGCAAGAATTTTGACTGGGAAAGTTAAGCTCATGATGAGGTCAGCTATGACCATGTTTTTGATATAGACAATACAGTTTGTCTTGCTAAGAATTCTACCCCATTTAAAAGGATTCCTCCTATACAGATGAAACTGTAGAGCAGTGTAAGAACTTGCTTTGTTGTTATTGTTCCTTGAATGCTGGCTGTGCTTGAATTGCACATTTTTGTATATTTCCATACATACAAGCAGAAAAAAGTCATCTGTAAGAAGAAATGTATATATGCCCACAAATTATTCTTAAGCTGCTATTTTGTACAACATGCCATTTTGTAGGGCTGTGCAATCACGACAGTGCTCTCAGATCCAACACTGGCCATTTTGGAAAATGTCGGATTAATTTTGACAAAACTTTTATAGGGTTCTGTTGTATCGGAAATGCCAGAATGCATTCTCTATTGTGTCAGATTTCTGTCGGAATTGTCAGAGTTAAAAAGAGCTTTGAGGGCTTCTAGAAGCCAAGGAAACAACGTTGGCATAGCAATTGCCTGATTTGGAACAGGCTGGTGGGGTGGTGGTGGTGGTGGTGGAGTGGGGAAGAGCTTGGAGTGACAGATCAACCTTCTCATTTTCAATCCATTGTGTCAAATGGTTTGAGTCTTGCATTCAAATCACAGTACTTCTAGAGAGGGACATAAATCTCTTTATTATGCTTGCTCAACTAACCTTTTTACTTTTTCTGTTCCTCATCAGATATTTGGCTGTGTAGACTATTGGATGGTTTGAAAATTTAGAGTTTTAAAAATTCTGGTCAAAGATTTTGCACCTGAATATTATTGAATATTATTGAATATAACACAGGGTGACGAAATGAGTGTACTATTCCTTCTATATGAAAGCAAGGAGAACCCCCCTCCCCCCCAAAAAAACATGATAGATGGTCAGAGTAGGGGCTTCAATTCCACAACTTTTTGTAACTGCTGTGAAGCAAAGCAGTTATGGAACTTTTGGCAAGGTTTCACAACTTTTTAAAAAAATCATTAAAGATCAATGGGTGGACCAATCTCCTTGAAAGTGCACACATTTAACGCTAGCAGTGTTTATTACCACCAAGTGAAATTTCAGAGCTGTCTGCCAAGTTATTCTACAGTTATTACATTTTTATGTTTTCCATTTATTACTATGGGGGGAAATTCAACATCAGAAATTCTGACTGACAATCTGACATGATTTGATTATCCAACTATTTTAAAGGATCCTCATTCCAATTCTAATAATTTTCATATTGGATCAGATTGTGATGGATTAGATCCAACATTTTTTCTGGTGCACAGGCCTACCATTTTGCAACTGGATCCACATTCCAAACTGCCATTTTGTGAATGACTCCACCTCCCCAAGCAGCCATGTCATGCTTGTAGCTCCCAAGACTCTGGCAAAAATATGGAGTTTGTGGAAAACTTAAGTCTGCCCACAGTGATGTACATAAGGAGTGTACATATTTCATTGAATGTTTGAAATTTAGCAAATGTTACAGGATATTATCTCATCTTATTATTCTCACCTTATTAATGAACACAAGGAGTGTACATGTTTCTTTGAATGCCTCCAGTTTGGTGAATCTGAATACTGACAATCCTAGATGTGTAAAACAAGCAGAAACAAACAAACAAAAAAACAAACAAAAAACCACCTCAGAGATACATCAGCAAATGCTCACAGTTTCATTCAAGTATTGCCTTGTAAGTATTCATTTGTGTATATCTAGGAAGCAGGGATGTTTCTTTGCTTTATTTATTTTTCAGCATTTCTAGCCTGACTTTCTAAAAAATAAAATAAAATACTGAAGGTGACATACAGCAATGAATGCTGACATTTACAAATTCACCATGTCAGCATTTAAGACACCTCAATCTCATTTCTCTCCTGGCTGAAGGAAAGACTCCAGGTCCAGTTGTACAACAAGCCAAGGAGAAAAAGGCTTTTTGGAGAAGTTGTGAGTGTAGCCACACACAGTTCCCCTGTTTTCTCAGGCAGAGAAAGAATTAAAAAGACTTCTGGTGTGCAAGCACAGGAGGACACATAGGAAGGTGTATGTGATTCAGCTGCTCCAAGAAAACCACCATAATATGCATAATAATGTAGAGGGGAAACTACTGCCTTTAGAGATTTCTAAATTCCATTCCAGGACTCTGTTCTTCACCAGGATGTTTTCCACCATCCAGTAAAGTTTTCCACCATCCCAAGAGGTTTACAGCCCTCCAGCTGAGGTCCAAGACCATGGAAATCAAATATGGACAAAGAAAACTGGTTTGTATCTTGAACAGTTTAATCAAAGATCTCTGTATCTTACAATGGGAATGAAGAACACTGAAAATGTCTAATCTATTAAATAATATTGCTGGTCTACGACCGAAATAAAGTTTTACTTACTATTAAATAAATCAAGGTCTTCAGCAAAGCACTATTGACTGGTACTTTGACATCAGTTATTCAGAGAACAAAACAGTCACCTAGAGAGAAAGCATAAGCGATATCCCTGAAGTCCACATACTGTATCATGGACTCAGCCTAGATCTCATTTTCTCCATTTTCTCTGTTCCTCTGTTGCTCTCATCCCATCCCACCCCCCACAAAATTGAAACACAGCAGCAGAATAAAGGCACTAGAGGCTACTCTGGACTCATTTGCACAATTCAGAAATGGCTTCTCATTTATCTAACTTTTTCTAATAAAGAACGGAGTTGAAATCCCCATATTTGTGTTTGTGTTTGCCAGCTGGCTACGGTGACCTGCAAGGCACAGTTGTTTGTAGGGATTTCAGGTAAGCCAAGAGGTTAAATTTCCTTGTGGATGGTGGGGGAAGTCCCAATTACACATCCAAGTACAAGAAGGCCTCGTGGCAATGGCCACTACAAAAAAGAATGTACATTCATGAATGAGCATTCCTTGGCTGCATGGGCCACCAGCATAACTTTGGACTCTTCCCAATTTGCTTTCTCGGTCTCTCCTCTGACCATTGTAACCTGTTCTAACCCACTGCTAAAATCTCTCTTTCTTTTGAATAACTCTGCATGTAAATTAAAGTCTCAAACTCATCCTTTCTTCCCCCTCCCTTCTCCTGCATTTATAGTCTTAAGCCAAGCCTGCACAACAAAAGGCCTAGGGGCTGGATCAGACCCACAAGAGCTTTTTTGTGGGTCTGCGGGTAGGAATATCCTCCAGCAGCAGCACCCCAGTAAGGCAGAGGGTCACCATTTGGGTCAGTTCCCTCTTCTCCAAGGAGGCCATTCTCTATTCTCTCTGAAACTACCTTACAGCACCATGCTGTGCATGTCTACACAGAAATATTCCCACAGTGTTCCCAGTGAGGCTGACCCCAAGCACGTCTGCCTTAAGTCATTCCTTTACTGTCCATGCAAGCGATCCATGGCAGGCAGGATCTTTACTTGCATTTTATTTCTCTCATAGGAACATAGGAAGCTGCCATATACTGAGTTAGACCATAGGTCCATCTAGCTCAGTATTGTCTACACAGACTGGCAGCAGCTTCTCAGCCTTATCTTGGAGATGCCGGGAAAGGAACTTGGAACCTAGATGTTCTTCCCGGAGCGGCTCCATCTCTTAAGAGGAATATCTTACAGTGCTCACACATCTAGTCCCATATGCAAACAGGGCAGACCCTGCTTAGCTAAGCGGACAAGTTATGCTTGCTAACACAAGACCAGTTTTCCTATGCCTATTCCCCACTTCTTATTTCCCTCAATTTAGAGATTTATTTAAAACTAGCTGGGCTGGGCACAGAATTGCATCCGCACATCCTCCCACCGCCCATCTAGTTGCATCCACCCACTGCCACAGATGCCAATTTCTTTCTCCGCTCTCCCTCCCGCCTGCCACCATTTTCTTGCCCACCTGCTACCGCCATTTTCTCCCCCCCACCGCCGTTGCCATTTTCTCTGCCCCTGCTGTCGCCATCTTTTTCTCCTGCTCCCCTTCCCACCTGTCCTCCACCGTTTTGTCCCCCCCGCCTCACCTCCAGTGCAGCCACTTTCCTCTTCCCCTGCCAGTAGCTTGCTTGCGAATTCTCGCGAGAGCTGCCACACATGGGATTAGTGACATCTACGCCTAAGAGAAATATATAGAGAGATTTACCAGATTATCAGCATTCACTGTAATGTATACAATAGATTCTGAATTACTTTTTACAAGGTAAGGTAAGAATATGTTTGGAATTCTAAAGTGTATATTTGATAGCCTGCCATTTTGAATGTGTGACCAAATCCTAAATCAGAGCTTAAATATTTAGCAAAGTTGCCCTGCAAAGGCCTTTTTAAAAAAGCAATTACAAATTGGAGAGAAAGTGCTAAAGAGACAAGTAGCTGGGAAATATACCTCCCCATATTTGCCCATCAGTAAGAATGTTTATCAAGGGCGGCGGGGAATAAGTAAAACATTTTGGACTCAGATTCTCCCTTATCCACCTCTTCATCCATTCCAAGAAGAGGGAGATGGTGCGGGTAGAACCAGGGCAGACTAAGGGATTTTTCCTTTTGCATGTTTATTTTATTGACTGAGGCTTGTTTATTTTATTGATTTAAAACATTTATATCACACATTTTAATATCATGTGCAATTTGGCCCTCAGCATATATACAGTTACATGAATTAGCCATCAAAGAGCTGACACAGTTCCCTGGTGAAACAGAAGTCATCAGTGAGTCAGCAGGAGAGGAGCACTTTAATAGCTTTTTCCTTGTCTTGCCAAAAGAATTCCACACAATTTTCCTTCATTCATCAGACATTTAAGCATGGATAAGTCCCTTGGAACTCAGTGTAGCTTAATACTTAAATTGTGTGCTGGGCAAATTGTAGTCAAAGGCTAAGTCGGTAATACCAAGTCATAACAACAGGCTAAGTTAGTAATAGCTTAAGTTAGTAAATGCATCCAGACTAAGTTAGTAATAACCAAATCCCATGGAAATTTAAGGGATGTATGTTAGTCCTGATTGACTTGTCTCATTGATTTAAATGGTGCTTATTCGTGTCTAACTAGACTGGATGCTGCCCATAGCCTCTTTAAATATCTAGCAGAGTTTTCTCAGAAATAATAAGAAAGCAAAATATGGCAGGCAGCCTTTTGTAGTGTTCCTGCTATGTGGAAGACAGAATCTGCAGTCATAAGAACATAAGAACAGCCCTGCTGGATCAGGCCCAAGGCCCATCTAGTCCAGCATCCTGTTTCGCACAGTGGCCCACCAGATGCCGCTGGAAGCCACAGGCAGGAGTTGAGGGCGTGCCCTCTCACCTGCCATTACTCCCCTGCAACTGGTACTCAGAGGCATCCTGCCTTTGAGGCTGGAGGTGGCCCACAGCCCTCCGACTAGTACCCATTGATAGACCTCTCCTCCATGAAGTCATCCAAACCCCTCTTAAAGCCATCCAGGTTGTTGGCTGTCACCACATCCTGTGGCAGAGAGTTCCACAAGTGGATCATGCATTGTGTGAAAAAGTACTTCCGTTTGTTGGCCCTAGACCTCCTGGCAATCAATTTCATGGAGTGACCCCTGGTTCTAGTGTTGTGTGAGAGGGAAAAGAATTTCTCTCTCTCTCCACTTTCTCCACACCATGCGTGATTTTATAAACCTCTATCATGTCTCCCCGCAGTGGTCTTTTTTCTAAGCTAAAAAGCCCCAGGTGTTGTAGTCTTGCCTCATAAGAAAGGTGCTCTAGGCCCCTGATCATCTTGGTTGCCCTCTTCTGTACCTTCTCCAGTTCAACAATGTCCTTTTTAAGATGTGGTGACCAGAATTGTACTCAGTACTCCAAGTGTGGTCGCACCATAGTTTTGTATAAGGGCATTATAATGTTAGCCGCTTTATTTTCAATCCCCTTTCTAATGATCCCTAGGATGGAATTGGCCTTTTTCACAGCTGCTGCACATTGAGTCGACACTTTCAATGATCTGTCCACCACAACCCCAAGATCCCTCTCCTGGTCCGTCACCGACAGCTTGGATCCCATCAGCATATACTTGAAGTTGGGGTTTTTCATCTCAATGTGCATCACTTTACACTTGCTAACATTGAACCGCATTTGCCATTTTGTCGCCCACTCCCCCAGTTTGGAGAGATCCTTTTGGAGCTGCTCACAATCCATTTTGGATTTCACTACCTGGAAGAGTTTGGTATCATCTGCAAATTTGGCCACATCGCTGCTTACCCCTGCTTCTAGATCATTTATGAATAAATTAAAAAGCACCAGTCCCAGTACAGATCCCTGGGGGACCCCACTTCTTACTTCCCTCCATTGTGAAAACTCTCCATTTATACCTACCCTCTGTTTCCTGTCTTTCAACCAGTTAGCAATCCACACATGTACTTGTCCCTTTATCCCATGACAGCTAAGTTTCCTCAGGAGTCTTTGATGAGGAACTTTGTCAAAAGCTTTTTGGAAGTCCAGGTAGACTATGTCAACTGGATCACCTTGATCCACACACTCGTTGACACTCTCAAAGAAGTCCAAAAGGTTGGTGAGGCAAGATTTACCTTTGCGGAAGCCATGCTGGCTCACTCCCAGCAGGGCCTGTTCTTCTAGGTGCTTTACAATGCTATCCTTGAAGATGCTTTCCATCAATTTGCCTGGAACGGACATTAGGCTAACCGGCTTGTAATTTCCCAGATCGCCCCCTGGATCCCTTTTTGAATATTGGTGTTACATTTGCTACTCTCCAGTCCTCTGGTACAGAGCCCGATTTCAGGGATAAGTTAAATATTTTAGCAAGGAGGTCGGCAATTTCACATTTGAGGTTTAAAAAAAAAATCTGTATGGCATTCCCCCTTAATTGACACCTTTGAATCTGTCTCCATTTGTCACATCAAACTACTTATTATAAGAGATGACACATTATAAATACTACAGAGATTCATTTTACATCTGGGGACTCTGATAATTAAAGATATCAGATCACTACCTTTAGAGCAATTACATAGGCCCTCCTCTCCCCTCCATCACTTACCATGAGATGTGAAGGACAAGATGTATTCATGCAGAGATACCCCTCTGCTTTGGTTTGGGCTGTTTTATCACTTGTCCAAAAATAAAAAATCAAAAATCACCCACCCTCACATTTGTTCAGAGTAAGGCTATGTAGGCTCAGGCTGTAGTACTGTTTTGTAGATTCTGTGAAATCATTTCTTCCCCCACTGTTCAAACTAAAATCTGGCCAATAAACTAATCTGCAAGAGAAGCAAATTGCTGTCCCGATTCATGTGAATTCTTATCATCGCCTCATTTGAAAAAGTCTGCCTTTTCGCAAGGAGTGGCAAGGTGCTGATAAAATGCCCATAAGCACAGCATATTTGATGCTGCAGCTCTCTAGCCATTGTTACTTCCCATTAAGTAGCTCAGCTTTAAGTAACACCAAGCTTGCCAACTGAGCATGAAGGGTGGAGGGTAAAGGCAGGCGACGGGGAGCACGAAAAAGAAAAAAGCCAGAGTAGTGCAACTGTGATTTATTGTAGAAATCTCTCATAAAACACAGTATTTGAATTTCTCATAAATCTCTCCAAACTCTTAATTATTTCAAACCTAAATTCTTCTTTAGAGGAGCTGTGGAATAAGAGAACTAAGCAACAGGATTTCTAAGAATGCTTTAATGCATGACCCGAGAGGCTTTCAGTGTGCACCAAAAGGTGGGAAGTCTGGATGTGACAACATGTGTTTGCAAACACATGGATCCTTCACATACGCTTGTCAGCGAGCAATGATTTGCTGCAGAAGGGGTTCCCAAACTTGGGTCCCCAAATGTTGTTAGACTACAACACCCATCAATTCCAGCCACAATGGAAAAGGCCATTATCTCTGGGAAGGATGAGAGTTGTAGTCCAACATAAGGGTATCCAAGGATGGGAACCCCTGGTCCTTAATTACTGCACAGTTAGTGACAACCCTCCATTTGCTGCCACACAGGGTGTGAATGGGCCTTGAAGATGGCTGCACACTCGAAGGCACTGAGAAGGTGTGGTTGCTGCATCTTGTTGCTTGCTGCTAGTCCTTTTTTGCTTTGGGGCAAAACTATAGTCTTGTTTGCTATAGTGGAGGCAGATGAAAAGGATGTATAAAAGGAACCATGAGGTGGGAGCAACTGCAGTCTCACCCTTTCTTAGCGCTTCAGAGCTTTTCAAGGCAAAAAGCACCAGGCAGAGGTCCAGTCGAATATTTACCAGCCAGAAATACCATCCACGCAGTAGGGCAGAAGATGTGTTGATGCAGAAAATACCTATGAACAGTCACATGAGTATGCACCCAATCAGAGGTGCACCTAGGTAATTTTGGAGCCTGGAGCCAAAGGTCTTTGGAGGCCCCCACCCCCACTGCAAGTTAAGCAGCATCTTCCTACACCCCCCCCCCCATGACACACACAATATTTTAAACACATGGGTTCTTGAGGGCACAAACAGCAACTGAACTCACAAGAATGTAAGAATATAAAACAGGTATTTTCATGCAAATATGCAGTAGCAGAAACATTTCAAATGCAATTTAACAGATTCCCATCTCACATATTTCTTTCCCCACTCTCCACTCTGTCTCTAAAGCAGCGGTCATGCACAGCCACCTGGCACGGATCACAATCATGCTTGGCAGTGTGGCGACTACACCACCCAGGACAGACTAAAGAGGATATGGGGGCCCCCAGGGTGTGTGGAGGCCCTGAACTTTGGCCTGGAAGTCCAGGGGTAAGAGCACCTCTGCACCTAATATCCATGATTCTTTTACTTCAGATAAAGATAAGGAGACTCATACATACATTGTGCATGATAAATATGTGAGCTGGAATACTTGGATTAGAGAATGTCCAACATGTAGAGATGTGTAGAGCTACGTGATCATTTACTTCCTTCCAGGCATGTAGTTCAAGAGCTACTAGAAAATGTGTCAGACCAATGGACTGTGTAGCTATCTTGTCTTGGACATCACTCTTCTGAGTCTTGGGCAGAGATAATTCAATCTCTAAGATTAGAAGTGACACAATCAGATTTACTCTGAGCATCAATCTTAGAACCATGTGAAAAGAATAGGCTGTGTCACTGAATTAGGACATCTCCACCATGCTCTTGTACTATGATCAAGAGGACCGTTCAGAAGACACAACACAACTGTTTCCCCTGCTCTAATCTGCAGGACCCAAACAAGTCACAATGACATTTCTGCAGTACCTTTTCTGCTTATGGTTTTGTACGTCTCATTTAACTTTGGCACAATCGTTTCCTTCAGAGCAGTTCTACTGAAGCCAGCAGAACTACTTTGGAGAACATATGAAGTTGCCTTATAAAAGGGTATCCCAATCCATGGTAAGAACATAAGAAGAGCCCTGCTGGATCAGGCTTAAGGCCTATCTAGTCCGGTATCCTGTTTCACACAATGGCCCACCAGATGCCTCTGGGGAGTCTAGAGGCAAGAGGTATGTGCAATCTATAGATTAATTATGTGCTGTGTGAAAAAGTTCTTCCTCATGTCCGTCATAAATTTCCTAACCTTCTGTTTCATGGGATGACCCCTGGTTCTAGTCTTGTGAGAGAGGGAGAAAAATTTCTCTGTCCACCTTCTCCACTCCATGCATAATTTTATGAACCTTGACCATGTCTCCCCTTAGCTGCCTCTTTTCCAAGGTAAAGAGCCCCAGATGCTGTAGCCTTGCCTCATAAAGAAGGTGCTCCAGGCCTCTGATCATCTTGGTTGCCCTCTTCTGCACCTTTTCCAGTTCAATATCCTTCTTAAGATAAGGTGACCAAAGCTGTATGCAGTACTTCAGATGGGGCTGCACCATAGATTTGTACAATGACATTATAAAATTAGCATTTCCCCCCAATCCCCTTCCTAATGATACCTAGCATGGAATTAGCCTTTTTCACAGCAGGTACAGCCACACACTGAATCAACACTTTCAATGAGCTGCCCACTACGACCCCAAGTTCTCTCTCCTGGTCAGTCACCAACAGCTTGGATCCTGTCAGTGTATATGTGAACTTGGTGTTTTATGCCCCAATGTGTATCACTTTATAATTGCTTACATTAAACTGTATTTGCCATTTTGTTGCCCACTCCCCCAGTTTGGAGAGATCTTTTTGCAGCTTCTCACAATCTTTTGTGGATTTCACTACCAAATAGTTGTGTCATCTGCAAATTTGGCCACTTTGCTGCTTACCCCAACTTCTAGATCATTTATGAACATGTCAAAGAGCACAGGTCTCAGGACCAATCCCTGGGGGACCCCACTTCCTACCTACCTCCATTGTGAAAACTCTCCATTTATTCCTACTCTCTGTTTCCTGTCCCTCAACCAGGTACCAATCCAAACATGAACTTGTCCCCTTATCCCATGACTGCTAAGTTTACTCAAGAGCCTTTGGTGGGGAACTTTGTCAAAAGCTTTTGGGAAGTCCAAGTATACTATTTATACTTTTATCACCTGGAAACTGGCAATTTCACATTTGAGTTCCTTAAGAACTTTTGGGTGGATGCCATCTGGCCCTGATGATGTGTTAATTTTTAGTTTTTCAGGGCAGTTTAGAACATCTTCCCTTGTCATCTCAAATTGGCCCAGTTCTTCAGCCGCTAAACCTGAAAAGCTCAATTCTAGAGAGGGTCAGTATCCTCTACCGTCAAGACAGATGCAAAGAACCCATTCAGCTTCTCTGCAGTCTCCTTATATCCTTCTTAATAATCCATTTCACACCCTCATCATCTAAGGGGCCAACCACCTGCTTGGCAGGTTTTCTGCTGCTGATATATTTAAAGATTTTTTTTGTTATTCCCCTTGACACTTTTAGCTATATGCTCTTCAAACTCTCTTTTTGCATCCCTTATTAACTCCTTGCATTTCCTTTGCCAGAGTTTATGTTCCTTCCCATTCTCTTCATTTGGGCAGAACTTCCATTTTCTGAAGGAAGTCTTCTTCCCTTTTATAGCTTCCCTGGCTCTTCTTGTCCTGGCATCCTCCTGAACTTGGTGGTACCTTTCCTCCTTCTTGGTATACATTCCAACTGTGCTTCTAGTATTGTGGTTTTAAATAAGTCCCATGCTTTCTGGAGTGATTTGACCCTCCTGACTTTCCCTTTCAACTTCCTTCTTACAAGTCCCCTCATTTTTGAGAAGTTTCATCTTCTGAAGTCCAACACATCTGTGCTGGACTTCCTTGACAATTCTCCACTCTCATATATGCTGAGTTGCATCACACTATGGTCACTGCTACCCAATGGTTCTGCAACTCTGACATCTCTCACCAGGTCCTGGGCACCACTCAGGATAAAATCCAAGATTGCCAACTCTATGGTTGGGTTTGCAACTAACTGTTCTAAAGCACAGTCATTTAGCATGTTTAGAAATTTGGCTTCTCTTTCATTTCATGAATGTGAATTTTCCCAGTCTATGTGTGGGTAGTTGAAGTCACTCATTATTACTGCACTGTCCTTCTTTGATGCCTCTTGTTTGTTTCTCCAACTCCAGGTCACTCTCAGCACTTTGATTCGGAGGGTGATAGCACATCCCTAGTTACACATTTCAGTCCTCGTAATGTTGCCCATAATGTTTCTGTGGAGGACTCGGGTCCACGTAGGTTTTCTAGCTTATTAGAATCTATCCCTTCTTTGATATTCAGTGCCACTCCTCCCCCAATCCTCCCCTCCCTGTCCTTTCTGTAGAGTTTATATCCAGGAATAATTGTGTCCCACTGGTTCTCACTGTTCCACCAGGTTTCCGTTACATATATATTTTCATTAGTAACTAAGTACTCGAGCTCACCCATCTTGACTCGGAGGCCTCTGGCATTGGTATTTAGACACCTGTACGCCAAATCCCTCACCTGCTGTTGTTGTGTGCTATTCTCAATACCATCAGTTGACCCATTTGGTAAGCTGTCTTGTGTCTCCTTCTGCTCAACTCCTGGGTCTACTCCATCCCCTTCTGGTTTATCCAAAACATGTTCACCCTCACACCTTAGGGAATTTTTAAATTTTAGTGTGTTTTTAATGTGTTTTTATCTATTATGATTTTTATCTTTTTATGAATTTTAAATGTGTTATATTTTATGTTTTAATGTTTTAGATTTTTATACTAGGTGGTATATAAATTCAATAAATAAATAATAAATAATTTTGCTGGCTGAAGCAGATATCACCCAGTTCCTGTCGGCAATTCCCCAGGTACTCCAGATGTTGCTGAACTACAACTCCCATCATCCCCAGTCACAATAAATTGTAGCTAAGGATGATGGAAGTTGTAGTTCAGCAATATTTGGAGTATCACAGGTTGGGAACCCCTGCCTTATACTGTGACAGACCACTGAACTATCTAAATCAATATTGGTATTGGATTGCATGGTGGCATCACAGCTCCAAGAGATTCTGGATGAAACTGATCACTTATGTCATTTCCAATCTGGGATGGATACTGCCTTTGTCACTCTGGTAGATGGCCTGTGCTGGGAGATAGGCAGGAGAAATTATTCCTTTTGGACCTCTTAGTGGCTTTCAATACCTTTGGCCATGGTATTCTTCTAGGTCATATCTCTGGGTTGAGGAGCCACAATTTTATGGTGGTTGCAGTCCTACCAGGAGGGCCATGCCCCAAAGAGTGTGCTAGAGAAAGCCTGCCCTTTCTCTTGGCCATTGGCCTGTGGAGTGCTACAGGGTTCTATTTTGTCCCCCACACTATGAATAGTAACATCATTAAACCTCTAACATCATTAAACCTCTAGGAGAGGTCATCCACAAGTATGAGCTGTGGTGTCATCAGCGATGATACCCTGTGATGATACCACAGCTCATACTTGCGGATGTCCCAGCCAATACCTAGAAGGGACTGATGTCCTGAACCAGAAGCCTGTTCTGGGTTGGATGGAGGCAAGCAAACTGAAATATAATGCAGATAAGACAAAGGTGCTCTGGGTCAGTGGAACTGGTAATCCAAGTAGTGAGGTAAATCTGATATTAGATGTGGTTACATTTCCCCTGAAAGACTGAGTACATGGCTTTGGGCTTCTCCTGGACCCAACACTGTCTCAGGAGACTAGGAGGTGGTGTTGTCTAGAAATGTCTTTCACCAATTTTGGTTGATATTACATCAGTGACCCTACTTGGAGAAATGGGATCCGATCTCTATTAATCATGCATTGGTTATATCTGTCTTTGATTAGTACAGCACACTCTACAAGGGGCTACCACTGAAGGTTATTCAGTCGGTTCAGAATGCTGATACAAGGATGATTGTGGATGCTAGTCACTACACAAGCATTACTTCCATTGGAAAACTCCCTTTGGAAAGCATGGGAGATAATAACTCATAGGAATACAAAATGACTAGAGTCACCGAGAGATTTGGTGGCCATTTGAGCGGTCAGCACAGTGCTTGTCCACCATGCTGATGACTCAAATGGCTGCTGCACATGCATGAAGGCCAGCTGAGCAGCAAGGGCAGGGCAGCCTCCCCATTGCATAGGCCTCCTTGGCTTCCATAGGATGCCAGGTGCTAGTAGCAGTGATAGTCACCATTTTAAAAGATATTCTCTTCCTTTGCCACTGCCACCAGCCCCCCGCCTGGAACCACTGCCACCAGACGAATGCTTAAACTGGAAGTCCATTTTACTAGTATTTTAAACAAACAAACAAACAAACAAACTATTGTCCACACTAATTGTGGCTTTCCAGAGTTTCAGACAGAGAAGGGCCTTTTCCAACCCTATCTGAAGATGCTGGGATCTACTGTAGGCAATGTAAGTGCTCTACTGATGATCTATGGCCCCTATCCTTACAATACTTTGAGAATGGCAGCTGACGATTCCCACCAGTTGACTGCATGGTTCAGCTCTTGTGCTTCATTCATAGCCTGCAGTTTCCAGAGGAAGGTAGGGCTAGGTTTGAACCAGAACTCGCCATGGTTTGCTTACCCCAGGAACAGGTTTCTAAAAAGGAAAGCTGCCATCTGCCCACTATTTTTATAGTTTGTTCCTATTTCAGGAGCAATCATCATCATCATCATCATCATCATCATCATCATCATCATCATCCCCCAGTGAGGCACTACCTTGGCGTGGTTGTGGGGCTTGCGTGCTCTGAGGAAGGTGAAAGCTATGCTAGAGGTCCAACCATACTGGACAGGTCTCACCAGAGGAGCCAGACAACACAACAATGTGGTGAGACGTAACTTTAATAAATCTATACCGGATTGGTCATCGCCCGGGTCAACAAGGACCGCACCAGGTGCTATAGTCCCTGGAGAACTGGTGGCAAGTGGGCAACAGGACTCAGGATTAGGGATGTGCAAAATATTTCGGGCACAGATTGATCTGTGCCCAAAACGAGCAATTTTGGGTGATTCGGGTCCAAACCGAATCACCCCCGATGTCCCCCGATATTTTTCGGGCCCAAGCCGAATCACCCCTGATTCGGGCCCAAAAAATTCGGGTGATTCGGGCTGACGTCTCTTTGAATTTCCCGCCTTTTTGCCTCCATTGATTTGAATGCAAAAAGGTCTGATGTGACGTCAGCTTGAATTCTGGGTGCCAGGGGCAAAATAGTGGGGTGGGGTGGTAGTGCCTAATGGATGGAGGATACCACCCAAATTTCAGGGGAATTGGGCAAAGGGCTGATTTTTGGGGAATTTTTGAAGTTTTAGTGTCTTTAGGGCAGTTCAGGGGCATAGCGTGGGATCTGGGCAAAAAGAGTGGGGTGGGGTGGTAGTGCCTAATGGGTGGAGGCTACCACACCAATTTCAGAGTGATTGTGCAGAGGGCTGATTTTTGGGGAATTGTTGAAGTTTATGCGTCTTTAAGGTTTTTCCCCATAGAGAAGCATTGAGGTGTCAGCAAATGTATAGCTTCACGCGGGGGTCAAGGGGTGGCCTAGAGCAGTGTGGGGTTGGTGGTAGTGCCAGGTAGGGTCAAGGAAGCTACCTGAATTTTTTCAAAGGATTTAGGAAGAGGGCTGATTTACGGGAATTGTTAAAGTTTACGCGTCTTTAAGGTTTTTCCTCATAGGGTATGCATGGAGCTTTCAGCAGCCCCATAAGTGCACTTGGGGGGTGCTGGGGTGGCCCAGAGCGAGTGGTAGTGTAGTGCACATAGGGTGCCAACCACCCCCATGGTTTTCTAACCCATGGGGTACAGGGTTCTGTTGTTTCAGAGGTATTGAGTGTGGATTCTATGATAGCAAATTAGAGTGGATTCATGGTGTTTCATTGAAAATCTCATTAGCTATCATAGAATCCACACTCAGAATACAAAAAATGCCAACAAGGAAATAATGATCTGCTATTACAAGTCTAGTCCAACTGGAAGAGGTTATTTAAAAAGAATGTACCAAATTTGGAAAGAGAAGCATCCAGATACAGAAATAACAGAACAAAGGCTAGCAGACCAGAGAAGATTCATAATAAGAAATAAAGTATTCACAGGAGTTGAGCTGGAAGAACTGCAAAGAGCAACACAGGCTCAAGACATGGAAGAAGAATTACCACCAACTGAAGCAGTTGCTCAGGCGCAGGTGGAGGAGGTGTTGGAAATAGAGGATACCACCGTTGCTGAACTGTTTCAAAATCAAAACCAGGCAACCTCCCCTTTGCCTTCACCTCAAAAACCCAAATACCATTTAACAGAAAAGCAACAAGAACTAAAGCAAAAAATAACTGAGCACATGAACCAAACAACCACCAGGGTTCGACTTCCAGCTCTAAAAACAGTTGCCAAAAAACAACTTGCTTGGGCATTAAAAGATGTCAATGCTGCACTTGCAGAAATAACAACCAATAATTTGCAAGAAACAAATCAACTAATGTACAGTGCAGCAACAATAACAACACAAGAGCTCGGATATAAGATCAGTGGACCTGTCAAAAAAAGAAAGCAGTACATCACCTAAATGGAAGATTCGATTAGAATATAAAATCTCCCGGCTCAGATCAGATGGTAGTAAACTGAAAGATATGAAAGACAAGAAGCTGAAGAATGAAAACACCAAACAGTATCTGATCCAAAAATACCACCTAGATTCAAGGAGAATGAGAGAAGTCCTGGAAATAATAAAGCAGCAAAAAACAGCAGTGTCAAAGAAGATTAGCAGATATGAAGCCAGAATCACACAACACAGGCAGAATCTCCAATTCCAGTTGAATCAGAGACGTTTCTACCAAAGCATAGAAGGAGAAACTGCAAGAAACCTAGAAACACCAAATAAAGAAGAAACAGTGCAATTCTGGGGGAAATTATGGGACAATCCAATAGATTATAATAAAAAAGCAGGCTGGATGAAAGAGGTCGAAAAATGTAACCAACAAATGCAAGATCTAATAATAATACCAGAATTAATAATTGAAAGAGCAAAGAAAATTAAAAATTGGACTGCTCCAGGCGACAATGAACTGCATGGCTTTTGGCTTAAACACCTAACAAGCCTTCATAAACGACTATCAAAACAGTTCAATCACATTTTGCAAGGAGGTGATATTGAACAATGGCTAACAACTGGGAAAACTCATCTCATAATGAAGGACCCAGCAAAAGGTGCAGTTCCAAGTAATTATAGACCGATAACCTGTCTGCCAACCATGTTCAAATTATTAACTGGAATAATAGCAGGTGAAGTCATGCAACACTTATTAACTAACAAACAGCGTCCAGTTGAACAGAAAGGAAATTGCCCGAACACCAGAGGCACAAAAGGCCAGCTGCTGATTGACAAAATGATTTTAGAAAATTGCAAGAGAAGAAAAACCAATCTAAGTGTTGCATGGATTGACTACAAGAAAGCCTTCGACTCATTGCCTCACACATGGATACTAAAATGTTTAGAAACAACTGGTGTCAGCAAAAACATTCAGATATTTATTTTAAAAAGCAATGAGCATGTGGAGAACACAGTTAACAATCAATGGTGAGACACTTGGACAGGTTAGCATTAGAAGAGGTATTTTCCAAGGGGACTCACTATCCCCTCTGTTGTTTGCAATCGCCATGACCCCACTTTCACAAATACTAAACAAAACAGGCCTCGGATACCAAACATCTAAAACATCCAGTAAAATCAACCATCTGCTGTATATGGACGATCTGAAGTTGTATGGAAAGTCCCAGTCAGAAATCGAATCACTGCTAAACACTGTCCATATATTCAGTAGCGATATAGCAATGGAGTTTGGACTAGACAAGTGTGCTGCATTAATAATGAACAGAGGGAAAATAACAAAAACAGAAGGAATAGAACTGCCCAATGGAAGCAAGATCAAGAACCTGGAAGAGAAAGAACATTACAAATAATTGGGCATTCTCCAGGCTGATAACATCGCACACACTGAAGTTAAAAGAAAAATTGGAAGTGAATACATCAGGAGAGTTAGAAAAATCCTCAAGTCCAAACTCAGTGGTGGGAACACCATACAAGCCATAAACACCTGGGCTATACCTGTTATCAGATACACTACAGGAATAATAGACTGGACCCAGGCAGAGCTAGAGACGCTAGATCGTAAGACCAGGAAAATCATGACCATCAATCATGCTCTACACCCCTGCAGTGATGTGGATAGGCTATACCTCCCTTGCAGCTCAGGTGGAAGAGGAATGCTGCAAGTCCATCAAACAGTAGAGGAGGAGAAAAGAGGCCTTGAAGAATATATCAAGGACAGTGAAGAAGATGCACTTCAAATGGTCAATAACGCAAAACTATTCAACACCAATGAAAGAAAGCAGGCCTACAAGAAAGAACAAGTCAACAAACGAGCAGAAAAATGGAAAAATAAGCCCCTGCATGGTGAATATGTGCACAATATAAGTGGAAAATCAGACATCACCAAGACCTGGCAATGGCTTAAGAATGGTTACTTGAAGAAAGAAACAGAGGGTTTAATGCTGGCTGCACAAGAACAGGCACTAAGAACAAATGCAATAAGAGCAAAAGTAGAAAAATCCACTACAAACAGCAAGTGCCGCCTCTGTAAAGAAGCAGATGAAACCTTTGAATTGATGGCTGGGTTTTTCTTAATCTGTCACCCGGGGGCGAGGCAGGAAAAGAAATGCTCTGACAGCGCCTGAATGGAAGACCAGCTGGGCAGGAGGGGATAGTGTATCTCATCTTGGTGAGCACTTTGTTTGCCAACTGGGTGTGGGAGGGGTCAAGGGGTACCCTGGGGAAGGTGCGAAGGGGCACCCCATAAGAAACTGCCTTCTCCCGAGTCAGATCTGTGGCCAATCTTGCTCAGTATTGTCCACTAGTGATCAGTGTTCTCTCTAAATTTCTCATCTGTGTGCGGAATGAGTTTTGTTCTGGGCAGCAGTATCAAGGCAGTGTGTGCACACCTGCATTCAGAGTGGGGCCTTCCTGATTCAGTTTGAATGGGATCTAAAATTAACTGAGCGGACATCAAAAAAAACATGTGAGCGTGTGCACGTGCGCACGTCTTAGAAGGAACACTGCTAGCAATGTACACAAAGCGTTTCATGCACATCCTGGAGGGCAGAGAGCAAGTGCTTTAAGGGTTAATACTGGCTGCGCAAGAACAGGCACTAAGAACAAATGCAATAAGAGCAAAAGTTGAAAAATCAAAAACAAACAGCAAGTGCCGCCTTTGTCAAGAAGCAGATGAAAACAGGGACCACCTAATCAGCTGTTGTAAAAAGATCGCACAGACTGACTACAAACAAAGGCATGACAAAGTAGCAGGGATGATACACTGGAACATCTGCAAAAAATACAAGCTACCTGTAGCCAAAGATTGGTAGGACCATAAAATTGAAAAAGTGGTAGAAAATGAAGATGTAAAAATATTATGGGACTTCCGACTACAAACAGACAAACATCTGCCACACAATATACCAGATATAACCGTAGTTGAGAAGAAAGAAAAACAAGTGAAAATAATCGACATAGCAATACCAGGGGATAGCAGAATAGAAGAAAAAGAAATAGAAAAAATCACCAAATACAAAGATCTACAAATTGAAATTGAAAGGCTGTGGCAGAAAAAGACCAAAATAATCCCAGTGGTAATTGGCGCCCTGGGTGCAGTTCCAAAAGACCTTGAAGAGCACCTCAACACCATAGGGGCCACAGAAATCACCATCAGCCAATTACAAAAAGCAGCTTTACTGGGAACAGCCTATATTCTGCGACGATATCTATAATAACTGACAATAAAATTCTGGCATCCCAGGTCCTTGGGAAGGACTCAATGTCTGGATAAAACAAACCAGTCAATAACACCTGTCTGACTGTGTAAACAAGAAATAATAATAATAGGAATAATAGACTGTACCCAGGCAGAGCTATAGACGCTGGATCGTAAGACCAGGAAAATAATGACCATCAATCATGCTCTGCACCCCGGCAGTGATGTCGATAGGCTATACATCCCTTGAAGCTCAGGTGGAAGAGGAATTCTGCAAGTCCATCAAACAGTAGAGGAAGAGAAAAGAGGCCTTGAAGAGTATATAAAGGACAGTGAAGAAGATGCACTTAAGATGGTCAATAACGAGAAACTATTCAACACCAATGAAACAAAGCAGGCCTACAAGAAAGAACAAGTCAAGAACCGAGCAGAAAAATGAAAAAATAAGCCCCTGCATGGTCAATATTTGCACAATATATGTGGAAAATCAGACACCGGCAAGACCTGGCAATGGCTTAAAAATGGCAACTTGAAGAAAGAAACAGAGGGTTTAATATTGGCTGCACAAGAACAGGCACCAAGAACAAATGCAATAAGATCGCACAGACTGACTACAAGCAAAGGCATGACAAGGTAGCAGGGATGATACACTGGAACATGTACACTGGAACATACACTGCAAAAAATACAAGCTACCTGCAGCCAAAAATTGGTGGGACCATAAAATTGAAAAAGTTGTAGAAAATGAAGATGCAAAATCATTATGGGACTTCCGACTACAAACAGACAAACATCTGCCACACAATACACCAGATATAACTGTAGTCGAGAAGAAAGAAAAACAAGTGAAAATAATCGACATAGCAATACCAGGGGATAGCAGAACAGAAGAAAAAGAAATAGAAAAAAATCACCAAATACAAAGATCTACAAATTGAAATAGAAAGGCTGTGGCAGAAAAAGACCAAAATAATCCCAGTGGTAATTGGCACCCTAGGTGCAATTCCAAAATAACTTGAAGAGCACCTCAACACTATAGGGGCCACAGAAATCACCATCAGCCAATTACAAAAAGCAACTTTACTGGAAACAGCCTATATTATGCGACGATATCTATAATAATAGCAACAACATTGATAATAAAATTCAGCCATCCCAGGTCCTTGGGAAGGACTCGTCTGGATAAAACAAACCAGTCAATAACACCTGTCTGACTGTGTAAACAAGAAATAATAATAATAATAATAATAATAATAATAATAATAAATTGGCTGATGGTGATTTCTGTGGCCCCTTTGGTGTTGAGGTCCTCTTCAAGGTGTTTTGGAATTGCATCTAGGGCACCAATAATCCCAGCAGTAATTGGTGCCCTAGGTGCAATTCCAAAACACCTTGATGAGCACCTCAACACTATAGGGGCCACAGAAAACACCGTCAGCCAATTACAAAAAGCAACTTTACATGGGAACAGCCTATATTCTATGACGATATCTATAATAATAATAATAATAAAAGCGATATTGATAATAAAATTCTGCCATCCCAGGTCCTTGGGAGGGACTCCATGTCCGGATGGAACAGACCAGTCAGTGGCACCTGTCTGACTGTGTACACAAGAAATAATAATAATAATAATAATAATAATAACAACAACAACAACAACAACAACAACAACAACAACAACAACAACAACAACAACTATGGACAGAGTTTGCCCACACTTTTGTGACAGCAGAATTGTGTTTCCAAACAAACTTCAAATCTGTCCTGCCTTCAGTCTCATAAATAGGAGCTAAATAATGTGTTTTGGGTTTTTTAAAAAAATAACACATTGTAGTCATTTTTGTGCCATACTAACACTGAAAACAATTAGGAGCTATAATGACCATTTAGCATTTGTTATTTGTCTCTTACACTTTATTTAACAGTGCACAGATCCAGTCAAAGTTAAAGACCTCAAATGTCTCTTGATTCCTATAAGATGGACTGAAACATATCCTTAATGCTCCCACTAAACTCAAACAGTACTTAAATATGCTTAATTCTGGTGGGATCTTGCCCATTATAGCTAGATGTCTGTGATCATACTGTGGTTTACATTTCCCTTAATCAGAGGCGTATCTAGGGAAAATAGCGCCTAGGGCAAACACTGAAATTGCGCCCCCTGTCCAAGCATCTGACACCCATCTTTCAGATAACTTTACCATAATATCAGCTGAAAAATGCAAGTCACGCTCGTTAATCTTTTAATATTTCAAAAACTATTTAGCAGTGGACTTAGCCAGACCAAAAAATGCTGGAAAACTACAAATTTCAGTATGTGGGGGCTCATGAAATACCCAAATACTATGTGGAGATGTACTTGGAAAACTAAACAGAAGTGCCTGTCTAATTCTCTACTATGTATTGTAGCATCACCATTACATAAGTTTTAAAAATCAATGGAGAATTTGACTTTTCCCAGATACTCTGTAAATAATTAAAGGATATGCAGAGTAAACTGTGTCACTGCTTGGAATATATTCTAGTCTTTCAGAAAGACAGTTAAAATGAGAGAAAGAGAGCAAGAAACTCCCAGTGGGCCTTAATATTAAGGGTTTCACACTGATTCAAAGACAAACTCACCATTAATAGCCATATTAGCAAGACATCACATTTAACTCACTTATCACAAGAAGCAAAGTAAGAGCAAATGAATACAATCCTAGCTCTTAAGCGTCAGCTCAGTATTCACAAGCCCTGATTCTCTGTACATAGTACCAATCTGAATATGTGTACAGTGTCTTATATTATTATTATTATTATTATTATTATTATTATTATTATTATTATTATTATTATTTTTACCTGTAGCCCCTTTGGGGGGCTTCCTAAAGGCTGGGTTTTTTTGCAAAGATTCCCCCTCACCCCGCTGGCCTCACAGGGACCATTTGAGCATGTGCAGTGGCCGTTTTTAAAAATAATCTTTTTTTTTAAAAGGCCACTGAAAACAAAATGGCCACCGCGCATGCTCAAATGGCCTCTGCAAAGCCTGGCATGACCTAGAACCTCACAGATGCCATTTGAGCATGCACGGTGGCCATTTTGTTTTTGGCAGCCTTTTTTTTAAAAAAAATATTATTTTACAAAATGGCGCCCCCTTCAAGTGGTGCCCGGGGCACGTGCCCTGCCTGCCCTACCCCTAGATACGCCCCTGCCCTTAATATTCTATTCATTTTGGATCACTGATAGGGTGAGTGGTTGGATTATCTTTGATTTGTCAGGTTAAAAGGTGGCAATTCTAACATGGCAAATCAAAGACAATCCAGTCACTCACCCTATCAATGAGCCAAAATGCAAAAAGAGAGAAGAATATGCCTTGAACATATGCAGAGGGTAATCATGGCTTCAACACTTCTGGGTTTGAGAAAATAATTTTAGGAAGTGTGTGGCAGTTCCAGAATGCAGCACCACACCATTTTCCAGTTAAGCATTTCCCATTGGAATTTCCATTAGCAAGATCTTCTTTCTGATATAAAGTGGAAAAGATACAATTGAAAGTGAGGCATTGAATATATGTTTGAACAGAATCGAAGTGCCCTCTTTGCTGTCTTTAACTACTACAACTATTCATACTGTCACACTGTCTCTAGAGATTATATTCAAAATTAATGGCTGACATGTCCCACAGTGCAACACAAGCAGTGCAGACCTGCCCATGCTGCTCAGGGCTCTAAATCCTAGCAACATTGCTATGCTAGAGAGCAGTACTGGTGGTGCTGCTGACTATTGCACAATCACACATCATGAAATGCATCAATTATTCCCAATGGAAGTAGTACACAATGGACAATAATGTAGTACTGGTACTGTCTTCATGTACAGCAGTGTCACCAGATGATTTAAAGCTGCACACATGGGGGTCTGGAGGGGGGCAAGAGGGGGAAATCCCCCCCCCAATTGAGCCAGTTCCCATTTAATTCAATGGGACATACTCCCAGGGAGGGGGGTATTGGGTTACTAGCTTTGCCCCACCCATAAAAAGTCCTGAAATGCCCATGGCTACACAGTGGTGTGGGCAGGTCTGCACCACCTGTGTTACACTGCAGGACATGTCATCCAATATTTCTTAAAGTTTAGCAACGTTATCCATTCAAAAATTTACCAATCTGTTGTTGGCCTTCTCTCCCCTATTACTGCATCATTTTCCAAACTTGTAAGTCCCATTCAGATATCACAGTGTGTGCGTGTGTACACACACACACACACACACACACACACACACACACACACACCTATACACATGTACGTGTTTTTGTGTGAATGACAGTACATGAATTTATTTTAAATATGAACCTGAGTACAGGCCTCCTCAAATGCAGGGTACAGATAGTAAATGTACCCAATTTATGTACATTAAACATCATGTGTGGGAGCCACCTAATGTCGCAGTGGGGAAATGACTTGATTAGCAAGCCAGAGGTTGCCAGTTCAAATCCCCGCTGGTATGTTTCCCAGACTATGAGAAACACCTATATTGGACAGCAGCGATATAGAAAGATGCTGAAAGGCATCATCTCGCACTGTGCAGGAGGAGGCAATGGTAAACCCCTCCTGTGTTCTACCAAAGACAACCACAGGGCTCTGTGGTCACCAGGAGACAACACCAACTCAACGACACACTTTACCTATGGATAACTGAATGTGCATACAGATCTGTACATGTATAAACTGTACACAGATTGTACTTGCATTAAGCATCACATGTGAATAGGGCTCTAGTAATCAACAATTAATTCTTAGCATCCCAGCTTCTCTATCTATAGGCAACCTCCTTTTTAAACTTGTAACCAACCAGTCCAGCATCCATATACTGAACTGTGACCCTCAAGTTCATGAACACCCCTCATCTCTACTCCACCTACTTCTTCCAATAAACTTCATATTATAATGGCTTAAATCCCAGTGGTAGTTCTGGTGTTCTCTGGGGACAGATACTGTTTAGATATGTGAAGCTGTATATTCATACTTCCAATATTAACAAATGCCTAATGAAGTCTAGGCTTAACAGGATACAAATGCATTTCGTGTGCAATGGGACAGGGGCCAATTCAATCAGATGAGAAAGGATCCTTTAGATGGAAAATCTTTTCCTCTTTAACTCTCACCAGAAGGAACATTGAAGCAAAGGTCTGACTGCCCTTTCTTTTCTTATTTTCTCCAGGTGCTGGAAAAATTCCAGAAGTAATCTTAGCTGCTGTTGTGATGATCTATGAAGGAAAGTAAAAAACAGAGAAACCTTCTGTGCCTTCTTTCATTTGTACAGTGAAATGGGGTGCTAACCCCCTTTCAATTGGCCTGTATTAAGCCATATTTTCTTCTACAAATATGATGTACTTTTGAAATTAAAGGGTGGTTTTTTTAAATGAGATGAATAATTCCGTAGAGAAGATTCCTTCAACTCATGCATATCCAAGACCATCTAGCTGAAGTTCACTGTGGATTTATACTGGAGCTGCAGCTACCAGTGCAACTTTGAGCTAGAGGCACTTTTTTTTAAGGTGATGATGACTCTTTTTTTACTGGGGAGAGCACCTGTCCCTATTCTACCCAGCATAGCATTCCAGTGGTTGTTGCTGATAAAACTGAGAAGAATAGTCAATAAGAATTATTTCAAGGAGTATTTGTCCAGTTCTCAGTTTGCCTCTCAGTTTGCTGGCTGAGAACCAGTTAGCAAGGCTAGTGAAGCAGTGATAGTCTATTTATTACATTTTAATACTGCCTTTCCTCCAAGGAGCTCCAGGTAGTGTACAAGTTCTCCCATTCCCAAGTTATCCTTACAGCAACCCCCAAGATAGGTTAGTCTAAGAGATCATGACAGACCAAAAGTTAGCCAGTAAGCTTCATGGCTGAATGGTGATTTTGAACCAAAGGTCTCCCTGGTCCTGGTTTGACACTGGTCCTGATCACGGCCAGCTGGACAGCTCCTCAGCTGTCCTAGGTCTCTTGCGCTGTTTAAGAGGTGGCCAAACCTAAGCTCTCCAGCTCTTTTTGAAATCCAGCTCCCATCACTGCCAACCAGTTGTGGCTGGGGATGATGGGAGTTGCAGTCCAATATAGCTGGAGAGCCTCAGATTGGCCACCTCTATTTCTTGTTCTTGGCAATAAGGGCCAATAAGACACCTGCCAAAAAGGATGCAGGGGCTTCCTCCCAGCTTGTCTCTACTCAGTGGCAGGAGCTACTGCCTAGCCCTCCAAGATACTTCACCAGCTACCAGATCTGCTGAGCTAGAAACAAGGGATATGTCCCTTGTGCGTCAGTGTGGTCAAAGGAGGGAGACATGTTTTTGTGCTAAACAGTGATAACTTCAGCAAAGCATACAGGCAACCTGTGGTATTTCATGAGGCCAGACAAACTCCACCTTACCCCTTAGTGGAAAAAAAATTGCATTTTACCTGAAATGTCAGGGGGAAATTGAAATGAAGATATTCAATGTGAAAAGAGATTATTTATGAACATGAACTTTGCTAAGAGTTATTTCTTCTTCTTGCACTAGACCTGAACTTGGGATCACACATACACACAATCCCCTTGGCAAGCTAATGGATTAAATGCTATTTGAAATATTGCTGCATTGGGGCAGGTGTTGCATGACACTGTGTGTATGTCAAAAGAATCTTACTCAGACTGGGAAACATAATAATGTTTACTTTACAACATTCCAGCTTCTTCACTGCTCAGGATGTGTTAAATTTTATGCTCACTTCAAAATCATACTGAGTGCACCATGGCAATAATGCAATGGTACAAATGTGGAAAGAATGCCACAGATTGTTCCCGTGAATCTAGTTTTTAATGAAGGTACCTGCTCAGTGGTCTTATGAACTCTGACTAAATTTTCCAAGGCATAGGACGTGGCTTTGTTATTGTGAACTGTCCTGTGTCTTCAAACAGATTTTGTACACATGTACCACTGGATATGTGAAGCCTAAGCAGGTTCCCCCCCCCCACTCCTTGAGTTGTCTACTCAATTAGGAGTGTAACATGTACACTGGAAGCTGATGGATCTCAGAGCAACTTTAGCTTTCATGCAGGACAATGGGTGCACTGTTTTTTGAGCTTTCTTTCTTTTCTTTTCTTTTTGCTGAAATAAGTGTGAAGATGCATTCCACACAGTAAATACACAGTAAAGATGAGCCAGGGAGCCACAGTCCATTGTGTGTCCACCATGTGACCCCAAGTGCTCAGGGGATGAGTGTCTCCTCTTTATACTTAGCATTTGCCACATCAGATGCCCATCCAATGCTGGTGTACAGTGGTCCCTCGACTTACGAAGTTAATCCGTTCCGAACGCACGTTCGTAGGTCGAAATTTCCGTAAGTCGAAAAGTGCACCCACGGAGGTCTGGAAACATTCGTAAGTCGAGGAAACCGCATCTAAAAATTCGTAAGTCGAGGAAGCCGCATCTAAACCGGCAACGACTTCCGGTCATTTTTGTTGTTTGTAAGTCGAAAACTTTGGATGTCGAGTAGTTCGTAAGTCGAGGGACCACTGTACTTCTGGTGCTGCATGAAGTGGGATCTAGCTCTGAGCCACACCAGCTTCTGTGATCTTCAAGATACAGTGTGAAATCCCAGTGTTCCCAGAAGATTCCTGTAAGTGTGTGTGTGTGTGTGTGTGTGTGTGTGTGTGTGTAGGGGGAGTGGTGCCAATAAGCAACTGCGGCAGCATGTATGGAACGACTCTTATTCTGAAGATCTTTGTAGGGTTTTTTTTTTTGCAAGTATCATACATGTAGATAAGCCCTCTGCATCAAAATATTGTGTAAAACTTTATTTTGGTCATAGACGAGCAATACAACAATATAAAACAAGTAAGAATATATCAAAATATGTTTTGGGGGCAAAAATGAAATTATACTTTAGAAAAAAAATTGAGGTTGGGACAAGTAGAACCTTAGAAAAGTAGAGAACAGTGAGTTCTAGTAGGTGTCCAAAGATTTATTTTCTCAAACAAGAAGTCCTTTTTTCAGGCTATAGACCAGGGCTGCTCAACTTCGGCCCTCCTGTAGATGTTGGCCTACAGCTCCCATGATCCCTGGTGGGGGACCAAAGCTGAGCAGGCCTGCTATAGACCTTCCTCAAGGAAAAAGTTCTGTTTCCCTAAGGAAGGGCTATGGCTTGAAAAGCAATGCAACTTCCTATTTTACACAATAAATCTTTGTGCACTTTCTGGAATTTGTTGTTCTCTACTGAGGATAAGAACATTCTATCACCAGTGGGTGAATGTTTATCCCCATGTGACCTCTTGGCCTCTAATAACTTCTTGGGCCTTATTTTAAAAGGACATTTCTGCAACATATACTGGTGCCTAGGAGATAAAACATCTCATGATTTTGCCTTCCAAAAATGAAGATGCAAACAGATATACTAGTACTTGTACCATGGGCATACCATTAATAAGACAAAGGAAGGTGAATGTCTCCTGGCCCACAGCCTCTTAGGGGCCCCCAAGGTCAACCCTTGCCTTCTCTCCAGTCCCAAAGCCAGGAGTGTGAGCTGCAGTTCCCCCAAACAGGTTCTCTGTGACTCCCGATTTCCCTTTTGTCAGTTGGAATGGAGGAGAGCAGCAATGGCTGCTGCAACAGCAGAGAGGCTTCTTGAGCTCCTCCCCTGCTCAGCAACTGAGTGCAGTTAGGACAGAACTGGGACTGGGACATAGCAAGCTGTTCAAGTGGAAAAGGAAAGTAAAAAACAACAACTCTTATCTGTGTGTGTTTTTGTGAGTGATTTGTTTTCCCCCCAGCTTCCCACATTTATGGAGTGAGAGTGAGAGTGAGAGTGAGAGTGTTTGTGCCTGAGCTATTTTTAACTTTAAAAAATGATTTTAAATGATTGGGTTCTTCCCTCTAAGTCCTGACAACCCATGTGAAGTGATCTTCTTCCAACTTGCAATGATTCGTTTCCCTCTCTGTGGAAAGAAAGAGAGGGTGGGGCAGGGGTTTATTGATTGCTTCTTTGATGGTGCTGTGTTTTTGAAAATATATTCAATTGTTTTTCAACCAAACAAGTTTTCAAAAAAAGTTCCTTGTTCCCAGAATGGCTCACAGTACTTGAGGGTTGGGGAACAGGGAGCTAGCCTAGCATCTTTCCTGATTGTTTGCTACTTTTAAACTGGTTAGCCTGGATATCCCTTCATCTGCCTTTTTCAAAATGAAAATTTGTTGTTGTTGTTGTTGTTTAAAAAAAAACCTCGCCATGCTACAGCCCTGACAAAAATGGCTAAGCTTGGAACAGAAGCTCCCTTTGGAACCCACAGAAGGGGAGGAGGTCTGGTCTTGTGGTAGCAAGCATGAATTGCCCTCTTGTATTTCACCAAGCTGATATTGTTGTATTATTTGGTTCTGCTGTTGTTTACACCTTGTAACTGTAGTCTCCTGTCCTGTGTTAATCTGCTACACTATATTATATGTATCTTTAATGTTCTTCTGCAGCAGAGACATGGGGCCAGGAGAAGGAGAGGAGGGCAGTGAGGGGCTCATTTTAAAATCTCGTCTCTGTGCCCACTCCAATCTTGCTACGCCCCTGACTTGTACCTCTACATACTGCATCAACTTATTTGTACAAGGCGAAATTTTCATACTGTCGATTAATTGTTATTGGTTGGTATGCAAACATTCAACTGCCTTTTACTTTCATTCAGCATTTTGCTTGAAAAAGGTCATTGTGAAACATGAATCTTTGCATCAGCAGACATCAGTTTGAAAAATGATATCAATACTCTAACTCTGTTTGGGGTGGATAACCTTCCATGATCTTTAAAGAATACACGATTTCCAATTCTGATCTCCATTTCATGACCTCATAACAATCTGCCTTCAAAACATGTTTGAATCTTCTCCTTCCTTATCTATGAGAGTGGCTGGCAGTTGTGGAAGATGTCAGGGAATGTGTCAGATGCTGCTTTTCATTAGGGTCCACTTATTAGGGGGAAATGGCTCAGAGGAATCAATTGAAAACATCCATGTTTACACTTCATCAGTACAGAATTGCCTGGAGTTATCCAGCTGTGTCTTTGGTTGCTTCTACACTTTTCCCTAGAATGGCCATCCTTCATTCCATCACTTTTTACACAGCATCCAGATGATGCCATCATCAGATTGTTGCACTTCAATGTCCTCCCATCCCCCCCCAGCCTTTATATGTGGCTGTTTAAAAAACACACAACACAATTCAACATCACCTTTTCATGACTCATTTGCTTTTATATAGAACACTTCCTCTTTGCAGGTTCAGCTCATTCTGTTGCTTCTTCTTTATCCTGCCTGGGGGATTAGTGTATGGGGATGTTAATTACTGATGTTCTCTCATCCACCCCACCCCACCCTTTTAATTTTTTTTTTTTTAATAGCAAAATAGCTGAATCATTAGCTGGATAATTTCTGCCCCGCAAAAGCCATATTCACACAGTCTGCATGCATCAGTTGGTATCATGAGATATTCTGTGGTCAACTCTTCAATTCCCTCAATATTGCTTGTTCATGCTGGGAAAAGCTCTGTCTGATGAATATCAACCTTGGGAAAAATGGTGGCAGCTCTAGATTTTGTAGAGCAATCTTTGGTATTCATCATTCAGACATTGTACCAAAGAGGCTTTAAAACCAGTCGCTGTTCTTTTCTTCTTGAGCTGCTTGCAAGGACAGGAAGGAAAGCAAGAAAGAAAAGGGGCTGCCTTCTCCCCCCCGCCCTGCCTCTATTATAGGGTTTGTAAAACATGCTGTGAAGTGATGTTGCACGGACCCTCCCTCCTTTTCTTTTGATTCTCTTGTCACTGTGCTGAGGACAACAGTGAGCACTGCCAAACAAACCATCTGGTTTTGTTATGCCTCAGGGCTCACATATACCATCAAATACCAGCATTAGTGGTAAGGAGAGGAAAACAGCATTGAAGGTATATTTCTTTTTTCATTAGTCATGGAGTATAGCCAGGAAGCATTTTATAACACTACCTGGCAGACAGTAATGGGATGAACGTCATTTGTTTGCCAATGGCAAGAGTCAAAGTCATTGGCTGAGGACATTCTCCCTTCTGGCATTTTTGTATGTAACATTACAAACACCTTTGAGCTTCTCTCAGTCTGTTTTTGCACATGGAGTGAATCTTGTGAACTTGGGAAACAAAGCTAAAATGATTTTCAAGTTGAATTTACATTCTAGGCCATATTACATTCACACTGGAGTTGTGGGGCTGTAGTTCAGTGGTAAGAGTATCTGCTTTGCATGCAGGTTATCCCTGGTTATCTCCAGACACCTGCAGCTGAAACCTTGGAGAGATACTGCCAATCAGTGTAGACAATATTGAGCTAATGGATCAATGGTCTGACTTCGGTTGTTTTGGTTTTTTTAAAAAAACATTTATATCCCATCAGCAAGTGGGAGATATATGTGTGTGTGTGTGTGTGTGTGTGTGTGTGTGTGTATATATTTCTATACCGCCCTTCCAAAAATAGCTCAGGGCGGTTTACACAGAGAAATAACAAACAAATAAGATGGCTCCCTGTCCCCAAAGGGCTCACATTCTAAAACGAAACATAAGATAGACACCAGCAACAGTCACTGGAAGTACTGTGCTGGGGGTGGATAGGGCCAGTTACTCTCCCCCTGCTAAAAAAAGAGAATCACCATGGTAAAAGGTGCCTCTTTGCCCAGTTAGCAGGGGTTATATCAGGCAGCTTCCTATGATCCTATCTAAAAAAATGTGGGTGCTCAGTTAGTGTTTGAGGGCACATCATAATTGCATTTATTTCACTGTTCCCCCTAGAAAGAACTCTGTTACATCTCTCACTTGCACAGTGACTGTGAAGATGAGGGTAAGGACAATCTTGCCCCAAGTCACCTGTGCTACCTTCATCCCAGAAGACTACTACTCAGGGAAAACCTTCTTCTCCCAATTGGATTTAAATGCTTGTATTTTTGTTGGTGCTCTAGAAATGATAACAGCAACATTGTTAAAGTGTTGTTAAACCCTAACTACAAGTGACAACAGCAGATATATGTTCCTTGTCTTATTTTAACAATTAAAGTGTGCACAGGCCCTGAAACCTCCCATTCTGTGGCTTCCCTAAGTCTGTTGCTCTATGCTTAGCCCACTTCCAATGCAGAGCTGAGAAGGGATGAAAGTGTTTGGAGCAACCAAGAGGGGAAAGTAAAGCATGAAGGATCAGCACTTCCTGCTTTTTATTAGGATAGGTGGACATCTGAATGATGGACCTGTTACATCTTATTGGGTCTTAAGCGTTGGATAAAAGATGGTGAACTAAGTCACTCTGAGAGGTCATTCACACAATCAAAAGATGTGGTCTAGGTTTGAGAGCTGTGTGTGCTCCCACCTTTTGGTTGTGTGGAAGTAAGTAAAGATGAAAATCTGGGTAGAAGTGATTGTATGGAAGCAAAGTAGAAGGAAAAGCTACACAAGTTTTCCTCCTACCTTGCTTCTACACAACTAAAAATTGGAAGTTCACACAGCTATTATACCCAGGTAGACAACAGTCTTTGACTGTGTAAATGACCTCTGAGTTTCCTAAAGGAAGATTATGGTTTAATTATGGTTTGTATTTTAATACAAGTATTAAAATAAGTTTAAAAGCAGATGCAAACACTATCTATCCTCCTGTTAAGGTTCAACATTGCTTTCTCTTTTCCCCTTGGTTTCTTGAGATGTGTTGTAGCAGACACTGTAACATGTGAGCTAAGCATTTCACAGACTTTATCCATGATTACATCTGTTACTGCTGAAAAGGACGGAAGCTGGCTGACATCTGTGAGCTTCTGGCTCACATGTTATGCAACTGAAGATATCAAGATGGCTCCCATAAGTTCTGATAACAGTCCAATGAAACACCACACCAGGCTTAAGGGAGGATTTCCAGAGAGGAGTTTGAACACCCTGATATAAAAACATAGTACATAGTAATAGTAGAGGTAACATAGGCATACAATGTGTGGCACTGCAAGGTAGCCAGTCATCAATACTCTGAACTCCCCTCAGCATTCTGATAAATGTTTCACTTCTGCAGGACCTTCAACTTTCACTTCTTTTTTTGCTTAGGCTAAATAATGCAAAAGCTGGAGTTCCACAACCCCCCTCCTCTCCACTGAGAATTTGCTAATATTATTAAAATTCCTTTAAACTTCCCATGAAGTGTCCGTGGATTTCAGCTCCAAATTTTTATCGTGGGTCAAATTCAGTGGCAACTTTAAGTGCCACTGTGAGCACCGACACCGAACAAAGTGGGCTGCTTCTTCCAAGGGCCAGTGGCCAAGGCACACTTGCCATGCTGATGATGCCCCCAAACAGCCCCCCCACTGTGAAAAGCAAACATTTCCATGGGGTAATTTTTAGCACTCTTACTGTGAAAATCACCAGCATTGCCTTGCTATTCTCCACCTTGCTGTCTCACGTTCCTGGAGGTGGCTGAGGTGATACACCACCACCTTTCCCCATCCCACTTCCCTGAGTCTAAGACTGTGCCTAAAAGGCTAGTGAACAAAGAGAAAAGAAGATTAATTGGTGGTGATAAACAATGTATTTTGTTCACACCTAAGGCAGCCTGGCCTCCAAAAGTGCTCATTTCTCCATTGACAAGGAGCTATATGTTAATAGCTATTTGTCACTCGTGGTGCTTAAACAGCATGAACAGAACAGTATTCAGCTAATATGTCTGTGCCAGAGGCTTGCTTTCTCCCCTGTTATTATGTCTTCAAAAAGCGTTTCTCTCCTGTGGTGACTGTTCACAGCAATTATTAGAAGTGAAACAATTAGCAGGCATTAAATGTCCTCATTCCAGCAGACCCTAAAAACATTGCATTCACAGAAAGACTGATCCAGAGACAGCTAAGATATACAATACAGAACCAGTATGCTCCATAAAAAGGAGAGAGGGGACAAATCCCAGCAAACAAGTCTCCTTCCAGGCTGAGTAGAATTGCAAGCGATAGTTAAACAGCATTATGTTTAAATGAGAGTTAATTATTACAGACCATTTGGATTTTAATGTCTCCTTCTGCACAGTGTGTAAATGAAGGCTTGAGCAGCCCTGTGAGTTTGCTTTTGTCTTCTGGCATTCTGAAGCATGTCTGCTTCAATGTGCTGCATTGTGTAACTCCTTCCAGGACAAAGGGCAGCAAGCTGACCCGCCTTGTCCAAGTAGGTTCCTGGGCTTCTCTTTGTGTGTTTGAGTGTGGAACTGAACCTGATGCTCCATACAGGGCTGTTGCTGAAAATGGCAGCCCTGTATTCCTTCCTTCCTTCTTCCTTCCTTCTTTCCTCAGGGGCAGATTAAACTTTTTGCCACCCATAGGCAACCAAAGATTTGCCGCCCCAGGGACAAGAGTAAGAGGGCTTGTAGGGGAGTGAAACTTAATTCTGTTTTTTATCTTTAACAATGCCACTGTGTAGTGGTGGCAGAGGCTCCGCCTACCTCCTATACCATCACAGGAAGTGAGGTTGGGCACTGGAGGATGGCGGTGAAAGAGGTCCTCATTCAAGCCTGGCTTACTTGCAAATGACACAGAGTGGACAATTTTGGGCGTCTGTATGTGCGTGCGCATGCACAGAGGCCCGAAATCGCCCGCTCTGTGTCATCGAACCTCCTGTGATGGTTTAGAAGATGAGTGGAGCCTCTGCCACTACACAGCAGCATTTTTAAAGGTGTGTGTGTGGGGGGGGGGGAAGAATTAAGTTTCCCTCCAAGATGCTGATCCCCAAGATTTTCCACTTTAGGTGGCTGCCTATACTGCCTATGCATTATAATCTGCCATTGTCCTTCCTTCCTTCCTTCCTTCCTTCCTTCCCAGAGGAAGGACCAGGGCCTGCACAGCCCCTGGGGGTCCCCAAATTCTCCTTGGTCTGTCCCGGGAGGGGAGGACCTCCAAAGGCCTTTAAGTCCAGGCTCCAAAATTACCTAGGTGCACCTCCCTCCCTCCCTCCCTCCCATTATCATTCTCCTCTTCAGCCAGCAAGGCTCCCAGAATGGCTCACATAAAAATCAAAACAGCAGCAAATCATTAAAATAAAGGAAAGGGGTTTATTTCACCTTTATGTGGTCTCCTCCTCCCAGGCAGGTGGTGGTTCTGCTGGACAGGCTGGAAGGACAGGTCATTGCAAGTTGCAGAAGCAGCAGCAGGTGGAGATGGTGATAATATTGAAATGTCCCCATGTCCCCATAACATTTAGGCAGACTTACCCATGATGTGACATCATGCGTGATACTGTATGTTTTCCAGCTCTCTCTCCACATCAGGGGCTGCCCATAGAGGAAGCAGAGAATCACAGGGAACATTATGAGTAAGTCTGCCTAAACAGACTGAAGTGGGTAAAACTGGCCTGCCATTTTTGACACATCTATGACCTCTCTTAGTCCACATGCACAAAGACCAGCATAAGAACCAGTTGCTCCAGATCTCCCGGAGACAGGGCAGGCTGGAGCATGTACCAAGCAACAGAGCTGCTAGTGTACTCTCCAATCTACCGTTTGGTGCAGTTACAGTGCTGGACGATTCCTTTGGGTCATATCTTTTTTACAGTAGGCACTGTGACCTGTTGCTTCATGCTGTAAGCTGGGACACTTGTTAATGCTGAAGTCCATGTATGAATAGTCAAGCTAGTTGGCTGCTTAAAACAGAAACCTGAAGCATCGACTTGTGAGCAGAAATATTCTTATGTAAATACACTCTCTAGCAGGGTTGGCCCAAGTCTGGCCTGTGCCAGCCCTCACCCAGTAGTATGAAAATGCTGCACCCCTGGCCTGGCAACAGCACCTCCACCACCTGCTGCTCCTCCTCCTCCTCCTGCACTTCAAAAAGAAATGTGCCTGATTCCGGCCGCACTCCTTGCACAGGCATGCTGACATGCTGGGTCAGGACCAGCCTTCCCTCTAACAGGGTATTCCAGACTGCAATGCCCAGTATCCCCAGCTGCAGTGGCCTTTGGCTGGGAATTATGGGAGTTGTAGTCAAAAACATCTGGGTCTCCCTTTTAGAGGGAACACAGGTCAGGGCGTGGCCGGCGTTACGGGGTGTGGCCAGTGGAGGGGTGATCTGGAGGCAGTCCTCCAGACTTGCTACACCCGGGCATACCTGTGTATACAAATTTCATCAAGGTGGTTAGGGGTCATGGCAACAGTGCTATAGGAATATGTTGTCCTGATCACTTAGGTAGATCTGTAGGCTGACAGCCCTCTTATTTCTTCTCTCTGGACATCATTAAACCCTCCAGGTTTGGGCTAGACACCAATGATCACCTGCCAGAATCAAGTACCGCAATACAAACCACACAATGGATAAGTCTTTTACCAAAAATCCAAATGTTGGAAGGCAGACAGAGGTGGTTACTTTTGATTCCCTCGTGTGATCCTGCACACATTCCACTTACACCTTTCATCGTTAAAAGCGGGCGAGTAGATAGGCATGCTCAATTTGCAAAGTTCAAGGTGAGTAGGAACAGAGGATATCTTTCACCAATAATCTTTTTAAAAATACCAACAGTCCTTCAAGAAGAAGTTGGGGGATTATTTCCCCACTGACATTTCCTTAGAAGGAGCCACTTTTGTTCCCCTCCCCCAAGACCCTGCCAGAGGTTCAGTTTGTCTTACAAAGTGGTGTCATTAGAAATGCATCCGGCAATATCGCACATGCAGCCTTCATTTAGCCTTCCAAGCTCAATTACATCTGAGAATGTCTTGGGGTAATTAAGTAATATTAGAACCTTGTCTTTGGTCGTCGTCATCTTCTTCTTTTAATGCAGTTTTCAGTGTGTTAAGCCTGCCAGGCTCACCCCATTGGAGCCCACTGGAGTTTCTGAACCTCCGTAATGCACTTTTGCCACGAATGAGGGCTAATTGCATTTCAGAGAGATGTCATTAGTGGCAAATTCGTGCTGGCTTTCAAGAGAGTTAGCGTGAGGCAAGAAAGGCTCCCTTACGAATGCTTTATTTTTCAAAGGGACAGGGACAGGGGCTGGGTGGTGTGGGGGAGGATGTGCAGAGACAAGCCTGACTTTTTGGTTGATAGACTGAGAAGGAGCTAAGAGCTGGGTGTAATTGTCAGTTAATCACTGGGGAAAGGGGAGTGCATTCATTTGACAATGAGCGGACGCTGGGATGTTATCGCTTGTGTTATTACAGCTCTTCTTTTCTAAGGTATTCTGAACTTCAGCTGTACATTTTTCATCTATGTGGGGCTCATTACACTTTGCTGATGCTAACTTTACTTCTCTCTTGGTGACCTTTTAGAGGCCTAGCTAGCCATGATGATCATATCCACAAAGATGGACAGATACATCTAATGTTAAGGGGGGGGATGTCTTCCTTATGGCCTTCTCAGCTGAACCCTCCCACTGAAACCAAGTGAGTTCTTTGCTCTTGGCCAGTTCTGGCCCCAGCTTTTATGACTATGAGGGATGACTGGGAGACAGTGCTAGGCAATTGCAAAAATAGTACAATTCCGCTCGGATTTGGCTTGGTTGGAGAGCTGGTTTAGGACTCCAGGGTACTAATGCTGCGTTAGAGCCAGACATCCTGATAGTGCCTGCTCAGCCTACATATTGCAAATCTCCCGTTTACAATTAAGGCAAGGCAACCCCTTTGTTTTATTCAAACATCTGACCCATCCATTTATAAAGTGGGGGTGAGGGAGGAGTTTGATTTTTCCCCATCAAAAGGGGTGTACAGGAGAGCTGAGCCTTCCCCTCACCACCACCAACAACACCATATCAGTCTCACCATGGTTTATCACTTCACACTCTTCTCATCTTACCCAGCACACTTCTGGTTTCCAAACCAAGGTGGGAGGAAACATGTTAGCACTGTCTACTGTAAGGTATTTACCTTAGGAGGCGGTTGAACCTGTTGGTGACTGCCTTGGAAAGAGGTCATGGTGGACAGCTCATTGAAAGTGTTGACTTGGTGCACAGCAGCTGTGAGAAAGGCAAATGATCCCTAGGGATCATTAGGAAGAGAACAGAAAATAAAAATGCTAGTTTTATAATGCCCTTATAAAAATCTATACTGCGGTCACATTTGGAGTGCTGCATGCAGTTCTGGTGACCATATCTTAAGGACATATAGAACTGGAAAAGGTGCAGAAGAGGGCAACCAAGATGATCAGGGGTCTGGAGCACCTTTTTTTATGAGGCAAGGCTACAGCATCTGGGCCATTTTAGTTTGGAAAAGAGACGAGTACGGGGAGACATGATGGAGGTGTAGAAAAATATGTATGGAGTAGAGTGAATGGACAGAGGAATAATTTTCTCCCTCTCACAACACTAGAACCAGGGATTATTTATTTATTTATTTATTCAATTTTATATGACCATTCCAAAATTGGTTCAGGGCAGTTTACAAATAAAACAAAGACAGTTAAAATCAATCAACAATAAAAAATATAAGATACCATAGAACAATTAAACAATAAAACAGTTTAAAACCCTGAAAAACAGGTACATTAAAAATGCTTTATAACAATATAAAAACACTGGAAGGCCAGGCCAAACAGATAGGTCTTAAGGGCTCTCTTAAAAACCAATAAAGAGTTCGAATTACGGATTTCTGCAGGGAGTGCATTCCACAGTCCAGGAGTGGTTACAGAGAAGCCCTGCCTCTGAGTCGCCACCAGGCATCTTGCTTGGATTCAGCTTCAATTTGTTATCCCTCATCCAGCCCATTACTGCCTGTAGGCAGGCATTTAGGGAATGAACACCATTTCCTGATGATGCAGATGAAAAAGAGAAGTAGATTTGGGTGTCATCAGCATACTGATAACACTCAGCACCAAAACTCCTTATGACCTCACCCAGCGGTTTCATGTAGATATTAAAAAGCATTGGTGACAGAATGGAGCCCTGAGGAACTCCATATAACAGCTCCTGTTTTGAGGAGCAACTGTCACCAAGCTCCACCATCTGGAATCTACCCGAGAGATAGGAGCGGAACCACTGCAAAGCAGTGCCCCCTATCCCCAACTCCCCCAGACAACCCAGAAGGATACCATGGTTGATGGCATCGAATGCCGCCGAGAGATCCAAAAGAATCAACAGAGTCAGACTCCCTCTGTCGATTCCCTGGTAAAGGTCATCCATCATGCTGACCAATGCTGTCTCAACCCCATCATCCATTCTAAAGCCAGTTTGAAATGGGTCTAGATAATCAGTTTCCTCCAAGACTGCCTGGAGCTGGTCAGCCACCACCCTCTCGATCACCTTGCCCAACCAAGGGAGATTGGCCTATAACTTTCCATCGCTGAGGGGTCCAGAGAAGGCTTCTTAAGAAGATGTCTAATAATTGCCTCCTTCAAACATGGGGGCACCCTACCCTCCCTCAGTGATTCATTTATGATATTAATTAGGTCCCCTCCAACAATCTCCCTGCTAGATCAAAGCAGGCATGTCGGGCAAGGTTCCAGAGAACAAGTGGTATGCCACCCCACCCCAAGCAGCTTGTCCACATCCTCAGGAGTCACAGATTGAAACTGATCCAACTGCAAGAGGGATCACTGGACACCTCCTTCATAGATCCTGCAGAAATAGTGGAGTCCAAGTCAGCCCGGATACAGGAGATTTTGTCCCCAAAGAACCCATCAAAAGCGTCACAGCAGAGCACCTCCGGGAACTGATTTGAAACAGAAGGAGCAGAAATTATACTCCTCACAACCCGGGATAGCTCTGCTGGACGTGAACCTGTGGATGCAATGCGCACTGACCAAAATCCCTTTTTTGCCACACACATCGCCACTGTGTAAGCCTTCAAGTGGGTCCTATGCGCATCTTGTCAAATTCGAGCCAAGTTCTCTTCCACTTGCATTCTAGTCGCCTACACAGCCACTTCAGCTCCATGAAACTGAAGGCCAGGAAAGTCAGGACCAACAAAAGGAAGTACTTTTTCACACAGTGCATAATTAACCTATTGAATTCTCTGCCACAGGATGTGGTGATGGCCACTAGCTTAGAAGGCTTGGAAAGGGGCTTAGACAAATTCAAGGAGGACAGGCCTATCAATGGCTACTAGTCTGGGGGCTATAGGCCACCTCCAGCCTCAGAGGCAAGATGCCTCTAAACGCCAGTTTCAAGGGAGCAACAGCAAGAGAGAGTGCATGTCCTCACTGCTTGCCGGTGGCCTTCTCAGAGGCATCTGGTGGGCCACTGTGTGAAAAAGGTTGCTGGACTAGATAGGCCTTGGGCCTGATCCTGCAGGGCTGTTCTTATATTCTTAACAGCTGCATCTCTTAGGGTATGGGGCCATAGCTGAGTGGTAGAGTATCCACTCTGCATGCTGAAAGTAGGGGTGTGCACAGAACCGGTTCTGTGCATATCTGGGAGGCGAGGGGTTGCTTTAAGGCACTTTAAGCATGCACACCCACCACTTCCGGTTTTATGCTGACTGGGGCGGCAAGAGGGTATATAGCCACCCTGCACCAGCGGTTTTTGAAGTAGCACCGGAGCAGGAAGCACAGCTAGAGCACCCTCCCCACTCCTTAAAGCGACCCCCACCATGTTCAAACTGGTTTGAATGTGGAGTTTCCAAACTGGTTTGGCATTGTAGGAAGATAACACCAAACCAGTTCACGTATATCCCTAGCTGGAAGTCCTTGGCATCATAAGAACTGTGTGAACTGAATTTGAATTGAACTATTTTAAAGTAAAGGGTTTGGGGGGAGGGGTTTTAAAGTAAGAATTTGTAGCATCTGTCTGTTTCCCCACCCCACGCTTAGAAGCCTTTCCACTCTAACTAACCTTGAATGATTCAGAGGTTTGGAAGGCTGTTTTAGAAGACACAGCCAGAAAAAATACAAAAGTCTGTTTGTTGACAGTGGTGAAGCTTACGATCACAGGGCTAGATGAGACTGGGCCATGACACATGGTGGCAGCACGATGGGATCCATGACACTTCGCCTCATAAGGAAGGTGCTCCAATCACCTGATCATCTTGGTTGTCCTCTTCTGCACCTTTTCCAGTTCTACAATGCCCCTTTTGTGGTTGAAGGAGAGCTGGTCTAGTGGTAGCAAGCATGCCTTGTCCCCTTTGCTAAGCAGGGTCCCCCTGGTTGCATATGAATGGGAGACTACGTGTGTGAGCACTGTAAGATAGTCCCTGATGGAGCCACTCTGGGAAGAGCATCTGCATGCAGAAGGTTCCAAGTTCCCTCCCTACATAAAGCAATTATGAATGCATGACGACAACAATGACGATGACAACGATTATTAATACAATGGCTCACATGATCCACAGCCTTTCAATAGTGGAAGAAGAGCTGCAGGTTCACAAGGAGCCTTACAAAGTGGACTAGGTGCAGAGGGGAATGGGGGAGCTATTTCCCCATTTTAACCCTCCCTCCAAAAGCCCTTTCCACTTGCAGGAATGTGTTCCTGAGAGCTGTGTAGCCCTCAGAAACATATTTATGCGTGTGGAAAGCTTTTGGACGGGGGACAAACATGCATAAATCCCCCCACCCCGCTCTGTGTGCAGGAGAAGCCTTTAGTGCAGGGATGCTGAATGTTTCTGGCAGACCCACAGCCCTTCTGAGATTAGAAGGCTGCAGATTATGTGGGTCACTATTATTATGACAAGGCATAATAAGGGGGCAGAAAATAGCCTAGGACTTGGAGATACCCAGGTTCAGACCCTCCTTTAGCCATGAAACTGCCTAGGTGACCTTAGGCCAGTTTCTCTCTCTTTCTCCCTCTCCCAAGCCTACTTCAGAGGGTTGTTGTGAGACTAAAATGGGGGGAGGGTCCATATGCACCACCCTATGAGTGCCTTGGAAGAAGGGCGGGTTAAAAATGTAAAAAAGAAACAAGGTGAGGTTGAGCAGCTGCAGCAGGAATGACAGAGGGAGGGCCACTGGCCATGGTCACTCCCTCTGCTGTTGGCCATTGTTGTGCAGTGGCTACAGCATGGATGGCAAATGAAGGCCCTTTGCTGTGGCAACTAATATTCCCTATGTCAGAAGCAGGGAATGGCCCATGGAGGGCTATCTAGTGGGTTTGCATAGATAAATAATGTGCTTTCAGTTTCAGCAATAGTCCAGCAATCCTAATGACTTTGTATTTCATAGTATGGTGTTATCAGAGGAATCTCTTTCAGAACAGTGGAACTTCACACACACTGAGAAACTCATATGAAACGTGAAGTTGGAATAAAAATAAGAGAATATGAATATGTATACAGGCATGGCCTTGCTGATTTCAGAAATAGCAGGGATTGTTGGCCTCAAAAACTCACCAGGTGTGTTTGTGTGTACAAAGGCCTTGAATCTAATAAGGAGACCTACATGCCAGAAGTGAGGGATATTGTCAGCAGGGGAAGTTTGCATGCACCGTCAGCTCACCTTATGCTTGGGTCTTGTCACACCTCACTTTAATGAGCACTCTGTTTGGACCCATTTTAAATGTTCCACACTGTCACTGTGACATCCCTGCAGGAAGAAGGGGAATATGAAAAGCTTTTCAGAGCAGCCTAGCTTGTTGGTTTTTTTTTAAAAAACACTCTTGGGATAATGTTTACAACAATTATGAGCAGAAACCTGAAAGAAATAAAAGCTTGTTTTACCTAATGTCAGAATACAATGAGCAGTTTATTTGAGGAGACTTGCTATTAAAAAGAAGCTTACTGGTCAGCCAGTGACAGTATGACTAATATTTCTGAAAGGGACAGGGTTTTCTGTCCTTTAAAGGTTCCATGGACATGTGCAGTGTCTTCCTCCACAGGGTTGCAGTGATGGAGAAAAACAGCACTGACTTTCTGAACTAAGACAGCAGCCCACAGTACACGGAATGGGGACCAGCACCCCTGCTGTAGCCACATCTTGACTGACCACCAAGTTGAGAATAATCAGCCATCTAAAGAGATCCAAACATTTTTGACAAAAAAAACCCCAGTTATTTGTAATTGACGGATTCATTCAAAATCAGAACTGATATTTTAAAATGCACTCATTTCCCATATATTGCTTTTAACCTGGTCTACTTGAGGTTGCCCATCTTTATTTCATGCTCTGCAATTACATGTCACTGCTATAAGCACCAATATTTGCTAATTACCTATAAGAAGTTATATTTACCCTGTGACCTCGTGGTACATGGATCTAGATTTACATCCCTCTGCCATACATATTAAAGGCATAAAATCACCAGAATGGGATGGCCTGAGTCTAACCTGTAAGCTAGCACAAACCTATTGGGAAATGTTGCAGAGAAATAACTTGTCCTCTGTAAGTAATTGCACAGGAAGCAACTTTGACTGAGAAACAAGAATTTGATGTTTATTACTAATTAACCATAGGCCAAGAAAACAATAAACTCACAGTCCCTTATTTAGTGAGAGAGAGAACCTCTCAGTTTGAATCCAGGACAGCATGTGAGGAGCAAACTGTGACTCCACCCCCAAATCAGTACATAGACAGATTCAAACATAGATGAGTATGCCCCACACAAAGAACTGCCAAATGTCCAAAGCAAAAATCCCAATAGGAAAGGCTACTGAAGCTGGAGTTTCTAATCCGGTGCACAAAATCCTATTGTCTGTGTTGTTATCAGCATTTATTTTAGCTAGGGAGAGTGTTTGCTAAGGAGAGATTTATTCTAGCTATTCTTTCAGAAGTTTTTCTTGTAAAAAACAAAACAAAAATGTTTCCTTTAGGTTATGCACTTCATCAAAGATGTATCTGTGGGGTGGGGGTGGGGGTGGGGTGCAGATGTGAAACTGGACTACTCCTGTAAAATTATTCGTTCAGCTAGATGGGAGCTGACAATGTAGAGGAGAGCCTTTTAAAGGATTTTTAATTCAGTTGAGGAGAACTCAGCTTTTTAAGACAGACCATGCTCTGTTCATTAGTTAAGTATTTGTCTTCTGCTCTGAGGACAGTTAGCTGCCTTCAAATTAGACTGAATCTGGTCTGAAGCTACCTTTCTGGAAATATGGAACATAAATAATTTTAATGAGTAATCTGGACACACAGTCAAACCAAGATATAAACTGTTGCCAGAAACATGGAAAGCAATTCAATTGCTGACATTCAGATGAAATTACTCAATTGTATTGCTCAGGAATTACTCTGAAAGATTACTTAATTTCAACAGGACTACTTAGGAGTAATCTAGTCTGGCTGTCAGTCATAATCTTCTTCTGCAATGAAATTCTTTGCTGACAAGGCCTTGCCGAACTGTCAGTAGACAATGAGGTGCTTCACACGATTGCTGTGAAGTGCCTCAATGTGGTCTGCATCAGCCTATAACAAATCCCACAAGCAGTTTTAAAAACCCAATTGTTAGTCAGTGGTTAAAATGCTTTAAAATGTAACTACAGCTTAATATGAAATGTTGGCTGTGTTATTTTTTCTAGTAAAAATATGTTGCTATGTAGCTAGAAATATTCTTGTGCAAAAATATTTAGCCTTTCTTGGCTCAATAGTAGAGAAGATGGACTTCAAGCAAAAAGAGTGGGTGGTGGTGGTAGTGTCCAATGGGTGGAAGCTACCACCCAAATTTCAAAGAAATTAGGCGAAGGGCTGATTTTTGTGTGTGATTTTTTTTAAAAGTTTACACACTTTTAAGAATTTTCCCATAGGGAATAATGGGGATTCCAGCAAATGTATCGCTTCAAATCAAGGGGAAAGGGATGACCCAGAGCAGAGTGTGGTGGGTGGTCATGCCCAATGGGGGCAAGGAAACTTCCAAAATTATTTCAAAAGAATTGGGCAAAGGGCTGATCTTTTGTGATTTGTTGAAGTTTATGTGTCTTTAAGATTTCTCCCATAGGGAATAATGGAGGTTTCAGCAGCCCCATAATTCCACTTGGGGGGGTGAGGGGTTGTGTAGTGCACATAGGGTGCAAACCACCCCCATACCCACAAGTCTGTGGGGTACTGGGTTTTGTTGTTTCTGAGGTGTTCATTGTAGATTCTCTGGTAGAATATGAGATTTTCAGTGAAAAACAAGAATCCACTCTCATATGCTACCAGAGAATCTACACTCAGAACACCACAGAAACAGCAGAACCCAGCACCCCATGGGTTAGCAACCCTTCCCCTGGCCAATGTGGGGTCAGTAAAGAGTGGGAAGAAGCAAAAGAGCCAATGGGGAACAAGGAGGGAATTGTCAGCAGGTCAGCCCATGATTTAGGTCACTGATCAGAAGGCTGGAAGGGTGGGAAATTCAAAGAGATGTCAAACACAAAATGGAGACTGACTCAGAGATCACCACAAAATGGAGGTCCGAAACAACAAAACGTTTTGTAGCCAAAACAGGGGCGTTTTGTTTTGTATACAAAACTTTTGGATCTGGAAAATGGGTGTTTTGTTTTGTCTACAAAACACCTGAAACAGGCTGTTTTGGGTACAAAACGTTTTGTATCCGAAACGTTTCGCACATCCCTAATGCTGGAGTAGATAGGCCTTGGGCCTGATCCAGCAGGGCTATTCTTATGTAATTTGTATAGTCTACTCTACATGGACTTGGTTGTCATAACCTGGAAGCTTGAGATGTAGGGAAGCAAATTTATTAGTAGAAATGCAAAAGCTTTATTGATAGAAAAAAACACATTCAAACACTGACACATATACATTTAATGTTAACTTGCTATGTAAGCAAATTCAAAAGGGACAGATCACTGAAGGAGAGATAAAGTTATGGTTTCCAGCTCAGCCTGGACAGTCACTGCCTAGAGATGTACAGTGAGGGAAATAAGTATTTGATCCCCTGCTGATTTTGTCTGTTTGCCCTCTGACACAGAAATGACCAGGCTATAATTGGAATGGTAGGTTTATTGTAGCTGTGAGAGACGGAATAACAACAAACAAACCCTCAAAAGCCCAGTGCCCAAAAGTCAGCAATGGATTTGCATTGTAGTGAGGGAAATAAGTATTCGATCCCTTCACAAAAGATGTCTTAGTACTTGGTGGCAAAACCCTTGTTGGCAATCACAGAGGTCAGACGTTTCTTGTAGTTGGCCACCAGGTTTGCACACAACCCAGGAGGGATGTTGTCCCACTCCTCTTTGCAGATCCTCTCCAAGTCAGAAAGGTTTCGAGGCTGATGTTTGGCAACCCGAACCTTCAGCTCCCTCCACAGATTTTCTATGGGATTAAGGTCTGGAGACTGGCTGGGCCACTCCAAGACCTTCATGTGCTTCTTCTTGAGCCACTCCTTTGTTGCCTTGGCTGTGTGTTTTGGGTCATTGTCATGCTGGAATACCCATCCACGACCCATTCTCAATGCCCTGGCTGAGGGAAGGAGGTGCTCACCCAAGATCTGACAGTACATGGTCCCGTCCATCGTCCCTTCGATGCGGTGAAGGTGTCCTGTCCCCTTAGCAGAAAAACACCCCCAAAGCATAATGTGTCCACCTCCATGTTTGACGGTGGGGATGGTGTTCTTGGGCTCATAGGCAGCATTTCTCCTTCTCCACACATGGCGAGTTGAGTTGATGCCAAAGAGCTCGATTTTGGTCTCATCTGACCACAACACTTTCGCCCAGTTCTCCTCTGGATCATTCAGATGTGCATTGGCAAACTGCAGATGGGCCTGTACATGTGCTGCCTTGAGCAGGGGGTCCTTGCGGGCACTGCAAGATTTCAGTCCTTCACGGCGTAGTGTGTTACCAATTGTTTTCTTGGTGACTATGGTTCCAGCTGCCCTGAGATCATTGACAAGTTCCCCCCGTGTAGTTCTGGGCTGCTTTGTCACCGTTCTCATGATCATTGCAACTCCACGAGGTGAGATCTTGCATGGAGCCCCAGACCGAGGGAGATTGACAGTTGTTTTGTGTTTCTTCCATTTGCGAGTTATCGTGCCAACTGTAGTCACCTTCTCACCAAGCTGCTTGGCGATAGTCTTGTAGCCCAGTCCAGCCTTGTGCAGGTCTACAACCTTGTCCCTGACATCCTTCAACAGCTCTTTGGTCTTGGGCATGGTGGTGAGTTTGGAAGCTGAGTGATTGCTTGCTTCTATGGACAGGTGTCTTTTATACAGGTACTGTAACAAGCTGGGATTAGGAGCACTCCCTTACAGAGGGTGTTCCTCATCTCAGCTCGTTACCTGCATATAGTGAAAAGACACCTGGGAGCCTGAAATCTTGCTGGTTGATAGGGGATCGAATACTTATTTCCCTCACTACAATGCAAATCCATCGCTGACTTTTGGGTTTTGAGGGTTTGTTTGTTGTTATTCTGTCTCTCACAGCTACAATAAACCTACCATTCCAATTATAGCCTGGTCATTTCTGTGTCAGAGGGCAAACAGACAAAATCAGCAGGGGATCAAATACTTATTTCCCTCACTGTAGTGGGCATAACAGAAACATGGTGGAACAGAGAGAACCAGTGGGACACTGTTGTCCCTGGATATAAACTCTATAGAAAGGACAGGGAGGGGTGCCTTGGATGTGGAGAGCACTGTATGTTAAAGAAGGGATACAATCTAACAAGCTAGAAAACCTAGGTGGACTGGAGTCCTCCACAGAAACCTTGTGGGTGACAATACAAGGCCTGAAAGGAAATGTGCTACTGGGGACGTGCTATCGCCCTCTGGATCAAAATGCCAATAGTGATTGGGAGTTGCAGGAGGAAATCAGGGAGGTTTCAAGGAGAGGCAGGACTGTAATAATGGGTGACTTCAATTACTTACACATAGACTGGGTCAATTCACAGTCAGGTAATAACAAAGAGGTCAAATTTTTTGGTATGCTGAATGACTGTGCCCTAGAACAGCTGGTCTTGAAACCAATCAGAGAGAAGGTGACCTTGGACTTAATCCTGATTGACACCCAGGACCTGGTGTGTGATGTCAGTGTCATTGACCTTTTAGGGAACAGTAACCATAGTGCATACATGCAGGGAGAGAATCAGCAAGAAATTTTAACACTGAATTTCAGAAGAGGAAACTTCTCCAAAATGAGGATTATGGTGAAAAGAAAGCTGAAAGGGAAAATCAGGAGAGTCACTTCGTTCCAGAATGCATGGAGTTTACTCAAAACCACAATACTAGAAGCCCAGTTAGACTGTATTCCCAAAAGGAGGAAAGGTACCACTAAGTCCAGGAGGATGCCAGCATGGCTAACAGGTAATGTCAAGAACGCCTTAAAAGGGAAGAAGACTTTCTTTCGATATTGGATGGCCTGTTCAAATGAAGAGAACAGAAAGGAACACAAACTCTGGCAAAAGAAATACAAGCTGACAATATGGGAGGCGATAAGAGAGGTTGAGGAACATTTAGCCAAAGGTATCAAGGGGAATAACAAAAACTTCTTTAAATACATCAGAAGCAGGAAACCTGCCAGGGAGGTGGTTGGACCATTAGACAATGAGGGAGTGAAAGGGATTATTAAGGAGGATATAGAGACTGCAGAGAAACTAAATGAGTTCTTTGCGTCTGTCTTCACGGCAGAGGATACTGACCATATATCTGGCTTTTTGGGGATGGAGGCTAATGAACTGAGTCATATAGAAGTGACAAGAGATGATGTTCTAAACTATCTGGAAAAAATGAAAACTAGCAGATCGCCAGGGCCAGATGGCATCCATCCAAGAGTCCTCAAAGAACACAAATGTGAAATTTCCGACCTCCTTGCTAAAATATATAACTTACAGTATCCCTGCAATTTCGCTCTGTATCTGAGAACTGGAAAGTAGCAAATGTAACACCAATTTCCAAAAGGGATCCAGGGGTGATCTGGGAAATTACAGGCCAATTAGCTTAGCATCCATTCCAGGCAAATTGATGGAAAGCATCCTCAAAGATAAAATTGTAAAGCACATAGAAGAACAGGCCCTTCTGAGAGAGAAGCAGTGTGGCTTCTGAAAAGGTAAATCTTGCCTCACAGACCTTTTGGCATTCTTTGAGAGTGTCAACAAGTGTGTGGATATAGGTGATCCAGTTGACATAGTATACCTGGTCTTCCAAAAAGCTTTTGACAAAGTTCCTCATCAAAGACTCCTGAGAACACTTAGCAGTCATGGGATAAGGGGACAAGTACATGTGTGGATTACTAACTGGTTGAAGGACAGGAAACAGAGGGTAGGAATAAATGGAGAGTTTTCACAATGGAGGGAAGTAAGAAGTGGGGTACCCCAGGGATCTGTACTGGGACCTGTGCTTTTTAATGTATTCATAAATAATCTAGAAGTTGGGGTATGCTGCGAGGTGGCCCAATTTCAGAAGATATCAAACTCTTTAAGATAGTGAAATCCAAAATGGATTGTGAGGAGCTCCAAAAATATCTTTCCAAACTGGGTGAGTGGGCAACAAAATGGCAAATGCGGTTCAGTGTTGGCAAGTATAAAGAAATGCACATTGGGACAAAAAACCTCAACTTCAGGTATACACAGATGGGATCTGAGCTGTCGGTGACTGACCAGGAGAGGGATCTTGGTGTTGTGGTGGACAGCTCATTGAAAGTGTTGACTCAATGTGCGGCACCTGTGAAAAAGGCCAATTCCATGCTAGGGATCATTATTTTATTTTATTTATGTATTTATTATTAAAACTTTTATACCGCCCTTCCTAAAGGCTCAGGGCGGTTTACATTAAAACACTTTTAAAATCAGTTAATAATCAAAACAGAAATTATAAAGCATAAAACAATGATTAACAATTAAAAACATTAGGAAGGGGATTGAAAATAAAACTGCTAATATTATAATGCCCTTATATATATATCATTGGTGCAGCCACACCTGGAGTACTGTGTACAATTCTGGTCACCACATCTAAAAAAGGACATTGTTGAACTGGAAAAGATGCAGAAGAGGACAACCAGTATGATCAGGGGCCTAGAGCACCTTTCTTATGAGGCAAGGCTACAACACCTGGGGCTATTTTGTTTAGAAAAAAGACGACTGTGGGGAGACATGATAGAGGTCTATAAAATCATGCATGGTGTGGAGAAAATGGATTGAGAGAAATTCTTCTCCCTCTCACATAACACTAGAACCAGGGGTCATCCCATGAAATTGGTTGCCAGGAAATTTAGGACCAACAAATGGAAGTACTTTTTCACACAATGCATAATCAACTTGTGGAATCCTCTGCCACAAGATGTGGTGACAGCCAACAACCTGGATGGCTTTAAGAGGGGTTTGGATAACTTCATGGAGGAGAGGTCTATCAATGGCTACTAGTCGGAAGGCTGTAGACCACCTCCAGCCTCAAAGGCAAGATGCCTCTGAGTACCAGTTGCAGGGGAATAACAGCAAAGGGAGGGCATGCCCTCAACTCCTGCCTGTAGGCTTCCAGTGGCATCTGTTGGGCCACTGTGTGAAACAGGATGCTGGACTGGATGGGCCTTGGGCCTGATCCAGCAGGGCTGTTCTTACGTTCTTATGTTCTTAACTCCCGTTATCCCTGGTCTTTGCATTTTGAGGTTGGGAATGATGGAAATTGTGGTCCAAAAAGAACAAGTTACCAAGGACTGCTGGGAAGCAATAGCGGAAGAGGGCCAATTGCCTACATGTCCCACTTCTGGTATGCCCAGTGGCCCCTGAGTGGTATGAGTGGCCACTGCAGGACTAAATTGACCTTTAATCTGATCTAGAAGGAGCACTGGCATAGCCAGGGAAACAGGTACCCTTGTTTGCCCCCATCCCCATGGCTCTGCCTGGTGCGCACAGTGCGTGCCAGTGATGCAGCTTGCACATGACATCATAAGCAAGGGGGCATGGCTTGAACCCCAAAGGACCTGTGTGTGTCCTCTGGAATTTATTCGCAGCCATTGTTTGCTGGCTGGGTGCATGTCCCCCCACTCCAGCAAGGAAGAGAAAGGAAAATAGATGTACCCAGCCAGCAAGTGCCAGCTGGGAAATGAATACTGGCTGAGGGGTTGAGGCAGGTGGCTCCCAGGAGCTGGGTGGCCTGGTTCCTTGAACCCGTCTGATCTGTTATAGCTCCACCCCTGAGCAGGAGCTTTCTTATGTTCAAGCCAGATATAGTGGTCCCTCAACTTACGAACTACTCGATATCCGAAGTTTTCGACTTACGAATGACAAAAATGACTGGAAGTCGTTGCCAGTTTAGATGCGGCTTCCTCGACTTACGAATTTTTAGATGCGGTTTCCTCGACTTACGAATGTTTCCAGACCTCCGTGGGTGCGCTTTTCGACTTATGAAAATTTCGACCTACGAACGTGCGTTCGGAACGGATTAACTTCGTAAGTCGAGGGACCACTGTATTTGAGGCTTGCCAAACTGTATGGAACCATATACATAACCAGTTTCCAAATCGGTTCCTGCCATGCAGAGATTGCAATCTGAAAAGCAGAATCTGTGCAAATTGAGGTTGAAACAGACTGTGCTTAAGAGTTGCATTCAATTCTATATGGATACTACTACATCATGGCTGCAGAACTCTTCATGCACTGTGGCAACTGGTTATCTGAATCCAGTTTTTGTTAACAGAAAATAAAAAAGGGAGGAATAGAAGCCACCTTTCTGCGCTGTTGCAGACTGCAATACATCAGCCTATGGTTGGAGGGCAAGGGAGTCTTGACTATGAATGATTTTGCTATCTTCGAGTAACCCATCAGCAAAATGCAGGCTTTGTAAAGCTGAGACACACTGCGGGACATAATGGATGATACTATGCAAATTGTGATTGAAGCCACAAAGTGGGGTTTCTCAGTGACATGACTGCATTATCCTGGGAAAAGGGGAAGATTTCTCACAATGAGGATAATCCCAGTGGGCTGGCTATACTGTATCTGAGATGCTACTGGCTCCAATAAAAAAGAGTTTGTTGGGTGCCAGCAGTTTCTGCTCAGTGAGTGAAGAGCACCATTAGATTCCCTGCAGGGATTCCAAGACAATTCTATAGAAACAGGCTCTGTGGCGGAAAGTACTGGCACTTCGCTTAACCTAACTTCCAGTGAAGCCTGGCCTCATCCATCTCCTGTCACTTTCAATTCCACCTTCATCTCTTCATCATTTTCCAAGGTGCCACCAAGGCTGGTAATGAGGCATAGGGCCTGTCCAAGGGAGACCCAATTGGGGAAGAGGGAAAAGTTTCCTCAGAGTGGAAACTAAGGAGAGGAGCTCTGTAGTATGACTCAGGTACATTCAGATTGTTTATTAATACCCAACTCCAGCAAATGGAAGAAGAAATTCTTTAGCAAAAGCCTTACTTCTTCAGGATGTATTTCTTTGAATAGTTGTGAGTGCAGTGAAACAGCTGTAGGTCTGATATTCAGCAGCATTTCCCATAGGTGTGTTTATCCCTGCAGCAGAGTCTGTCTTGGGGAGGAGATGAATGATCTGATGATGCTCTACATCAGGGTTTCTCAATGTGTGGGTCCCCAGATGTTGTTGGACTTCAACTCCCATAATCCCCAGCCCCAGTGGCTGTGGGTTGGGAATTATGGGAGTTGAAGTCGAATTACATCTGGGGACCCACACGTTGAGAAACCCTGTTCTGCATCTTTAAAGGAGGGACCAGGATGTGTATGCACCACTGAGAGACCTTAAAGGCCAAATTGAAGACAGATCATCCTGGAGAGAATCTAGCTATGTGGTTGCTGCTAAGAGTCGACACGAACTTGATGGCACTTAATCAATGAATGAATGAATCAATCAATCAATCAGTCAATCAATCAATGATGTGGAACAGTTCCACTCAACTTTAGCCTTCCTGCAGATGTTGGCCTACAACTCATATCATTCCTGACTATTGGCCACTATGGCTGAGGATGCTGGGAGCCATAGTCCAAAGCATAGTCCATAGCTGCAGTTTAGTGGCCCTCGTGTGGAGCAACCTAGGAACAATGCATGACAGATCAGAACCAACACCACATATCACAGATGCCAACATAGCTATCGGGCCAATTATAATGCAAGCAGACTACAGGTTAAAACTCATCATGTATTTCTGGTACTCAAGTGATGAAACTGAGTGAAATAGTTGTTTTAGTAAACAAAGAAAGAAAGAAAGAAAGACACAAACAAACAAACAAATAAAATATAAAGGTATAAATATTTGTTTGTTTGTTTGTTTATACATATATATTCCGCTCTTCCTCCAAGGAGCCCAGAGCAGGGTACATAGTTAGGTTTCTCCTCACAACAACCCTGTTAGGTAGGTTATTATTAACCCACTGACCCCAATGGAAATAATTGCATTTGAATTCTATCAGTTTTGGCTGAAGTGTTTGCTCTATGATAGAAGTCATCATTTACTATGGCCATGTATGAATCAACCCCTAAGAAGGTCAGTTCTTTCTGCCACCCTTTGGCTCTGTCCACGGGTCCTGATTCCCATGTTCAGACTTACCACCCCCTGCTCAGGCCCTCTGCTGATACCTCCCTTGCCACTACTGCCATTTTTAATTACACCATTCATTCATTCATTCATTCGATTTCTATACCACCCTTCCAAAAATGGCTCAGGGTGGTTTACACAGAGAAATAACAAATAAATAAATAAAATGGATCCCTGTCCCCAAAGGGCTCACAATCTAAAAAGAAACATAATTCAGACACTACCAACAATCACTGGAGGTACTGTGTTGGGGGTGGATAGGGACAGTTACTCTCCCCCTGCTAAATAAAGAGAACCACCACGTTAAAAGGTGCCACTTTGCCCAGTTAGCAGGACACAGTATTCCTGTGTATGGAGGCTTCTCCATCCAAAGGAGCGCAGTTCTGTGTGATTCGTTAAACAATGGATTTTGTTGATACTTTTTCTGTTGAAATAAATGGAGACAGCCTTACAGTTCAGTACTGGAATTTCTGCACCTGTACCAGGGGCACTGAGAATTAATAGATTAGCTCAAAACATTTGAAGCACTTTTAAGAGCTAACCCTACTTTTCTCATTCACATGAAGGAAAAAGAAACGTTTGACACATCATTTTTATAGGGGGTATCATGCAAAACAATCAAAGACACAACAGCTGGCATGGCTTAACAAGCAAGGAAACTCAGAAGCACAGCCATTTAACATATTATTAATCATTTTTAATGTGTAGGTTGCTGTAGCTTTGATTAGTTTTTGAATATCTGTCAAACTAGTTACATATATAATTGTGTATATAAATTTAACCACAAAAGGGTGTGTGTGCTTGCCAAAACAGATGAAGCATCTCAAATTCATCCCAGGGATGAGTCCAAAGAAGGCATTAAAAAAAGGATTTGTAATAATGAAAAAAGGGAATCTCACTGCGTAATTTCCACCATGGTGCTGAAAATGGCTAAGTAAGCTTCAAACATATATTAAGACATTGTAGATAGATATGAATAGTATGCGCAGCTGCCTTGACTTAGCTGAAATTAAAGGCTATCAATCCTCTTGCTTCTGGACATAAAATGGTTGACAAGTAGGGCCCAGAAGAAAACTGTGACTGTTTACAAAAGGCTGCTTCCCTCATTGCTTTTCAGGCCTTTCCAGGTGACCCGTTTACCTCACAAAAATGGGCAGCTATTGTTCATTTGTTGTGTGTCTGCTCTTAAGGAAGAGTTTCAGTTTTAGGGAAGTCACTTCTCCATAATACTCACATAGTATTCACACTGAGCAAATGAGATTCTTTCCTAGCTAGGAGGGCTATTTATATTTAGAGGGCTGTGAAACTTTAGTTGCACAGGTTTCATGGGCAACTACTGGTTGGTGTCCATGACACCAGCAAACATCAATTATACATCTCTTTCTCTCTCCCTGCCCTCTACATTTTGGTTTTGTTGGAGCTAGGACCCTGGCAGTATCAGCTCTCAGCTGCAATGTCTCATATTGACCACTTGGGTTTTTTTGGGTCAAGGATAAAAGTGCTGGCCTCCTGCCCTCTTTGTTCTTCCAGTGTTAGTTTCCATTTTGTCTCTCCAGAGATGGCTGTTTGTTTTGGTCTCTCTCTTCAGTCATGAGCTACAACTGAAATTAAGCAGCAGAGTTTTTCACATTTGTAACTTTTTCTTTAAATAAATCCTTGTAGTGTTTCAATACTAAAGAACTGTCTCAAGACCTCTGGCTTTGCTGCTTTCTCACCAATCTGGTTTTGCTCTGCTATTTGGGGACTGAACTTCCCCTCCAGGTTTAAACACATAAGGTAGCTATGACTATGAGATGGGCAGACTTCAGTTCAAATCTCACCTCAGGTGAGCCTCCACCTCTCAGCATCAATCCCTTAAGTACAATGCAGGGGTACTAATAATGATAAGTGAGATACTCAGGTGAAGGGTTTTAAGCACTCAAACATCAGTATATAAATACTATGTATTATTATTTGTGCAGTGCACTTTGCCCTCTTAGTAGGGCCTTCCCCATCTCAGCAAGGGTCTCAAGACCACAGAAGGAGGAAAGGACCCATACTTCTCCTGCTCACCTCCAGGCTTGTTCTGAAAGCAGCTGAGATGATCCTTTCTCTTGGGCCTCTCCCTCTTTCTGCCTCTTATAGGCAGCTCTCTAAATCACACCCATTTCCTGTACCACCCTAACCTTCCTACTTGCAGGTAAGCCCTCACTAATGAGTAGGATTTTGCTACTGAGCAGGCTATAGTCACTGCTCTTGGTTGAAGGAACATGTTGGGACAAGATGCCAATAGCCTTATGTTCCCCTCTTCAAGGGTTGGCTGCCAATAAGACACAGGCACCTCCTGCCTTCCCAAATGAGCTGCTGCTCCTTCAAAAATTTGACGTTTGACTTACCCCCTTGCCTATCTCTTTCACTCTTGTCTCCTGACATGGACTTCATACGCTTATATTACACGGCCTCTGGGCACTGCGGATACCCCTATTATTAACACCAGGGCTCTCCTAAGCCATACAAAGTCTGGGCAGAGAAATTTGAAAGGTTACTCTGTGCTAGAGATGTGCATGAACCCTGGTTTGTGCACTGATTCAAATACAAACTGGTTTGTGGTGCGGTGAACTGGTTTGGCTAACCCATGAACTGGTTTGGCCGTTCGAGTGTGGCACTGGTTGGGGCAGCAAGTGGTACATTTAAAAGTGAGTAGCACAGGCCCTTACCTTACCTGCCACTCCATGCAGATTCCCCCCAGCAACCTGCATGTGGCGTTGATATGCACATGGCCTCCACACATGCGTGGAAGCCATTTGCATGGTCAGCAACACCATACAAAATGGCTTCCACGCACACACAAAGGCCATGTGTGTGCCATAGTGTGTGCTGACTCTGCATGCGGGTTGCTGAGGAGTTTGCTGCTGTAGCAGGAAGTTACATGGAGGTGAGGTAGGTGGACCTGGACTACTCACTTTCAAAGGCACCACTCGCTGTCCCACCAGTGCCACACTCGAACTGCCAAACCGGTTAGTGAGTCAGCCAAACTGGAACAAACTGGTTTGCTGAACCACAAATTGGTTTGTATTCAATCTAGTGCACATAGCACAGTTCATGCACATCCCTACTCTATACATGCATTCTCCCAGAAGTCAACATGTTTCTCATCCTGGCCCCTCTCAACTGTTCAATAACTTGTTCTAAGGCCACACTTGCGGGATGATTGCCAGGAAGTCTTATATATTTAATGTGCCTAGTGGGCCAAACAAGCCACCTAATGGTGCAGTGGGAAATAACTTGCCTGGGGAGCAAGAGGTTGCCAGTTCGAATCCCCACTGGTATGTTTCCCAGACTATGCTAGAGATGTGCATGAACCCAGACTATGGGAAACACTTATATTGGGCAGCAGTGATATAGGAAGATGCTGAAAGGCATCATCTCATACTACACGGGAGATGGCAATGGTAAACCCCTCCTATATTATACCAAAGAAAACCACATGGCTTTGTGGTCACCAGGAGTCGACATCGACTCGACAGCACAACTTTACTTTCTTGAACCAAACAGTCTTGAATGGTTTCTTGCTTCAGTAAAACAGGCACTTGATTTGAATTGCTGCTATTAATCAGTATGGGTTCATGGCAGATTCAGCAACTAGCTAAGATGGCACTTCCCATCTGTCATCTGGATTGCAACTTAGGGAAGGGGGAGTTTTCTATGTGGTGTGTTGGGCTCAAGACATTTAGGGTTATCCTTACAAAGATTGGTTCTGAGTTCTGACAGCACGGTAGTTCCCTAGACATATTGCAGAATACAGAATATGTGCATTGTTAAAATAGTGTAGCTCTCACATATTTCCTTCCTTGAAAACAGAGCTGTACAACTTTGGTCCTCCAGCTGGTTTTGGACCACAACTCCCATCATCCTCAGCCACAATGGTCAATAGCCATGAATGATGGGAGTTTTAGTTGAACATCTGCAGGAGGGCTGGAGTTGTGCAGCCCTGCTGTAAAGGCTTCATAACATGCAGAGCTGAGTTCCCCCGACACCCAGCACTCTCATAGTGACAAATGACTCCATGCTTTCTGCAAGCACAAACACTTGGGCTGGACCAACCGCCAAGCACAACCCTCCATGCCTCCAAGCCAACTGCATTCTGTTGTTGTATGGGCCGTATGCTTGAGCCATAAAGCGACATGGAAGGACAGAATTTTCTCCTTTTTACTGGCATTACCCCCATGCTTTTAACAGCAACCTAACTACAGAAGGAAATGCTTTTCCTGGCCAGGAGATGAAGTGATGGGACAAAACATCATCTCCAGAATTATTGTACAACTTGTAACCTGTCAGGCCAAGTGCAGGCCACCAGGCATCCATGTGGCAGCTCACCAGGGATTCAGTAAACTCCCTGTTTTTGCTCTCTGCTTGTGAGCCGATTCCAACAACCAGCCTAAGACTCCTGCAACCAACTCACATTGCCCTTTCCAGTGTTCCCTCTAACAGGGATTCCCAGATGTCGTTGACTACAACTCCCATAATCCCCAGTCAAAGGACATTGCAACTGGGGATACTGGGAGTTGTAGGCAACAACATCTGGGAACCACTATTAGAGGGGACACTGGCCCCTTCCTTCCTGTGAAATGGGGAAAAAAAAACATGGGCATGGTATCAAAGCTGTGGGAACTGACTCTGAGAAAGGAAATGGCAAGCACCTGGCAGGGCACAACAGTGCTGTGAGCTTGAGTGTGCATTCCTAAAGCCATCCTTTTGTTGACAGGCCACAGGCTGATAGCAGGAAGCCTAGCATGCCTGCGTAGTGGGAGTACTGAGCGTCACAAGCCCGTGATGTCACGGGCTTGAGATGTTTGATACTCCTACTCCACAAGTGCACTCTCAAGGCCCAGATGGATGGACCCACCAGCCGCTGTGCTTGCTGCCCCCGCCACCACCAGAAGCCACCCCCATTTTGAAAGAGCTGCACTGGCTACCGGTTCGTTTCCGGGTCCAATTCAAGGTGCTGTTTTTGACCTTTAAAGCCCTAAACGGTTTTGGCCCGGGGTATTTGAGGGACCGCCTGCTCCCAAGGGTTGCTGCCCGCTTGACGAGGACATCTGAGGGGGCCCTGCTCCGGGTGCCGACAATGAGAGAGGCCCGGCTGTCGTGCACTCGGGACAGGGCCTTCTCTGTTGCTGCCCCCAGACTCTGGAATGCTCTCCCAGTGGCCATTCGTTCCTCAGACTCCATCACGGCTTTTAGAAAGCTTGTCAAGACTTGGCTTTTTACCCAGGCTTTTACATAATCGTTTTTACTGCTGCTTCTGGGTGTTTTTATCTGTTGTATTGTTTTATGCCTGTTTTTATATGTTTTTATACCTTTAGCATGATGTTTTTATTGTGTTTTTATTGTATGTTTTTAACTTTTGTAAACCGCCTTGGGGCTATCTTTTAAAGAAAGGCGGTATACAAATGCAAAAATAAATAAAAATAAATAAAATAAGTGAGGCCGAGGCCTGCTTGACTTCCACCCCACCCTGACTGCGCGCACATGGCAGTGGGGAAAATGGAAAGCAGTGGTGGGGCAGCGGTGGGGCAGGCATGGGGTGGTGGCAGGAGGCTCCCCAGGACATCTGGAGGCCCCTCAGACTCAGGAAACCATGGACTGGAGCCCCAAGGTCCAGGGGTAAGAGCACCTCTGTACATCTGAACCCACTGGTGGGCCACAAGTTGTGTAGGTCTCATATCACAGAACAGAAGAAAGGTATGCCTTGCATTTTTCCTGCTACCAACACAGGAAATGCCCTCCTCTCAGGTTTAAACATCAAGGAACTTGCAGGGGGGCAAGTTCAGTTGTATGCAGTTCTCGTATGTATGTATTAAGCTGCCTTATCCTGAATCAGACATCTCTAGCTCACTTTCATCTACTCTGACTAGCAGAAGCTAAGGCCTCAGGTAGAGATCATACCTAAACACACTACCTAAGTTCTCCCCGACTCCCCCCACCCCCAACTGGAGGTGCTAGTAACTGAATCTGAGATTCTGTGCATACAAAACATGTGCTCTCCCTCCCACTAAACTATGTGCTGTCTCCTTTCCTCTCACCCAGTCTCAGGCCCAGACTCATCAATTGTTTGGTCATCTTGCAAGACTTTTTGTTTTGTTTTGTTCTCAAATAAGTTCTTTCTTTCTAGAGAGAAAGGGAAAGGAATGAGCAGCTGGTGCAGATGCAAGGGCAGAATGTTATAGCAGGGAGTGTTGATTGCTTTTGTATAATTTTGAACTATTGTTCTGACTGGTTGTTTGTGTTTGTGCTCAGAGCACTGAAATGGAGAAACTTTTACAGAACTGAGAATAGCAGGCTAAGTATTTTAGCTAATGGGCACACAAGACAAACAATGTTCAAATGCAATGTATGTCCTACATGACAGCAAAATGAAAAAGTATTTTGCAATGCTGACTTCCAGTTTCAGCAAAGGGAACCCATCCAGCCCCTTATCATAAGCCTTGGCTAGGGGTGTACATGGACCAATTTTAGTGGTTCGGTTAGAATGCAGATCAAATTCACACCGAACTGCTGGTCTGTGGACCAGTTCAGTCAAACATACCAGCTGGTACAGTCCATTTGATCGAACCGGTTCAAACCGGTTCAAACTGGCTAGAACCGGTTTGAGAGCATCTTTAAAAGTAGTTGTAAGGTGCTTACTTGTCCGGCGCTCACCCCAGCAGCTCACCCATGTGGTGGAGGAGTTCTTGAATTGTCCTGGTCTCCGCAGATGCACGGAGGCCATTTGAGTGACCTCTGTGAATCCACGGATGCCAGGTCAGTTCAGGAACCATGCCGCCACTGAGTGGGTGGCCTTCTGGGGAGAGCGCCAGACCGTAGCACACAACTACTTTTAAAGGTGCCCTCTCGTTGACCCCCCACCCTTTAGAAGCCTTTTAAAGCCAGGATTCCCCTCTGCTTGTAAAGGGGAATCCTCACTGTTCCCCTTTACAAGCATACCCCTTCGAACTGACCAACCAGTTCAAACCAGTCCGCAGTGGACTGGGCTTTGTGCAGTTCGAGCACAGGCTGCCTTGCCTCTCCTGGAGGCTGATCCAATTCACAATGAAACCATCAAACTGGCCCAGTTCGTGGTCAACCGGTTGATGATCAAACAGTTTGTGCACACCCCTAGCCCTGGTATGCATCATTGCATATTTATATGCAGACATGTTGTATGAAGATTTTTATCAACATACAAGAGAAGCATATGTCTGAAGTCTCACATTTACAAATGGAATGACTTTTCAGATATAGGGGATTTCTAATGGGGTTTTTTCAAAGGCTCATTCTTTACATTAAAATTAAAACTACAACTAAAACAGGAGGAGGAGGTGGGGGAGACTATTTAAGCAGTCTTTGGTATATTGTTTACTATCTTGCAATTATGACAGCAGCATTCTCAATGCAGGACCACTAAGTACCCTTTTGGAAGTGAAGGGATTTGTGCCTTTGGCAGGCATACCTAGTGCATGGGCCAATACAACAGATTACTCAGCATGCAGAAGTGGTAAACTAGTCAGCCCTATAGGTACTTGTGAGGAATATGAGCTAGTGGAGGATAGTACTTAGGGTGCTAGCCACACAGCATGCGGAGAGATTCAAATCCGCATCCATCCATGAAGCTCTCTGAATGACCTTGTGCCAGTTGCTAGCCGAACTTACCTCATAGGGTTATGGTGAGAATAAGATAAAAGGTTGGGTTCCTTGTAGGCAGGGCTGTCCTTAGAGAACCCTGGTGGGGTGCAGGGCCCGGGGCAAAACATGCAGTGCGGGGGCCCCCTTTCAGTTAATTCTAATGGGGATTAAAAGAGCGGGGCCCGGGGCGGTCACCCTGCTTGCCATGCCCTAAGGACAGCCCTGTTTGTAGGAATGTAGGTCCTTTCAAGAAGAGAAGGGTAGAAATGAGACATCATCATCATCATTTGTGGTCTGCCGGAAAAGGGACACAACTTCACAGGGTTGTTGTGAGGATAAAAATAAGCATGTACATCGCTCTCAGCTCCTCGGAGGAAGAGCAGGATATAAATGTAAATAAATGGATGAATGAATGAATGAATGAGAATTGACGTTTTATTAATTCCCTTCTGATAGCTTTGAACCCAGTCTTATAAATCCTTGGGTGGGGGATGGGGGCTTGCGGTTGTCCCACTTGGGCTAACATTGAACTCTAGGCTCTTTTGAATCTTGTAACTTCAACTCAGCTAAGTAACTGAGTGGTAGGGCAAGACTAGTGTGCCACCAGAGGTCTGCCAGTTTTAAGAGCTAAGTTAATGGAATAATTCCATGTTGCATGAGATGAAAGTAGCCGCTTACTCCCCTCTGCCTGTAGACTGTCCTGACCTTGCCTGCTTCCCATCAGTCTCCTCTGGGATAGGCAATTCTGCTCTGAATTTACATCTGATGTGACTGAGGGATGATACAATCATCACTCCCAGTGCAGAGACAAAACAGAATTACCTGCCCCCACCCCCCGCACCAGAGTGGTTTCATCACATCATTATTGCTGTGATGAGAGGGGTGAGTTTTTACTTCCTATTCTTCCCAACAGGGTCTTGTTTTGCTACCATCATATATACTCTCTTAATAATCAAGAACTGTCTTTATTGGGGTCTTCAGGTTTGGTAATGCATTTATGTAGGCGTGAGGGTCCAGACAGAGACACTCTCTTGGTTACTACACAGAACAAATAACATTTTATTAATTTACAGCTGCTGAGCTTTACTTGTTCCTCTACTCAGTAAGTAAGGTAGTTCTCTTGCTTGGTTACAAAACGCTTTCTTTTACAGAACAGTCCACTTTTGTTCACTTCTGGCTTAAACACTTCCATGAGTCTGGTTTTACACATTTTCTTCCCAGAGCTCATATATTGGAGTTACAACTATAATTATTTTTACAGAAGCTTCCCTGGTTCTCCTTAACCCAGCCTTCTTCTAGCCTGTATGTAAGACTCACCAAGGCTATGCACATGAGCAGCCAAACCCAGGCTAGGACCACCCAGCCTGGGTTTGGCTGCCTGTGTGCACTGCCAGGATCAAGCCCAAACCTAGCGCTGCCCTCACAGGGAGCCCGACTTTTCACCCCAGCCTTTAGCCAGGGTTAAGGGTGTGAATGCATTTTGTCATCACACATTATTAGAGATCCTGCCCGATACCCTGCTCCCCACAGGCTCTTCTCATGAGTTGTGAGCAAGTGTTCCCATGGCCTGACACTGTCATGAGTGAGCGATCCACTCCGGATCAGCATCCATCCTCATCACATATGAGGAATCTCTCCTTTCACTGGAGGAATGCTGGTTCTGCTGCCCAGTCCTTGTCATAAGTAAGCCTAGGGAATGCAAACGTCCCCAAAGGGGAAGGGGCTGGGCCTCCCTCCCCCAATTTATTTGTGAGAAAAATAGAGATTGGCTGTCCAAGAATCCCTAGTTGGGGCTGCCATTTAAACCCAACCCTGGGAATCCCTCCCCACCAAATGTTCCCATCCTGGCAATGTAATGGAGTGCCCTGCTTATGGTGCCACCTAGAGAAGCTATTCCCATGATTAGTAGAAAGTGGGCTAAGGGAAACTAGCCTGCTTTCTACTGACCGTGGGAACCACCGGGCTCGTGAGCAAGCCCAGTGGTTCCAAGGTGGCTAGCCCGCCTAATTCCCCTTCCCCTTAAACGAGGTTAATGGAGCGAGTGCTTCATCAACCTCATTTTTTTGATCATGTGCTGCTGCGGCGCACAGTGACACATGAGTAGACCTCTGACCGGGAGGTTGCAGCCAGCCTCCCAGCTTTGAAAGTCTCTCCAGAAGGCCCTGCGCGCTTGCACAGGGCATCCTGGAACTTCCGGGGGCTGGGCAACCCCCGATCCCCACAGACCCCACTGGCTCTGTGACAGTGCTGGAAGTCATGTGGGAGGCCGATCCAGCTGCCCAAGGCTTGGATGCTGCTCGTGTGTGGGGAGATACTCCACTTCACATGTGTCGTGTGAAGCGCCTCAGAGTCTTTGTGGTTGTTAACATATATCATTGCCGCAGTATTCCCGGGGAGTGAAGCACTTACTCACCATCCTGTCCCCTTCCCCACTGTGCTAAAGTAGCATGCATCTGTGCTACTTTGCCGCTTGACAGGCTGTAAAATTTGGGATGGGACATGCCTGTGACCAGGTAACTGCATTGCTGCATCGGAGACAGGAAGGGCAGGGCTGTGGTCGGAGAGTTGTCCAGAGAGAAGTACCACAGGCATGGAGCAGGTGTGATCCTGGGTGGGTCCGCACCACTGTCTCTATGATTGTGGTTGCAAAATCGGCTTGAAAGTATGGTTATGGGGGTGTCCGGGTTTGGATGTAATGCTTTGGCAACCAAACTTCAGGTCTCGGCAGTGAACTTTACTGCAAATTGAAGGTTCACATTGGAGTTTGGCGACACAAATCACAGGTTGTTTTGCCTCAAAACTGTAGTTGCATGAATTTGGACCTAATGGAGTTCCGACCCTTGTCCCGTTTAACTCCAATTCTGTGATGTCTGAATTCTGCCTTACTACGAGATTTAACCCCTTCCCATCCAGATATCTCTATACTCCAATCTCATTTCATCACAGTTGCATATACAGGAGTCACCCCACAACTCTGGACTTAAGTCCTTTAATAAGGAGGCTTGGGCTGAGCAACAACTTGTTGAAACTCACAGGAGTGAGTAGTTCTTAGAAAACCCTCTAAAGATAAGCCCTGTAGGAGTAAACTCTTCCTTCAGTTTTAACTCAGCAAAGAGTATCTGCTTCTCAGGGGGTTGGATTAGAAGACCTCCAAGATTCCTCCCAGCTCTAAAATTATATGATTCTAAGACATTTGCCTCAAGTCCAAAATAAATAATATGCTGATTGCATGACTGGGGTCTATTTGTATGGCATTTAAAAAAAATGTTAACAACAACTGCAGGAAAGGGTATCATGATCATGCTAGGGTGCCCCTGCTGTGAACCCAATCCAGATCAGCCCTACCCCCCACAGCTATTTGTCCTGGGAGGGGAGGCTATTGCTGCCAGTAGCCCATCCAGTCTCAATCCAGACTGTGACCATAGTGAGAGCAAAAAATTAACACCCTGTTTACCCCAGCACAGTCCCTGATCCAAACAGGGTGCCACCACAGCTGCTTTTTACATTAAAAACATGTAGGACCCAATCATGCAATCTATCAGAAGTTTGGGTGATACTGCTGTAGCTATGAGACTGGTTATTTTTCTTCTCCTTTCATCTGATTGCTTAAAGGAGGCACAGCATCACTTAAGTAATCTGTACAGTAGCACATGTGGAGAGTAAAGGCATGGGAAGGTCACTTTACTTCTGAGAACACAGGTAAAGGGGCTACTCAGGGTCTTCAGCTCTAGGGCTTCTGATCATCACTTTAGTGAGCTCTGAGCACCAAAGCCAAGGAAATGTTCTTGACAAGATGGAGCACTTGGTTTTGTTTTAAAGCTTTCACATCCATCTTTTCCTGGTGGCAACGAGAGCAGGCATATTTCTAGAGTAGCATGTATATTTTAAAATAGCTCACTGCAGTTAAAATAATGCTGCATATCAGTCAAAGAATCATCTACATAAATGACACAGCATAACTATAAATATGGATGCTGTCCATGTAGCATTGCTCTCAGGCCTGTGGCTTAAGTCCTTTAGAGAAGGCTCTGTGCACTAATATGTTTGGTAATAAAGGCAGGCCACAGAGTGTAGTTGGCTCTTTGCAGCATAAACCTCCCACTCCAACCAGGAGGAATGGCCTGTCATAAAGACAGATTGTTCTAAGGATTTGCTTCTTTGCCACTGAGGAAAGCTAAGGCAATGATCTTGATGTTCTGGGTGTTAGGGAATGGGGTGATCCACACAGTTATGGATATCAGATGCTAATGACTTATCAAAGAGTGTATCTATTCTACAGATGTACAGCAGTTTCATATCTGCCTTAGCTATCCCCAAAGAATCTGGAAATTATGATTTGAGGTGAAGGTGTTGAAAATTTTCTGATCTCTTGTCTTCCTCACAGCACTGCAGGTTCCAGGGTGCCCTGGAGGGAGAAATGGCAGTTAAATCAGTTTGTTTATAGTGTAGATATATGCCCAAGGTGTCTGAGGAGCTCCATGATCATACCAGCACTGAAGTGTGTAGTAGGATGCAGTTGTACTCGGGGCTTTTCACATTCTTGTTTGGCATCCAGGTCCTGTGATGTGCCTGGAGAACTGTGACTGGCAGTATTTCCCAATCACTGTGATCCTATGGTTGGGCTTCTTGCTATCCTAGGTAATGATGTATCTGAGCCCATAAACGTGTCATGAAAAATCAGCCTTCAGCAAAAGTTCAAGAGACACATGATGGGACCCAGGTTTGCAGGGACTGTTTAGGGACAATGCATGGTCAAAAACAGAGAACAAGGGCAGTGGCAAGTGTATGGAATACGAGCCAAATTTCCCAGAAGAATTGTTCATAACAATGTGAGTTGACCTCTATTTAGGTTCAGTTATTGTGCCTGGTCAAGCTGCGGAAAGAACCCATGACAGGACAATACACATACAGAAAAAACAGAAGAAGGTTAGGGTCAGAAGACAGGACAACTACTTGAATGTAAAGAGTGAATTCACTCATTCATTCATTCATTCGCTACTTTTCTATCCTAACCTTCCTCTAAGGCAGGGTTTCTCAATGTGTGGGTCCCCAGATGTAATTGGACTTACTCCCATAATTCCCAACCCACGGCCACTGGGGCTGGGGATAATGGGAGTTGAAGTCCAACAACATCTGGGGACCCACACGTTGAGAAACCCTGCTCTAAGGGGTTTAGGGTTTCAAGGCAAAGCAAAAGTCTACAGCAGAAGCATGCCACATAATCATCCACAGGTTTAGACAGTTTCTTTATATGAACCAGATGGGCTTATGACTGTAAGTAAAGCAACAGCGGTGATACAGCAGCAGAAGCAGAAGCAGCAGCAGAGAACTCACTTGCACCATCCTGGATATAGACTTTCACAATCTGACACAAAAAATCAAAGTGAAGCCATTCCCCATTCACTTATTAAATGACACAGAGACAGAAGCTGGAGGCAGAAAAGTTGTGCTCTCTATGGAATCTGAAAGGACTTCTTCATCAAATGCGATGGTAATTTTGATTCTGAAGTCATAGACAAGTCTGTTGTACTCTGGATAGGCAGCTTTATCAGATGGGCTTCTTGTATGGGCCCCTGCATGATCTCAGTGGGTTACAATAGGGCTATATTTACAAATTACATTGTACTCACTTATAGATGTTTGTACATGCACAATATCTTTGTGTGAGTGACATGAATTTGTTCTAATTCAACATGGAGGCAAGGTTCCTTGAATATGGCGCATACTGATCATGCCTAGAGAATACTGATCATGCCTGCACATGCATTGAATATAATGTGTGAATATTTGTATCTTCATCCAGATCACTGTACACTCGACAGATTGTACACCTTTGGAATCTTCCGTGTGAATATGTTGTGGAGAATAAGTTTAAACTGTATTTTGGAAAGAGAAGTGAAGCCAAGCTTCCTGGTAGATATCACAGCTCTCTCTGTGGGTTGTGTAGGAAAACGTACTCTTTTTGGCCATGTAATTTGGCTAATTTCCAAATTATATTAATGTCATTCTAGTTGCATCCATCCTCTAAAGCCTTAATTGTAGAAGGTTAGTCCTCCCTTTATGTTCTAAAGGGGGAGTGGGTCATGTCAGGGAGAAGGAAAACTGATTTTCAAGTGAGTTGAAGTAACCAAGTGCACGAAAGAAGCATCCACGTGACTCCAGGTGACTATGGCAGCTCTTCTAGTCACCCCACTGGCACTGTAACATTCATCCTCTCATTATAGTGCTTACATGAGAGAGCTCAAATGTCCAACCTGAAGCATCTGTATTTTATGTTTCCAAGGCAACGTCAGCTTTAACAGCCTTGATAATGACATTATTTAGTTGAAATGAACATTCATGATCTTTTGATTACCAGTGGAAGTATAAATTAGGCTGCTCGTCCTACTCCCACCCCTCTTGAAAAATAAATGCATTGCGCGGCGGGGGGATCCTTCACAAGAAGCTAAATGGAAAAATCAATTTATACATTAATGGAGTCTTCAGTTCAGCATTCTTTCTCTTTTATAGATTTAGACAGTGCATGCTCGTCAGTGATATCTTTATTTCACAGAGCAGAGAAATTAATTACATACTAATGGTGTAATTCAGAAATTAATTTGCACTATCATTTTAAATGTGTCATTGTTAATCAATTTAAAAGAAGCACCCTTTAAGCTTGATCCAACCAACCTGAAGCGCTGAAGCTGTTTCTGTTGGCTCTGAGCAGTGCAGCAATGTTGGATCTGCAATGAAGCAGAGAGGAGGTTGAGTGTTGGTGATGGGAGAAGAATGTCATCTTTTTGCATTCCCAGATTCATAAACATCCCAAACACTGCAATGATGGAATAAACTTTAAGTGGCAGTTTACAGATAGGACTGCATGTTTTCACAAAAAACAAACAAACAAACAACAACAAAACCATCAGCAAGGAAAATTGGAATTAGAAATCTTATTGAGTTGTTGATCTTAACCTGACTCAATTAAAGAACAAAAACCAGGGATGTTAGATGGAAGAAAAGGAAGGAATCAGAGCTTAACCTTGCATTTCCATGCAAATGTCATCTTCCCCTGGAGGAGGTAGCCAATTTGTAGACTTGTTAGATGTCACAACACAGGGTGACACAGTGAAGTCACAATAGAGTACCTGTTTGTTTTAAAATGATATTATTCTTGTGGATGTGTTTGCATTTTACAGACAAGTGGTGTGATCACAACTTGCCACTGGCTGGAATTCCTTTCCAGTGTAGATTAGCCAGATCTCACCTGTGTTACATTTCCGGATGTACATGTTACAAAACCCTACATGAAAAAGGCCTCACTATCTCAGCTATTAGCCTGAATGTACCCCGGTGAATGGAAAAAGAACAAATTCCCAGAATGGTAACTGTGTTACTTCTCAGTGATATTGAGTGGGGTGAATGTCTGCTAGCCAACCTACACCTTACATTAAAGAGGTGGTTTTGGCTCTCTGTAGGGGGTAGCAGGTGACAAGGATTGAGACTGATGTATGAAGGAAGGGGCTATTTAACACTTTCCTGTCATACTGCAGTCCCCCAAAAAACCATATTCTCAAAAGAACTATTAGACCTAGAAAGAAAGCTTCCTTTGGTGTAAATGAAAACTTCCATTCCAGGGCTAAAAGCAGCTTTGGGGGCATAAGTTTCACTGGGACCATGGCACAGAATGAAAGAGTTAAATATGGCCTCATCACAGTCTTGGTTCCAATTGACTCTCACCTGTAACTGATTATAACTTTTAAAAAAATGCAGAGCCAAAGTAGACGGGTAAGAAAAGGTATAGTCTGGCTGAGATGGAAGGCTAAGAAAAAAACCCATTCTTTTAGAAAGGCTCTTTAGATAGGATTTCAATAATCCATCTCCATATTTGGAGCTGGGAAGGAATATTTCTCAAGGCAAACCAAGAGTCAAACTTCGAATCTTCAGATCTCTATACTGAAGGGGTAGTATTGTTTCCCCTGCTACCAAATAATAATCCCCCCCCCCAACCCTGCACCAATGGCTATTGGTTGCTCCTCTAAAATATTTCTAGCTTTCTAGATCAGGCCTGGGTGCTTGCCTGGGCCAGGGGCAGCCCTTCCATGAAGCAGGGTGAAGCAGTTGCCTCAGGTGTGGGTGTGGCACAAGGTTGTGGGTGGGCACAAGGGGCTGCTAGTGCCAAACCCCCACCACTATGGACACCATCCTGCTGGTGTCCTTCTTCTCCATGATGGGGCACACTATCCATTTTCACCTCCTCATGTACTGGGCCACACCTCTTCTTCTCCCTCCAACTTGAGCTAGGAATGCCCCTGTCACCACTGCCTGGCTTGGTGGCATAGTCTGAAAGTTGCCGCCACTGCAGATGAGGGAAATGTCATGTTGTCCTTTTCTTCAATCAGCAACATGTCTTGAACAGCCTCTGCCTTGGACAGCGGCCAATCTGAAGTTCTTGCTCCAGCCCCTAAATGTTTCTGCCCCTTCTGTTTGCCTGCTTGCCTCCCTCCCTCCCTCCCTCCCACTCAGTCAGCTTCCATATCTGCTTGGGATGCCTACTATAGTCATCTTCTCCTTCTAGCCCAACTTTGTATCACATTCAGAGCTCAACCTGCAGCTGAATGTGCCTCAGGACTTTGCTGATGGTGGATCAGCCCCAGCAGTCAATCCAACTTCCTGTTGGGACTCACCTGTCACTTCTTGTGTGCTCAGCTCTTTCTGGCCCAGTGCTGACTGTTCTCTAAAGTGCATATCAGTAAGCTTGCTTTAAATTTTTCCTTATCGAAATAAATACTCTTCAAATAATGCAATATTAAATCTTCTTAACATATAAGAAACTCATATAACATGCTGAAACATTGGCCATGAAATGTTCTCTGTTGTACATCATCTCTATTATTAATACACTTAAAAAGTGTTTCCTCTTACTAGTCAAAAGACCTCTTGAAAGCAGATGTGCCTACCTTCACTATGTACCAAGCAGTCTTTTCTATACAGGGATGTAGCTAGGGGAGAGGGGGCCTGTATTCATCCCTCTCCCTGGTGGCCCCTTGGAGTGAGAGAGATAACAAAGAAAATAGAGAGGAGTGGAGCTGGAGCCACCTCAGGAGCTTGGGGGCCCTGGTTCTTTCAACCCATCCACTCAATTATAACTACACCTCTGTTTTGATTGATTTATTGATTGATTAAGTGCCATCAACTTGGTGTTGACTCTTAGCGACCACATAGATAGATAATCCTGGAGAGAATCTGTCTTCAACTTGACCTTTAAGGTCTCTCAGTGGTGCATTCATTGCTGTTGTACTCAAGTCCATCCACCTTGCTGCTGGTCATCCTTTTCTTCTCTTTGCTTCAACTTTTCCCAGCATTATGGACTTCTCAAGGGTGCAAGTTTTTGCATAATATGTCCAAAGTATGAGCCTGGTTATTTGTGCCTCAAGTGAAAAGACCGATCCCTTCAGTCATAGATCCATGTGCCTTCAGGTTTCAGCTGCATTGTATTCATGGGGTTAATTCTCATTACTGTATCCAACAGATTTTTGTTTAGACATCTCACACCTAGGCTGTGAACCTTGAGAGATTTTGATACAATTAAAGAGTTGTTATTATATCTATTATTAAATAGCTGTGTCTGAGACTTCTGAAAGTAAAACTTGTGTGTCTTATTTTCATTAGGCAACATTGTCCAATGAGTGTTTTGATTTTTTTGCCCAGAGGTATTGTACAAGGTTGTTTGGTTGTTTGTCTCAAGAATTATGTTGCCACATAGATCACAGAGCATAGATACTGAGCCCTTACTCACAATTAGGAACATAGGAAGCTGCCATATACTGAGTCAGACCATTGGTCCATCTAGCTCAGTATTGTCTACACAGACTGGCAGTGGCTTCTCCAAGGTTGCAGACTGAGGCAGGAGTCTCTCTCAGCCCTATCTTGGAGATGCCAGGGAGGGAACTTGGAACCTAGATGTTCTTCTCAGAGTGACTCCACTCCTTAAGGAGAATATTTTAGTGCTCATACAAGTAGTCTCCCATTCATATGCAATCAGGGCAGACCCTGCTTAGCTAAGGGGACATGTCATGCTTGCTACTACAAGACCAGCTCTCCTCCCATAGTGAGGGGGTTTGAAGGCAGATGGCAGAGAAGGCAGCAGAAACTCACATTCCCCACAGATGATCTGGGTGGCGGGGTCTGGGTGTGTGGATTGTGGGCCCAGATGGTTCATGGCTGCCACGGGCAGGGCAGAGGTGCAGGGGTTGGGAGATGTCACCCTGGCCTCTGGAAATCTGACAATGCGCCATGCAAGGGTGCAGTGCATTGTGGGAATCTCCCCAGTGATGGGCAGGCAACCATTTACCTGATACATGGTCAGGTAAAAGGAGTTAAGGGAGCACTCACTCCCTAGCCAGGTTTGCTGCCAAGGCGCCGCATGGAGCTGGTCGTATCCCAGTGGTTCCCATGGGCAGCCATGCCGGGGCTTAGCTGCCCTAGCTCAGTCTTGGCTGCTTGTGAGAACAGATTCATAATATAGAATAGTTTGTTAGGTATAATTTAAGATCTAATATCAGGAGGTAAAGTTCTCATCTACTGTATGTAATTCCTATAAGATTTCTAGGGATAGCAAGTTGTTTTTGGTGTCCTTGAAGCAAGACTCTTTAATTCTTTAACTGAACAATGATGTGTGCTGACATGAATTTGGCATTTCTCTTGATTCCGGTCCAGTTAAAAGAATCTCAGGGCGCAAGGGTGGAAAAGGCCTCTCAGCAGGGCCTGAGAGCTACTGCCAGCCCAAGTCCTGTGCTTGTCAGACTCCATATAAGGCAGCTTCCGATGTTCATGTCTCCATTTGTGCAAGCAGATTTTGTGCACGTGCCTTCCCCGCTCCTCCTCTGCTGTTTATCTACTGTCTTGGCTTTTGCCCTATTTTTAATTGTCTCATGTTTAGCGATTTGCACATTTTGAACCCTTATTTGAAAATTTTGTATCATACCCTCCCCGCTGATGTACCTCTTCTGTTTTTGACTTGCTTTGAGTATATGTGATCCTAACATCTGAGTAATGAAGATGTCTTGCAGAGTTTCATTATATTGTGTTTGTACATCAATCAGTACTTTATTGATGATCAGGGTCTGTGTGTCTGGGGTGAGGCCTGAGGGGAATTGGAGTAAAGCTATGAAAATGTAGTAATTTACCTGTCTTTTAAAAACTTACCTTGTAACTGCACAGTGTATGTAGTAACTATCCAAAGTGTTTTACAAACAAAAATGGCAAAATACCTTTTTGCCGCAAATTAGTCAAACGATGCTGCTGAAAAAGTAACACATTCTTCACAATAAATTGGGGCAAAAAACCCCACATAAAGTACAGCCAGGAAGGTAAAATACTCACTTTTTGCAATGAACTGGAGCTGCTAAAAGGGTGCTTTAGAAAAAAATTGACTTAGTAGTAGTAGTTACAATGGAGTTGTGACTAGTTACTGTGAAGCTTTCTGCAGAACTTATTTTTATGATTTTATGGTTTTTATTATTTGAATTGCACAGGGGAAATAATAAAAACTAGCTGGGCCAGGCACAGAGCATCTGCGCCTCTGGCTGGCCCACCCACCACCACTGCCCCCCTGCACCCGATGCCATCATGCTGGCTTTCTGGCCGATAGGGATGTGCAGAACTGGTCCAGCAGTCCGTGGTCTGACAGTTCGGTCTAGGGGTTTGTGGGTTCGTGATTGAACTAAACCCCCACAGTTCTGTCCGGACCAGAACCAAACTGCCAGTCCAGTCCAGCAGGTCTGCGAACTTTCTTTTTAAAAAATTAATAAATCAAAAGTAACTACCTGTAGCCCCTTCGGGGGGCTTGCTGTAGCCACGGGTGGTCTGCGAGGTTTCCCTCTTCCCCGCCAGCCTCCCTCATCACTGCCGCAGCTGGGTAAACATAGTCTTTTGGGCCCTTTTGGGCCTCCGTAAAGGGGAGCGGCGGCCATTTTGGCTGCCACCGTGCATGCGCAAATGCCCTCTGCGAGGCTGTAGGCCATGCCAGGCGTCACAGAGGGGATTTGTGCATGCATGGCGGTGCATTTGAAAATTAAATTTCCATTATCCCTTCTGGGAAATCTCCCCTCTCCCATGTCAGTAACATATTAGCTAGTACTTTTTTTTTAAGAGTCTGATAAGATTTTTTAAAGAGTGATTTTAATACATCTCTCCCCTCTCCTTCATTGTGTTTAGTTAAAGAAACACTCCATGGTGTTTAGCCACGCAGTCCTGTTTGGAAGGGAGATCGGCCCACACTGTGTTGGGCAACCTGGGCCGAAGCAACTCTCCCTGCCTTAAAGGCAGGGAGAACTGTTCTGGCTGTGCTGCATGCAACGTAGACCCATCTCTCTTCTAAACGGGGCCGCGCAGCCCCGTTGGGGACTGAAATAATGCACCCCATGACATCAGATGCGGGGGGCATGTCCAGGACTGTGCTTGCGGCCCCTGATTGGTGGTGGCCCGGGTTATTTGAACCCGTTCACCCAATGGTGGCTCCGCCCCTGCCTCAGCGAGTTTCCCCCACCCCCTCAGCCAGTATCCCCTCAGCTAGTCCCCCTCCCACTCACTCAGCCAGAGTGGCATCACATTGGCCTAGATCAGCTCCTACCACCAGTCTCTGTCACGTGGCCCCACCGAGTCTCCTTGCGAGGAGGACAGCTGAGCCCTTCCAGCTGAGCCCTGAGTCTTCCTTTCCATCTTGCATGGATGGCTCTCAGTGCACTCTTATGCCCCAGCTCAGCCATCCTCCTCACAAGGAGACTCAATGGCAACAGATGCCATTGCTCAATGTCTCTTCTTTCTTTCTTTGCTTCCTCCTCGACCTCCCTCCCTCCTCAGCCGCAGCTGCCCTTCCGGCAACTCTCTTTCAACAGAACTCTCACGAGATGTGCCACATGCAACCTGAGATTAGCCACGGACCACCTTAGCATTTTAATATATAGATTAGCAAACCAGCTAATATATTGCTTTTGATGGTTTGAAGAAGTAGGTTTTGTTACTGGTCTCATGGCATTAAATAGCATCACAAATTTAGTTGTGAAATTTAGTTATTTTCAGTTTTTATTAGCCTGTATCTATTTATGTGTCTTTGTTTAACTTTGGGTTTAACTTTCAAATTATGTAGACATTTGTTCCTGTCCTTATATTGATTCTGATTTTTAGAAATGGTTTTATGGCTCTGATCTGGGAATTTAAAGAGATGGTATTTTCACTCCTTTTCATTCATCATCACCAGTTGTCTGTAATCCTATCCCTACCACAGATCTAATCCACGTGTCCCCCAATATAGCTGCCATTTCCGTGTTTTTAGTTTTTCTGACTAAAGAAAAAATAAGCTCATCAAGGCAAATAATTTTAAAAATATCATATATGATTTAAGTCTTATTTTTCTGCGAGCTACTAAAAGGGTTGTTGTGTTTCTGTGTGTATGGTGCTTAGCTACATATGATAAATGTGCATTTCATAATTAGGATTGGTTCATACAAAAATATTAATAATGGGATGACTCAGAATCAGAATCAGCCAGTATATAGCCATGTACTTTAGCACATACCTATCTGCTGAGAAATTCAAAAGAGAGAGAATGCTCTTATTAATATCTGTGCTTTTTAAAAAAAGCTGGATGAATTAGGTTATGGAAGATGTGCAATGTATGTAGTTTTGTGTAACCTGCTTAGAAATACTGCCCAGCTCTGTCTTGATGTAGTGAAGTGGTGTGTTCCTGTCAATCAAATTCTGGGAGTTCTTGTGGGAATCACTTCCAGAGGGTATCCAGGACTTGGAAATGCAGGGCTTCTTTCAGGTGCCTTGCTCAATTGTCACATTTGTCCTATAGGGAGGTGACTATAACCCCCCCCCCGGGTGTCTATGAAAACAGCTAATTTTGCCCACACAATGCTTCAACAGACTCCACATAAGTTTGAAGGAAGGAAACAGGAATGGTGCAATAGCAATTTATTAAAGCGTAGAACCCAACACGTTTTGAGTAGAAAGAAGAGTTCTACTCAAAAAGCATTGGAATCTATTCTTTAATAAACTTCTGTTGCACCATTCCTATTTCATTTCTTCCTACTTGTTGGCATGGTGCTTTCCCCTCCTGTGTGCTTCTCCATGTACGTTTGGCAGTTTACTAGCTCAGGAAGTTGTGGAGGGGTTTTGTTGAGAAGTTGCAGCAAATTAATCAAAAGCTTTCATGAGATACAATATTTCCAGCTTGGCTTGCAGAATATATCTAGCCCAACTTGGTATAATCTATTAAGCACATTTCAACAAACTTGACTTTGTTGTGCCATCTCATTTCTGCTTTACATTAGGGGAGTGCATTGAACCGGGTTTGGTAGTTCAGTTCAAATCTAAACTGAATTCGAACCAAACTGCCAGTCTGTAAGTTGGTTTGTTCGAACAGGCCAGTGTCCAATCTGTTTGGTCGAACTGGGTTGAACTGGTTCAACCCAGTTTGACCTGGTTCGAGGGCTATGCTTGTAAAGGGGAATCTGGTGAGGATTTCCCTTTACTATCAAAGGGGAACCCTGCCTTAAAAAGAGTTCTATGGGTGGGTGGGGGTGGCAATGAGAAGGTACCTTACTGGCTTCAGAGGTGGCAGTGGCATGGTGGCAGCTACTCTAAACCCGTTGGCACTCCGCCAAAACTAGTGTGGACTGGTGGAAGCCCGGTTCTGGCCTCTTTGCCTCTGCAGAGGCCAGAACCGGGCTGCTGGTAGCCCACACTGCTAGGGGAGGGGGAAGCTCCAGTGGGGTTTAGAGGAGCCGTCACCATGCCACTGTCACTGAAGCCGGTAAGCTGCCCTCTAGCCACCCCCTGGTCACCCTTAGAACCCTTTTAAAGACAGGGTTCCCCTTTGCTTATAAAGGGGAATCATCACTGAATTCCCCTTTATAAGCATAGCCCTCAAACCAGATTGAACCAATCCATATCAGACCATAACCAGTCTGGTTTAAACTCGGACCAGCCACCTTCTTTTCATGCCGGTCCAGTTCGAGTTCAAAATGGTCGAACCGAGCCAGTTTGCATCAAACCCAGTTCTATTCAAACTGGTTCTGCACATCCCTACTTTATGTAATCAAAATAAACTAAGTTGGGATTACTGCACATTCTGTTATATGGGCAGGTCCCATTTTTATGTATGTGTTTTTGCTCACATGCCAAAATGGACACCAGTTTGCATTAAATTGACAGATTGTCAAATAAGAGGAACCACTAATACCTAAAGGGCTTCTTACAAAAATTGTTGAGATGTGATGAATAGAAAGCCCTGGAGAGAGAGAGAGAGAGAGAGAGAGAGAGAGAGAGAGAGAGGAAGCCTTATTATTATGAATGTTTTCTGTTGTGAATTTCACACAAAATTTGGTGATTTTTAATTTTTTCTTTGGCCTTATTTTAAAACTTGCATGTAATAATATGTTTTTCTGCAATAATTTCAATAAATATAACGTTCTTTTAAAGGAGAGAACTAAAATGGCATGTCTAGATATTTTCCAGAATGGGTTGCTAGAGACCAGGGTAGAACCTATGAGCTGTTGTGTCCCTCAAGCTCTCATTTTTTTTTACAGCTGATGTCAAGTAGATCCAATCTGGTCCAATTGACATTTTTTTCTTTGCCTCCATCTGCCTACTGAAATTGTGAGGATTCTGGCTTTCATGTGTAAAGTGAGTGTGAGGCCAGACTACATGTTACTTTAAAAGTACAGCTTGCATTCGTGTCTGTGTTTTTTTCTTTTAAAAGAGCAAAGCTGCAGAAAGGGAAAGGAAGGGTAATTGGGAACTGGGAGATGACCAGGAGTGTGTGTATGTTTGTTAACCTTTTGTCCCTGCAGCCTGGCCCCAACAAAAGTTGCTCCCTTGAAGCTGCTATTTGCTCTGGGGTGAGGGAAGTTACCACTGCGGACATAAGAACATAATGACAGCTTTCTTCCCTGGAGCAAACAGCCCCTTTAAGGAGGTATTTTGGTCAGGATAGGGCAATGCATAGAACAAATGGAGTCTATGTACACTATGCATACTATGTTCCATGCACACTATGGTCCCAATCCTGATGAGCCCCTTCTCACATCTGCCCCTTTAAAAGAAACACACATGGGCAAACCATGAATTCAAAGTAATGTCCTTTGCCCCTGAATTTCTAGCCCCTGTTTTTGTTTAAAAGAGAGGGTGTGTGTGTGGAAAGGTTAGTGTAATGTACTCAGTGATGAGAACAAATATCCCTATGCAATGCTGATAAATCCAGTAATACACCCGAATGGGAACAGCTGGTTCACTTGGAGAGTGATGTACAAAGTATTGTTACAACTTATTCAGATTCACCCAACAATACTACCATTAGGCCCACCAAGTTATGATCCTTCTAAAGAGATCCATCCTTACTGGAAATGTAACTGGGTTACACTGCCATGAATTCTAGCCCTGGAGTAAAACTATATTGTTAGGCCCTGTGATCGCTAAATATATCAACATCATACTTAACAGGACTTCAAAAAGGTATACAACAACTGTAGCCTGTCCAACTTCTTCTTGTTTGTTCTTGCTGCGAGAGACAGAATAGTGTGTGAGAGGTTTTGTAGAAGTTTAAAGGTTCTAAAAATATTACATTTCCACTGACATGTATGAAATAACATCTTCATTACTAAAACAGAACTTGAGTGTTCACTGCTGGAAAAGCACAGTCAGACAATCTTAGCAGAGGAAAGAGTTTAGAAGAATAACCCATTTAAATTAAGACAATAGAATATGTATCTCATCAGTGTGCAAGATCCTGTACAGAATAGAATTGATGTAGGTACTGACACACTGAGCTTACAAGCTATGTTGCATGGAGAAGGTGGAAGTGTGTGGGATTGAGAACTTCCAGATGGTATGGGGGCTTGGATACTATTTCTCAGCAACCCCACAATGTATCTGCCACATTAGTTTCTTTTTAAAAAAAATAAATGTATTTTTATTATTTTTGATGTTATTAATTTGGATGTTAACTCTTCAATATAATTCTGTAAATTAACAAAGCAAAGATGAAAAAGTAACCGATATAAATCCATCTGAAATATACTTTACCTTCTTTCAGCTCCATTTCTGTGCAACCAACTTTGGATCAGTTTTGATGTGAAGACCTCACATTCTTGCAAGTGCACCATTTCAGATTTCATTGTGAGGGTGCCAGGGTGGCGGTGTGGGGTGGATTTCAGTACTGATTTGGCCATTGAATCTTGTCTACTGAGGTCAGTTTTCATACAGATGTTAGCAACTTAGGGCCCCAATCAGTGTTCCCTCTAACAGGGATTCCCAGATGTTGTTGACTACAACTCCCAGAATCCCCAGCTGCGATGGCCTTTGCTTACGGATTATGGGAGTTGTAGTCAACAATATCTGGGAATCCCTGTTAGAGGGAACACTGGCTGCAATCCTATGCATACATCCCTGGCAGAAAATCCCATTCAGTACAGTGGGACTTACTTCTGAGGAGACACTCTTAGGGCTGTGTGCTTAATTGGTTTCATAAAGCTCCCGATACAGCTGGAAGCAAAAAACATGTGGTGGGGGAGATTTCATCCATCTACAACATTTACTGGCCACCTTCCCAATAAAATTGCCTAAAGTGGCACACAAAGATTTAAAACCATACTATCAAAGTCGTAAATGCTAATAACAGCCTGAAGACAATAGATGCAGCAGCATGAAGTAAAAAAGCCATGGTAAACAAAATGTCTTGACCTGGATTTGCTTTTCGCATGCCTACCTAAGCTGAATGGTAGACATAAGCCAAATTCAGTCCTAGAAGAAGACAGAAAAGAGAGGGAGGGAGAGAAACCTCAAACTGAAGCCTAAAGGAGATTTTACTAATTCAAATGCACTGCCCAATGGATTTCAGCAAGATGTCTCAAATCAAGAGTGCCTATAAATATCAACAAATAAAGAATAGAATAAGAGAATACATTTCAGTATAAGTCACTGAGAGCATTATTTATTAATGCTATCAAAATAAGAAGTGAATTTTTTAAAGGAAATAATATTATGCAGTACATTACTGCTTTAATAACACTGCTATATCACAATAACATACAGAATCTTAAGTATATTATTAAACTTGGTGGGAAAATGTTAATTTTTTTAAAAACTCCATTTGCAAACAGGAGTACTGTTAAGCACATACCTGGGGGTCCAGGTCTGTGTGCCCACTCTCACAGAGGGCTCTATGATTTTTCTCAAGGGAAAAGAGGGTCCCTTTTATATTTTTGGAATGACTGGGCCTAGAGTTCTGAAATTTGGCATAGACATAGGGCAGGTTATTGGATTCTGTGTGTTGATTTAAGAGCCTAAAAGTCAATCCATTCATTTTGAATGATTTTTTGAATTAAAACAAAACAAAACACTTCAATAAAGTCTCATAAGTAGGAGTGTGCATGAATGGTTCATCCAGAACCAGTTTGCTTCAAACCTGGACTGGTTTGGAGGTACAATTGCAGACCAAATGAAGTGGGGTTCAGTCCGTGATTGAAGCAAACTGGGTCCGGTTTGGGCAAAATGGGTTGGGGTGAACAGGGACAGCCAGGTAGGGACAATGTGGGGGAAGCTGCTTGCCCCAGCTGACCGGCAAAGCTGCTGGTGTTGCCACTCACCACCACTTGCCCTCTCAGTTTGGCTAGTGCACTCCCCCCTCTTTTACCGAGCTGCCAGTTCTAGGGACTAAAGAAAATTAGGCAGATTAATTTTTATTAGAACAACTTGTTTATGAAGTCAATGGGCACATTCCTCCAGATGGGGTTGGAATGATGGGGGGGGGGCTTTAGTTTCAGAAGCTTTTGTAGTGGTGTGCACCAAATCAGCTGGTTCCATTCTAATCCAAACCAGGTTCAAACTGACCAGTTCCATGTCCTGCCGGCCTGGGTCTGGTTCCGTGCCCAGCCAAACTGGGTCCAGTCTGGTTTGACCACCAAACTGGGCCAAAACAGTTCAGGGAATATGCTTGTATAGGGGAACCTGGTGAGGCTGGCCATCTGGCCATCGCGACTGCTGCTCATCACAGCTTGCCCTGGCACACCAAGCATGCTTCCCCCTCCTTTACTGAGCTGGCAGTCCGGTGGCATCTTGGTTCTGGCATCCATGCATGCACTGAGCCCATTTTCTTTACCTCTGTGCATGTACGGAGCCCATTTTCTTTACCTCTGTGCATGGGCGGAGGTCATTTGCTTCATTGCACATGTGCAGAGGTCAGAATCGAGCCACTTTTAATGGAGCCCCACAATCATGCTTTGCTTAGGGTGCAAAAAATCCTATAACCAACTCTGAGTAAGAAGGCAAAGCAACTCCTCTTGGAAGGGAGTTCCACAGTCTAGGCAGCACCACAAAGAAGGCCCTGCTTCCCATAGTTACCCACCACACTTCATATGAGGGCAAGACACAGCAAGAGCTTCAATAATGACTCCAATAAATAGGAATTTTTCATATGGGAGAAGTCGGTCTTTGATATATCCTGGTGTTAGAATATGTAGGGCTTTAAATAGCAGAACTTTTACTTGGTTCCAGAAACCAAATGGGAGCCTGTGAGATTGCTATAAATTGTATTTCTGTGTTTCTTATTATATACTCTAGTTAGTATACTGGCAGCTGCATTCTGAAAAGTGTCTCTGAACACTCTTCAGAGGCAAGACCATGTAGAGTGCATTATAGCATGGGTGCATTATAGCACTGGATGTTACCAAGCATGTTAGCATGTTCCTGCTGTGGGAGGAGAACAATGGTTTCAGGTTTTCAGTTGCTGCACTCCTGCTCTGAAAGGTAAAAAGCAGTAGGGTTTTGCATGTGAGCATGTTGGCACATTACATCTGCTCACAATGGGTTGTGTCATACACACTTAGAAGAGCTGGTTTCATGGTTTCATTGGCCGCTGGTAGCATTCTGATTCCATCACCCTCTGCTGTAACTGCCATCTTGCTCAGTTACTGACCAAGGTGTGGAAAGAAGAGAGCCTGAGATATAGGAGTACAGGTATTCTTCAACCCTGGAGCTAGGCCCAAGTAATGCTGGGACTGCTGGAATGGAGGTGAGTTGGTAACTTGGAACAAGAATAGGACTGTGTGGCAATGCTGTGGATTAGGATTGTACAGTGGTTTAGACAGTGGCAGTGAGGAGGCAGCGGGGCGTGTCATATACACTTAGAAGAGCCAAGGACAATGGGAGCACAAGCGTGGTTTCATTGGCTGCTGGTAGCATTTGAATTCCATCTCCCATTCTTCAGCAACTGCCACTTTGCTCAATTACTGGCCTGGGTGGGAAAAGGAGAGAGCCTGAGATATAGGATTGCAGGCATTCTTCAACCCTGGAGTAGGTCAACGTAATGCTGAGACTGCTGTACTAGGGGGAGTTGGTAACTTGGAACTAGAATAGGATTTTGGCAAAAATGTGAATTAGAATTGTACAATGATTCAGACAATGGCATTTTAAGGATTCTGCTGGGCCAGGCCACAATGGACTTGTAGAACAAATGCATATGCATTTGTGAATCACCTAGAAGTCCCCCAAACTTGCAAGCTGCTTTTTTCAGGGAGCCCTCTTCTTTATTCCAGCCAGGTTTGCTTCTCCTGTTCTCACTGCTTCATCTAGGGCTTCCAAACCAAATGCATATTCAGCAAGATTATTTCCAGTAGGTCTTGTTGTTTCAAGCTGGTGTTTCCCCCCAGCAATTTTATGTATGAATACAGTCAACTTAGATAGTTCTCCTGCCTAACTAGATCAGACCAATTAAGGGACAGGAGGTTGATCTACAAAAACCACTATGTGCAGGGGCGTAGCAAGGTTGGAGTGGGCCCAGAGACGAGATTTTTAAATGCCCCCCCTCACTGAAGCTCAGCTCATGAGGTAAAGAAATATTTAATGAGGCTGAATAGTGATAACAAAAAGCATAATTAAATTTGTGTGTGTGTGTGTGTGTATACACACACACATATATGACCTATGTGCCACAATAGAATATCGTCCTAAATAATTTTTTTAAAGGTTTTGTAAATTGTGGACAATGCAAGTCATTTACTGGTACTAGAGAAAGACAAGTATTTATCCCTGTTAGATTTGAATTGGCATTTTGTGTAAATGAAGTATTCTTTAAAAGGATGATTTCTATAGTCAGTATATGTATTCCATAAATGTATAGAAAGCAGAGATTCCCACAGAAAAAGAAACATGTTAGCCCTCTGTAATATTTCAGATAAAGCCTGTCCCTTTTAGAATTATAAATATTATTGGAAATTAAATATGAACTCATTAAGGTGAGAGAGAAGGGAATGGGAGGATACATTAACTGCCAACTAAACCATTGACCTGAGTTAGAAATGTAATGAAGTCTTTGCTTCTACCTTGGTGAAGGCAGGGAGGAAGTTGCTAATGCCCCAGTAACAGCTATAATATCCTGGTTTTCCTAACTGTTTTGCATGAAAAGCCATTACTTTTTACCAACCTAACTTGGAGGCGGGTGGGCGGTGGGGAGGGGGGGAAGGAATATAGCATCAAAAATAACTTAGAAGTTCTGTCAGAAGACAAAAGAATAGGTCCTCTATTACTTTTAAAATTCCCCGCCTCCTCCTCTTAAAACTCTGAAAACAGCCATACACAGATCATGTTGTTGCCTCTCCCCGCTCGCCTCCCACTACAAATTATCCACTTGCTTATTAGGACGATATGCAAATAAACTGGAGGCTCTCTTGCATTCAGTAATGGCTTTTGTTAAAGCATAGTTCTGGGTGTCCCTTTTGGCTATGGCAGCAGCACCAAGCCCCCTCAACTCTTCCACCACCCTGAGAAAAAGGAGGAAGGAGCCCATCGGAGCCAGCGCTAACCAGAGGAGTCAGGCTCCATGTCTCTCCTCCGTCTCAGCACACAAACACAAAGCATCCAGCTGCCCTCTCTGCCTACAAACGAAGCAGTGGCCAAATGCTTAAACCAGCAGGAAGGTGGGAAGCCGGGAACAGCGGCCTTGATAAACGGGGTGTGGGCATCACTCACACACAGCAATCTCTCTTGCTTGCTCTTTCTGTTTCCACATGCAGAGGGCTCTGATGTGTCACGCATCCACCCACCAGGCAATGAGAGCCTTACCGACGCTAGAGAAGGCAGGGTGGACGGGGCCAGGATGGGGTCAGGAAGGAGGAGTAAAAGGGAGATGGGGAAAGGAGGGAGGGGGCTCGAGAGAGAGAGCGAAGGAATACTTCCAGAACATCAAAGGAAGCGTGGGAGCCAGGACGATGATCATGTGACTTGCCTCTGGGGGAGCCTTTGAGGCAGCGGGCCCGGAGACAGATGTCTCCCCTTGCCGAACGGTAGTTATGCCTCTGACTATGTGGTGTGTGTAATGCTGTGGTATTAGAAATCAACTTAGTAAACTAATACCAGTGAGGAGGAGGTACACAAAATTCCTTCTTAGAAGCTGCTAGTACATGTTGGCATTAATAGCTAACTGCAGTGCACTGGGTACCAGTCCCCTGAATTCAATGTATAATTTCTGAACTGCTAAACTATTTGCCTTCTAGAAATGTGTGTGTGTGTGTGTGTGTGTGTGTGTGTGTGTGTGTGTGTGTATATATATATATATATATATATATATATATATATATATATACACACACCGCCCAAACTTTTGTCTTTGGGCGGTTAACATAAAAACAATTAAAACACATATAAAAGTTAAAACAATGCAACAATTTAAAAACAGCCATAAAATTAAAAGCAGACAATTTTAAAAATCTGGGAAAGCTTGGGTAAAAAGATGGGTTTTCAGGTGTTTCTTAAAAATTGCCAGAGATGGGAAGGATCGTATCTCAGCAGGGAGCGCATTCCACAATCTCGGAGCAGCGACCGAGAAGGCCCGTCTCTGTGTAGCCACCAGACAAGTTGGTGGTAACTGGAGACGGACTTCCTCAGATGACCTCAATGGGCGGTGTGGGTCATAGTGAAGAAGACGCTCTCTTAAATACCCAGGGCCTAAGCCATTTAGGGCTTTGTAAGTTACAACTAGCACTTTGTATTTTGAGTGGAAACATATTGGCAGCCAGTGAAGCTCCATCAGCAGAGGAGTAATGTGATCTCTCCGAGATGACCCAGAGACCAACCTGGCTGCCGCATTCTGAACCAACTGGAGTTTCCGGACTACTTACAAAGGCAGCCCCACATAGAGTGCAATACAAAAGTCAAGTCTGGAGGTTACCAACAAATGTACCACTGTTTTGAGGTCATTAATCTCGAGAAATGGGCACAGCTGGCGTATCAGCGAGAGCTTATAGAAAGTACCTCTGGCCACTGCCTCAACCTGAGAAATCAAGGAGAGGTGTGGATCCAGAAGTACTCCCAGACTACGAACCTGTTCCTTTTGGGGAAGTGTGACCCCATTTAGAACAGGTAGATCAAGATCGTCTCTGGAGTTCTGACCCCACACAATAAGTACCTCCTTCTTATCTGGATTCATCTTCAGTTTATTCTCCCTCATCCAGCCCATTACTGCTTCCAGGCAGGCATTTAGAGAGGATATTCCAGCTCCTGAAAAAGCTGACATGGAGAAGTAGATCTGGGTGTCATCAGCATACTGATAACACCCAGCTCCAAATCCCCTGATGATCTCTCCCAGCAGTTTCATGTAGATGTTAAAAAGCATTGGAGAAAGTACAGAGCCTTGTGGGATGCTGTACTTAAGCTCAGATCTCGAAGAACAACAGTCTCCAATCAACATCATCTGGAGTCTGTCCTAGTGGTAGGAGTGGAACCACTGTAAAACAGTTCCTCCCACCCCCAAAACTCTCAGACTTTCCAGAAGGATACTATGGTTGATAGTATCGAAAACCACCAAGAGATCCAAAAGGACCAACAGAGTCACACTTCCTCTGTCAATTCCCAATTGGAGATCATCCATCAGGCCGACCAAGGCAGTCTCCACCCCGTAGCCTGCTCGAAAACCAGTTTGAAATGGGTCTAGATAATCAGTTTCCTCCAAGACTGCCTGGAGCGGAGAGGCAACCACCCTCTCCATTACCTTGCCCAGCCATGAGAGGTTGGAAACAGGCCTATAATTGCTCAACTCTGAGGGATCTAATGCAGGCTTCTTTAGAAGAGGTCTAATGATTGCCTCCTGAAGACAAGGAGGCATCCTGCCCTCCCTCAGAGAAGCGTTTATGATTTCCACCAGGCTGTCTATTACAGCCTCCCTGCTAGATCGAACAAGCCATGTTAGACAAGGGTAAAGAGAACAAGTGGTAGGCCTCACCACTCCAAGCAGCTTGTCCACATCCTCAAGAGTCACAAACTGAAACTAATCTAGTCGAATCACATAAGAGGAGTTGCTGGACACCTCCAGTTCAGACAGCAAATTAACTGTGGAGTCTCCATCTAGATTGGCCTGAATCCGAGAGATTTTATCTGCGAAAAACTCTTTAAACATGTCACAGCGTGTAACTGATGACTCCAAATTTTGGTTCAGGGGAGGAGGGGCAGATACTAGTCCCCTCACAACCCTGAACAACTCCGCTGGGCGTGAACTCGCAGAGGCAATACGGGCAGAGAAGAAACACTTCTTTGCAGTACGTATTGCCTGAGCATAGATCTTTAAATGTGCTCTATGTCGTAGTCTGTCAGATTTGAGTCAAGTCTTTCTCCACTTGTGCTCCAGTCGCCTACCTTGCTGCTTCAGCCCCCGCAGATCTTCCATATACCGAGGGGCCAATTTTGAAGCTGGTCGGAGGGGACGCTATATATGAAGAAGATCTTTTGCATGAATTAAATAGAAACTGTGCTGTTGCAAAAATGGCTGTACCAGTGCTGACAGAGTGTGCCCTCCTCCATGATAAAAACTTGTAAATTAATTTTTGAGAATATAGTGCAGTACATTGAAGGATTATTGTTTGTAATGCTCTTCTCATTGTATATTCCCAGCATCAGATATTGTGAAGGATACTCTTTCTAAATGTGGAGCTACTTTAGCTAAAGTAAGCAATAGCTGTTGCTGTTGCATGATTTTTTTTAAAAAGTTGGTCTGAATAAAGTCAATCTCATATATTATGCTTTCCAAATAAGGCTGCACATATTCACACTTCTTTGTCTTCCCCTCTTTTCCTCCCTACCATTTTCCCAAATGGTATTGAGGAAAGGGTTAATTCCCCCCCCTGCCGCACCACCAAATCCTTCAGTGCCAAATCTCCAATCCAATGTTCACTCTGGCAGCTACTTAAAAAAAATTGTACAAATCCTGATTTTACCTTAACCACCCAGAGACGAAAGTTTGGGCAGTATATACATGTGATAAATGAATGAATGAATGAATGATCACAGATCTGTTACATCACATCTAGTTTGACCCTCATCGCATGCAGGTCTCATCACAATGTATGGCTCTTTGCTGCAAGGTCCATTACAGAGTGTGGAGAAAGGGTTTCTTCCTTAGTCAAGAAAGAAGGTATTACTCACTGAATGTCAAACTCTTGAATTCATTCATTCTGGCTCAGAAATTATTTTTTGTTTGTTAATTGAATTCCCCTTTTAAATATTGCAAGAAGTAGATTTACCGTAGTAAATGTATGCAAGAGTGTTTGTAAACTTCAGATTTTTGTCCAATTAAATGGTTCTGGATTGTCATTGTAAATTACAGGAAGAGAGGACAGTGGTGACTCCAGTCAGTATTGTGGCAAAAGACTTGACTATCACTCTCTCAGAGCTAAGAAACTTGATGGAGTTACGAAAAACAGATGCAATAAAGAAAATACAGGAAAACTACGGTGACATCAATCAAATCTGTGAATGGCTGAAAACTTCTCCCACGGATGGGATATGTGGTATCCCATCAGAACTGGATATAAAGAGAACTGTATTTGGAAAAAGCTATATACCCCCCTAAAAAACCGGTAACATTCCTGGAGTTGGTGTGGGATGCACTGCAGGATCCCACATTATGCTTTTTAGGAGTAGAAGCCATCGTATCACTAGGACTTTCTTTTTATAAGCCACCAGGAGGAAGCATTACAGTATGCCACACCACCGACATGGAGGAAGATGAAGATGATGAGGAGATGGATTGGATAGAAGACTGTACAATACTCTCGTTAGTAGTTTGTATGGTGCTTGTAACAGCTTTCAATGACTGGAGTAAAGAAAAACAATTTCAGGGGCTGCAGCGTCGCATTGAGAGCCAACAGAAGTTCACTGTAATTTGGCAAGGGGAAGTAATCCAGGTGCCAATAGCTGACTTGGTGGTTGGGGACGTTGCACAGATCAAATATGGTGACCTTATTCCAGCTGATGGTTTGCTTCTCCAAGGACATGATCTGAAAGTTGATGAGAGTTCGCTCACAGGTGAATCAGATCACATCAAGAAGACTTTGACAGCAGATCCCATGTTGCTTTCAGGTACCCATGTCATGGAAGGCTCTGGGGAAATGGTGATTACAGCTGTCGGTATAAATTCACAGGCAGGAATTATCCTACGTTTACTTGGAGTTGGGGAGACCAGTGAGAAAACAAAAAACAAAGACAACAAACCTAAACAGACAATGGACTCTTCTGAGGCAGCAAATAATCTATACACTGTAGATATAGAAAAGGGGGATGAAGATGTAGAGATCAAAACAAATGAAGAAGAAAAACCAAAAAAACCACCCTTCACACAAAAAGGAAAAATCAGTTCTGCAAGCAAAACTGACCAGATTAGCGGTTCAGATTGGCAAAGGAGGACTGGCAATGTCTATACTCACTGTTATTGTCCTTCTAGCCCATTTTTTCATTATAAATTTTGTGATGAAGAAGCTTGTTTGGACGAAGGAATGCACACCACTGTACCTATGAAGGATCTTGAAGGACCTGATCATTGGTGTTACCATTTTGGTCGTAGCAGTGCCAGAGGGCCTTCCACTTGCAGTCACCATCTCACTTGCATACTCTGTGAAGCAAATGATGAAAGATAACAACCTAGTGAGACATTTGGATGCCTGTGAAACTATGGGCAATGCAACAACAATTTGCTCAGATAAAACAGGAACCTTAACCACGAACAGAATGACTATAGTCCAAGCCTTCATTGGTAACACACATCATAGAGTTATTCCTGAACTTAACTTCATTAATCCAACTACTTTGGATTGTCTGCATAAAGGTATTGCTACTAACTGTGCATATACTTCCAAAATAGTGAGTCCTGAAAGAAAAGGAGGCCTGCCCCACCAAATTGGCAATAAAACAGAATGTGCTTTGCTGGGCTTTCTTCTAGAATTAAAACAGGATTATGAGGCTATAAGGAGGATTATACCAGAAGAGCAGCTGTATAAAATATACACCTTCAATTCTGATAGGAAATCTAAGAGCAGTTTTGAAAAAGGATGACGACAGTTATCAAATGTTCACCAAAGGTGCATCTTTGAGCCCCTGGTGGCGCAGTGGTATAACTGCCGCCCTGTAACCAGAAGGTTACAAGTTCGATCCTGACCAGGGGCTCAAGGTTGACTCAGCCTTCCATCCTTCCGAGGTCGGTAAAATGAGTACCCAGAATGTTGGGGGCAATATGCTAAATCATTGTAAACCGCTTAGAGAGCTCCGGCTGTAGAGCGGTATATAAATGTAAGTGCTATTGCTATCTGAAATAGTCCTTCAGAAGTACTGTTTCATACTGAATGATGCTTTGCTGGTCAATGACCGAATAAACTTATAACTAACTGAATGATGCTGGGGAATCCGTACCTTTTGCAGAAGAAGACTATGCCCTCATGATCAAGAATGCGATTGACCCCATGGCCTCTGAGGGACTCCGGACCATTTGTCCAGCTTTCAGAGATTTCCCAGCCAGCTATGCTATGCAAAACCAGATTGGGACAACGAGGGTGACATCATCAAAGACCTGACGTGTATCACAACTGTAGGTATTGAAGATCCAGTAAGACCCAAAGTTCCTGATGCAATAAGAAAATGTCAGAATGCCGGCATTGTTGTGTGTATGGTCACTGGGGATAACATTAACACAGCTCGTGCGATAGCTGTAAAATTTGGCATCCTTCGACCTGGGAATAACTTTTTATGTCTGGAAGGGCAAGAGTTTAATCAACAAATATGCAATTCAGAAGGGGAGATAGAACAAAAGCTTTTCGACGAGGTTTGACCTACACTTCATGTGCTTGCAAGGTCCTCGCCTACTGACAAGTACAACTTAGTAGACAGGATCATTAACAGTAACGTCCCCAAACAAAGGCAAGTGGTAGCAGTAACTTGAGATGGTACTAATGATGGGCCTGCATTAAAAAGAACAGATGTTGGCTTTGCATTGGGTATTGCTGGAACAGATGTAGCTAAGGAAGCTTCGGATATCATTCTAACAGATGACAACTTCTCAAGCATTGTTAAAGCGGTTCTGTGGGGCAGGAATGTATATGGCAGCATTTCCAAATTCCTTCAGTTTCAGCTAACTGTCAATGTTGTAGCAGTGATCATTGCCTTTACGGTAGCATGCATCACACAGAATTCCCCTCTGAAAGCTGTTCAGATGCTGTGGGTCAATCTCATAATGGATACATTTGCTTCTCTTGCTCTAGCAAGAGAAAAACTAACAGAAGCTCTGCTGAAATGGAAACCTTACAGTAGAAATAAACCTCTTATCTTCTGTACAATGCTGAAAAATATTGTAGGCCATGCCACTTATCAGCTTGCAGTTGTCTTCATGCTTTTTTTTGGAGGTGAAAAATTATTTGATATAGAAAATGTATGGACTGCACCGCTAGAGGGCCCACCCACTGAGCATTACACAATTGTATTTAATGCCTTTGTAATGACACAGATTTTTAATGAAATCAATGCACAGAAGGTTCATGGGGAAAGGAATGTTTTCGAAGGAATATTCACAAATAGCATCTTTTGTTGTATCATTGTGGGAACATCAATTGTACAGATCCTCATTGTTCAAATTGGAGGGAAACCCTTTAGTTGTGCATCTCTAACACTAGAACAATGGCTGTGGTCAATCTTCCTAGGCATAGAGTCACTATTATGGGGACTGCTGATTGTGAGTATTCCAAACAAGTATATATATTTTCTGAAGGAAGTTAGTGAGGGGCCAGCAAAAGAGGAAATTATTGAAGCAGAAGTAGCTGAAGATGTAACAGAGATTGACTGTGGTGAGCAGGAATTGCGTCAAAGACAGCTTCTGTGAGTTAGAGGCCTAAGCAGAATACAGACACAGTGTAGTGTTGTGAATGCATTCCGTGCATCCCTATATAGTGACTTAGAAGCAGCAACCAGTGGTCCCGATGAAATGGTTTAGAAGCAGCCGACTTTTCTGAGCCTATAGGGGTAAAAGCATTGAAAACCAAAACAAGAAGTCTGTTAATACTTCCTTAATACTCCCTGGGTCTGGGCATTATGCGAACTGTGCTCTTTAGCTCCTGGGCTAAGCTTATTTGCACATTGCTGTTAATAGTTGTTTACAAGCAAAGATTATTCAATATTAAAAATGTTAAAAACTTTATTTACTATTGTGGCTTAATTATTTAAAGATCTACCACAATAACAATTAACATAATTATCTCCCAGAATAATAATTAATTATGCATAGAGAGAGAAACTTTTTAGACCACAGACTCTACCTTCACCCCTGTATATACTGTACTCTATATAATTGTTCTATTATGGCATCCTATTAAAGTCTTCCAATAAGATGTTCTTTCCCATAGACAGCCCTGCATTCAGTCTAGCTGAAGGAGATAACCTCCTTTACCTTCTAAATTTCATCCAAGATCCATTCCTTGAGACACGAAGAAATTATATGGGCACAGCTTTTCCCATCGGAGTGCACAGTGACCGAGGAAAACTAATCCTGCCAGGCTTTTAAAGGGACAGATGGCCTGTCCAGAAGGGAAGCTGGCAACTCTCTCCCTCCACATCGAGCCACTCAAGAACCAAAAGGGATATTTCTGGACAATGGCACTTCAGATATGCAGTTGTTACTTAGCGTGTCCCCCTCCCCGCAACACGCACACTCTACACGGCAGGAAAAATGAGCTTGCCAGCAAATGTACACTCAACAGGGAACTGCAGCCAATTTCTACAGAGCCGGCATGAGTGTTGGTGCCACTTCTGGCCATGCCCCTGACACAGACACAGACGTCATGAAACTGGACCAGCCAGGGCAGCTCCACCTCCATGGCCCTCACACACCACCTTCCCTTTCTTGTGGCTGCTTAGTTTCTTGGCATGCTGAGGCTTGGGTTTCAAAACCTTGTCTTGAGCCCTGGTGGCGCAGTGGTAAAACTGCCACCCTGTAACCAGAAGGTTACAAGTTCGATCCTGACCAGGGGCTCAAGGTTGACTCAGCCTTCCATCCTTCCGAGGTCGGTAAAATGAGTACCCAGAATGTTGGGGGCAATATGCTAAATCATTGTAAACCGCTTAGAGAGCTCCGGCTATAGAGCGGTATATAAATGTAAGTGCTATTGCTATTGCTATTGTCTTTGGCACATCTGGTAGACCAGCCCCACCTTCCTCGCTTATTACTATCTCCTTCTCCTAGCTGCTCACCACAGCAGCCTCAGCACGGGAGATGCTTTTAGCATGGGGTGGCACCTGAGCTTCTGTCTCACCACTTCACTAGCAGAATGGCTCTTTCTCCTGCCGCCCAATACCTCAGAGAGTCATCCAGCCAGAGAAGCACCAAGACAGGAGCCAAGACACTGCTGCATGCAAAAACCAGCTCTCAAGCTGCAGCTGCTAATTTTGCTGTGTTTTCATTTCCCCTCATTACGAATGCGCCATATGTCCAAGATGGTATTGTGTTTGAACTGTAGAGAAAAAGATACAGTACATGTTGTGTCCTAGTTAGCTTGTGAATGGTCAAGAAGATATGTAAATCCATTGGGACAGGCATAGACTTTCTTTCTTTCTTTCTTTCTTTCTTTCTTTCTTTCTTTCTTTCTTTCTCTCTCTCTCTCTCTCTCTCTCTCTCTCTCTTTCTTTCTTTCTTTCTTTCTTTCTTTCTTTGCAAATGGACTCTTGCCCAGATATGTAGATTTGTGGTGAAGAAGATGTATAGATCCTTTGGGGGTTGTGTAGTCACCCCACCCCAGGAAACACTCTGGCCCAGACCTATGTGTTTGTGGTGAAATGTATATATATGGACAGGATGCTTATTTTGCAGAGATCCCACCCCGCCCACCTAAAGGTCCAGAATTACCTTCAGGGGCCAAAATTACCTAGCTGCACCTCTTTCTGCAGAGGCCAGGGATTGACAGTGCAGTTTTCTGCATGCAAAGCAAGTGCTCTATCACTAAGCTGCATGCCTCTTATAACAAGCTTGCTCTCTCTCTCTCTTTTTAAAGGTTCATTTATGCTAAAGGTGATCACACAGTGAAAGAGAACTCCCAGGTGATAATTTATTAATTACTGAAACAAAGCTGGGCTTAGTGATACTTAGTGCCCTCGACAAAGACGAACTAACTCCTATGGTTAGCTTGTTCTTAGTTGTATGGCTTGCAGTGAACCACTAAGCTCAGCTCAGTGCTTCCTTCACGTGGGCACCCTGGGCAACTGCTCAGCTCACCCACTCATAAGTTCAGACCTAAGTGAAACTAGTTCCCTGTTTGCAAGTAATCCTGAAGTATACCGTGATTCTTCAAGAGTTTCAAACTAGTTTCAGGCAAGTAACAAAAGGAACTATTGCAGTAGTGTAGCATTGTGGGCAGAGGCCTGTGGCTAGATATTTGGTGCCACCACTAGCCTCTTCCTGCCTCCCTCCCTCTGCTGCCACCCATTTGTTTTCCTCCATATTGTTGCCAGCATCAACAAGGATGGAGGGAACAAGGGAGGTGGACAGCTACAGAGGCAGGTGATGTGCAGCTCCCCCAGTCCTAGCCCCATTGGGAGCCCATGATCACTGCACAAAATCCTCCCCCCCCCCAGCCATTTCCCCACCATCCAGAGAAACCACTAGGGATGTGTGAAACGTTTCGGGTACAGAACGATCTGTACCTGAAATTGCCTGTTTTGGGTGATTTTGTTGCAGAAACGAATCACCCTCTTGCCCTCCCGAAATGTTTTGGAGCCGAAATGAATCACCCCCGTTTCAGCTCTGAATAATTTGCCGTTTCATTTTGTAGCCGATAAAGTGCTTTTTCTTCCTCCTCCATTCTGAGTTCTGACGTCTACTTGAATTCCCCACCTTTTTGCCTCCCATTGACTTCAATGCAAAAATGTCCAATCTGACTACCACCCCACCCACACTTCCTCCCCAGATCCCACTTTATGCCCCACATCTGCCCCAAAGACACTAAAACTTCAACAATTCACCAAAAATCAGCCTTTTGCCCAATTTCTCTGCAATTTGTGTGGTAGCCTCCACCCATTAGGCACTACCACCCCACCCCACTCTTTTGGCCCCATGACCCATTTTTTGATCTGAATCGATTTGGATTTGGATTAATTCGGATCTGGGGTGATTTGGATGGGTCAGATTTGGACCCAAAAATGAAATGGGGGTGTTTTGATTCAGATCTGAATCGAAACACTGAAAATCTGAATTTGCACACCCCTAGAAACCACAGTTGCAGGCAACTGGTGACACACAGAGAGAATTTTTTTCGAAAGGCTGGAATGGAAAGACTTAGCTGGAGAACTGAAGCAGCTAGGAGTGCAAGGTTTGCCCCTGGACAAATGTAGTCTGTTGCTGATTTATAGGAGTATTCGATGATTTCCATTTTTAGCCTGCTTTCCAATATGCTTATGAGATCACCCAGTATTCCATGTGTGTGTCTGTCCGTGTGTTTGTGTGTGTGTGTGTCCCCGCCACCACCCATCAACTTTGCAAAACCTGGACCAATAAGAACCAAATCAGGTACAGTTGTAGGGACACATAGGGATGCCTCAATGGGGTAGTTTGTGATGATGTAATCCAGCCTGATTAAAAATGGTGGATGCATGAATATTTGAGGCACATGTGGGTTAACTTGTGGACTGTCTAACCAATTTGAACCAAATTTGATGCAGGTGTAGTGAGGGACACACCTCAATGGCATAGTTTGTGATGATGTCATCCACTCCAGTTCAAGATGGCGGACATGTACATTTTCGAGGAGCAAGAGCACTAACTTGTGAACCACCTAACCAATTTGAATCATATTTGCTACAGCTGTAGGGGTGTATAGGGACAGTTTGTAAGGCATAGTTTGTGATGATGTCATCCACCCCAATTAAAGATGGAGGACACATGAATTTTGAGGTGCAAGTGGGCTAACTTGTGAACTGCCTAACCAATTTGGACCAAATTTAGTCCTGTTGTAGGGATAGTGAAATGAAAATAGGCAGATTCATTCTTACTAGAACAACTATTTATATATGTCTAGATCAGGTATTCCCAAAAGGGCTCCAAGGGGGCTCCTTGGATCTAGTGACTGCAGTAGCCTGTCTCCCTAATACTTGAATTCGTGTTTTAATGTACAGTATATATGTGTACACACACAAACATGTTTAAAGGTTCTACAACTATGTTCTTCTCCAGACCTTCTTTATTGCATAAAATAAAGGTGGTGCACTTGTTTAAAAGGTTGGGAACCCCTGGTCTAGATAGATAGGTCAATTTCTATACTGCCTTTCATTAAAAACTGATCTCAAGCCAATTTATTTCCAATTTATTTCCAGGAAGTTTCCAACATCCAGTTTCAACTAATACTCAACTTGTAGTTTTGTAAATAACCAAATATTTATTACAAGGCCATCATAAACCTCCAGTGATCTCTCCTCTAAGGGAAATTGGAAGCTAAGTAGCTCTACCTCTCTGGAACTTTTCACTTTCTCACCTCTTCTCACCTCTGGAACTTCTCACCTCTTGGAGAAGTGAGGTTGGGGCATGTAAAAATACTAATGAAAAGCCCTTGAGTTTTATGGCAGGGGTTTGATGTGCTTCTTGCCCTGAACATTCTAGTTTCTGGGGAAGGATAAACTTTTGGCCCATCTCTCACGTCCTTTATCACAGCCACGCCCATAGGCGTAACTATAGGGGGCGGGGGGGCACGTGCCCCGGGCGCCATCTTTTCAGGTCACATGGGGGGCGCTGCCATGACCAATTTTTTTAAAAAAATATTTTAATACAAATTTCTCCTGCTCAGTGCAGCAGCGCTGCAGCAGTCAAGGGAGCGTGTCGGCGCCCCCTCCCCCACGAGCAGTCCCTTCCACGCCGCCCGCACCCCCCTTGCTTTGCTGGTGGCCAATCAGTGGCCTGGCTTGGCGGCGGTGGGTGCCGCGGCGGGCGCCTTTCATGCTGCTCACTGTGCCTGCCCGCCCGCACCCCCCCCATTGCTTCGCTTGCGGCCAGTCAGTGGCCTGGCTTGGCAGCGGGTGCCTTTCATGCTGCTCACTGCGCCTGCCCTTGGCTGAGGCTCACTCTCTCCGTCGCTCGCTTAGTCTGGAACAGCCAGAAAGAGGCCCTCTAGTGGCTTGCCAGCCAGAGGGTCTCTAGTCAGTGGTGCACGCATGCGCGACTCGGCCGGCGTGCCGAGTCACGCTGCGCATGTGTGCGGTGCGTCCGTCCTCCTCTGTTTGCCTGCACGTGGTGGTGCGGTCGCCGTCATGGAGGTTGCTGGGGCTGGGGCTGCACTGCAGCAGGCGCAGGCAGGATGACGAGGACACACACAGACACCTACACGGAAGAAAGGATTTGGCGGCGGGCGGGTGGAAGCAGCAGACCAAGTGTCAGGGTGAGAAATTGAATGAGTTGCAAAAACTACAGAAGCCACATGTGGGGGGAAAAACATATTAAAGAATCAGGCTTTTATTTAGCTGCCCAACTATGGTCTCAGGTGCCTAACAGGTATTAATGTTTGCATTATACACTCCTCTCTCCGCCCCAAAAGAAAGAAAAACAATCATAAAGATTCTTTGGCACTCAATCTTAAATGCATGCATGTATATGGAACTGAGAGTCAATTCCCACAGCCTGTTGTTGTTTGTGAGGTACAGCAGTGTGAGTTGACTCAAGCAGTGTAACATAGCTGCCTGTGCATTGTTACAAGGTGTTTCAAGAGAGTTTTACCATGAGTTCTGCTTGCTGGCATGCTCGTTTTTGCACTGTGAAAGCTTGCCTTGTGATCTCAATTTACGCTGAAGTGCTCCTATAACAGCTCCATCTCAGAAAAACCTGCAGTGTTAGCTTTAACAAGTGCCTGTGGTATCCTGCTAAAGACACAAAGTTTGGCAAGAAAAATGGGGGAGGGGGTTATATGCCAGGACCTTTGGAGATATTCTCTTGCTTGTGAGGAAAAACCAAAGTATAATGTGGTGTGTATCATCAATCATTGCATCATAATTCTGTTGTTCGAGATACAAGCCAACTCCACAGGGTTGTTGCTTGTGAGGAAAAACCTAAGTATAATAGCAATAGCAATAGCAATAGCACTTACATTTATATACCGCTCTATAGCCGAAGCTCTCTAAGCGGTTTACAATGATTAGCATATTGCCCCCAACATTCTGGGTACTCATTTTACCGACCTCGGAAGTATGGAAGGCTGAGTCAACCTTGATGTCGTGTGTATCATCATTGCATCATGATTCTGTTGTTTGAGATACAAGCCAACTCCACAGGGTTGTTGCTTGTGAGGAAAAACCTAAGTATAATGTGGTGTGTATCATCATTGCATCATAATTCTGTTGTTTGAGATACAGGCCAACTCCACAGGGTTGTTGCTTGTGAGGAAAAACCTAAGTATAATGTAGTGTGTATCATCATTGCATCATAATTCTGTTGTTTGAGATTCAAGCCAACTTCACAGGGTTGTTGTGAGGAAAAAACACATGTGTGTCAGTCAGATGTATGCTGGGGGGGGCGGCGGCGGGGGGGCATGGTGGGTGTGTGTGTGCAATTTCAGTGCTTGCCCCGGGCGCCATTTTCCCTAGTTACGCCTCTGGCCACGCCTTTGACTCATAGAACTCAACAGGAGCTATTGAGAACTATGGGCCAAACTACATATGACTGCAAGCCCATCATTGAACCTTGCTCCCCCGCTCTAAATAGCCCCAGTGGGAGGCTTGTTTTTAATTGGCCTTTTGCAAATACATAGCCTGACCTGGGATTAGTATCTGCTCTTAAATAAAAACAGACCTGAAAACATGCGTCTTGCTAATGTTGTGTTCTATTTCACAAAATAAGGGGCCATTCACATGACCTATTGGGCAGTGGGGAGGCTTCACAAAATTTGCCTTCCCCCCAGATGCCCATTCTTAGACTGGTGGGAATGGGCTCACACAATCCCCACTGCTCTGCGCAGGATGGAGCAAGGTGGATCGCTCTGAGGCTGGGACTTGTTATCCAGCCTCCGGGTATTCCACAGTGCACCGTGCACTAGGGATGTGCAAACCGGATTGAATTTGAACCGGTTCAGATCTGAACTGGTTCGAATTTGAATCGATTTGGTTAGAAGGTTCAAACTTGGACCAAACAGGGCATTGCATTGGCAATGCCAGTCTAAGTTCAAACTGATCAAGCCTGGTTTGGTTTGAGCCTGTTCAAGCCGGTTTGAAGGTTCTAGAGACCATTTTTGATGTTGTCCTCTATTTTGTGTGACTTGTGTTCCTTGATTTTATTGGCTGAGCTCTTGCTTCCCTGATTAGCCAGATGAGTCTGACTCTCTGGTAGGCTCTGCACTGTGACAGTCCTTGAGAACTGGCACCCTATTGGCCAAGGGGGAGGGCAAAGGTGGGGGCTCCCTAAGGAGGGAGTTTCAAATCCTATTTAAAGCCAAGCCTCTGGCCTAGCAAAATCACTCTGACTGCAGTGGCTGTTTGGCTTACTCTGGCCTGCTGGTAGTGGTGCTGCTAGTGCAGTGAGAGTCTGCTTGGCAGACTGCTGTGTTTTTGTTCCCAATCCCCTATTCCCTTCTGCCCTTTTCTCTCTACCCCTGCTTTAAACTCCCCCCCCCCGGTGTGTGTCCTGCTGTGTGTGTGTTATGCTGCTTTTATTTTTTTTTCCCCTGAGAGAGTGAGTCTGTCTCTCCCCCCACCTCTCCTCTGGGCCAGCAGAGCCCAGGCCCTGAGGCCTCTCTCTGGCCCATCCATTTCCCTAACCTAGTCCCCACTTCCCCCACCTTTGTTGCTTTTGGTTGCTGACTGCTGCTTTAAAATCTGTTGGATGAGTTGAGCTCATCCTCAGCTCAGCAGCCACTGCTAGTTGTTTTTATTTTATTCTGGGTTCTTTGGTGGTGGTGGTGGGGGGGTTCCCCCCTTGTTTTCTCTGGAGCAGGTGCTTTTCTTTGTTAATCCTTTTTTTGCTGTTTAGCACACCGCATGCTCCAGAGTTCAGCACCTCTCTGTCTTCCCCTTTCCTTCCCAACCCCATTCCCACAGCCTTTTTTCCCACCAGCCCTTTTATTTTCTTAGTGTTTTTACTTTTAATTTGTTTTTTGGGCAGGTGAAATAACCGGAAAGCTTTTCATTCTGCTCTACCCCCACCCCAGCTTTGCTTGCCCACCTGTGCTGTGCCAGCCTGCCACTGGTCTGGAATTCCTTCTTTTTTGTCCTGACCAGTGTGTGGGGCAGAAGATCTCCAGGACGACGAGGGAGTAAGTGATTACTTTTTGCTGTCCCCTTTCCCCCCTTTAGTGGTTTAAAAAAAATAAAATAGGGCCTCCCTTCATGTTTGGGTGTGGGGAGGTATATTTTCTGTGTTTTTTTCTTTATTGGTTGTTTTTGCAGATTGTTTCTTGTTTTTTACAGGTTCCCCCATTGTGTAGTTTATTCATTGCATTTTTTAAAAATTGTATTATATTGTTGTGGGTGGAGTGGGTGGATAGGCTTGTTTTAAAAGTGATTTTCTCTAAATAGGGTTCCTTTTGGTTCCTTCCCAATAGGTTTTTTTTTTTAAGGTTCCCACTCAATAGGCTTTTAAAGGGTCCCCCTCCAATAGGTTTCTTTAAAAAAACAGCAACACCCCTCCCTTTTTCTTTTCTTTTAAAGATTTTTTCCAATTTTTAGAAAAAGCCCCAGGGTCTTCAGGAATGTCTGAGTGTCATGTTGCGAGCAAAGCTTGCAGAAGGGTGGCAGGCAGAGGTGGAAGGGGTCCCCAAGCTGATGCAGGAGGCCAGGGTGGGGGGCAGAGAAGATGCCATCTTGGGGTCCCACAGGTCCCCGTTGGTGAATTATTTGGCGGAGGAGGAGCCTGCTGCCACCAAACCAGTTCCTGGACCAGTGGCAGGTCCATCGGGGTGGGGGGGTGCACTGCTGGGACTGGTGCTAGGCATTCTCCCTAAAGAGTCCTATAAAGAGGTTTAATAAGATATATATAGTCCATTGTATTCTTCAGACTTTTATGCATTGGTCTGACATGGGGGATTTCTTCATTTTTGGTCCAAGGGGGAAGGGTCTGCTGCTGATGTGGAGGGGGCAGCCCCTCCACCAGTGAAGCTGGGCCCTTCTTCTTCTGCACTGGGTGGAAGGGGGGTGGGTGATGGTGGTGGGTGAGCACCAGCAGCCCCCTAGGTCTGCGGTCACCCAAGAGGCCCAAGACAGCCCCCAGGGCATCTGAGGCTATCCAGAGCAGTGATGTTTAGCTGCATTTTGAGGTTCCTCAAGGTGCCCCAAACGCTGCTCGCTGTGTCCACTGCAGGGCACAGGTCAGTCAGGAAAAGGATGCAAAGCATCTGGGGATGACCTCCATGTGGCAACACATGCGACGGCATCACCTGGATCTCTTTGACTCTGCTGGCAGTGCTAGTGCACCTTGTGTGCCTGTGACTAGTGCTGACAAGGGCAGTCTGCCAGCTTCCATGAAGCAGGGCATGCTGCCGTCAAGTGGTGGATGCAGTAATCGGGCATGAAGCGGCCTGGTCACGTGGACCCACGTCTCCTCACGCACCTGACAGGGGAAATGATGGCCACTGACGAGCAACCTTTTCAGGTGATCAAGAACTCCAGTTTCCGCTCGATACTCCAGCTGCTAGCGCCTGACTACACTTCTCCTCAAGGACCACGTTCAGCCGGAATGTGGTCCCCTCCCTTTACAGATGGTGCAGGGAGCTTGTTTCAGCCATGCTGCATGAGGCACTGTGTGAACAGTGTGAGGGGGATGCATGCTGCTATCCTGGCCCTGACCGCCCACTGGTGGGGTCTGCCGGGGAGAGAGAGGGGACCTCCAGAGCTGCTTCTTGCTCCAGCGCATCCCACACCACATTTTGGCACAGGTGAGCCGTCTTGCACATGGAGACCTTGGATGTCAAGCACACCAAGGAGGAGGTGGCAGCCATACTCAGCTGCCAAATCAAGGAGTGGATCGGCAGGTTTCCACACTTTTCGCGGGGCTTCATTGTTACAGAGAATGGGTCCAATGTCACTGCGGCAGTAGAATCAGTTTTGGAGCATGTGAATATCTGCTGCATGGCACACATGCTCCACCTGATTGCTCCACCTGATTGTCAGGGATGACCTTGGCCTCGAGGTGAAGGCATCCAGGGAACATGGTTGCCCCATGGTAGCTGTTGTTGCTGCCATGGCTGCACTTGTGGAGAAGTCCTGCAAGATTGCAGCCCACCTCCACTAGAGTGAGAGGTCCAGGCGCCTGCTTCACGAGTGGCAATGTGTCCATGGACTTCCACAACATCTGATCCCCACGGATGTAGATACCCAGTGGAATTTAACCTTCCTCTTGTTCCAGCACCTGCTGGAGCAGAAGGTGGCCCTCGACGACCTGGTGAGGAATGAGTCCTTGGGTGTGTGCAGCCTATTCAATGCGGAGTGGATATATTTGTAAATATTTCAGTCTGTGTAAATATGTGCTTGTGTAGATAGATGCTGTGTGTGCATATGTGTATGTGAGTGCGTAGTGGTTTCTTCTGTTGTTGTTGTGGGGGGGGGATGTTACCTAGTGGTTTTGGTCCAGTTTGTGTATAGATAGTTGTTGATTGTGTAAATATTACTATATAGCTGCAGTATAGATGGGTTTGTATATATACTTGTGTAATGTGCACTGTATATACGTATTTGTGAATTGTTTTATTGTGGGGGCCCCCTTCCCTCTCATTTGGTTCTGCTGACACAAACACACACACACACACCAGACATGCATGCACAGGCCATGATGAGTAAGTGGTCTCCTGCTACACCACGTTGGGTGTGGCCTCCACTGACCCACCTCCGAGCCAGACTTTCCTATCCCTTAAATTTTTTCAGAGCCCCCCTTTCTCCTCTTCTAGCTAGCAGCACATACACACACACCAAACTCAAACACACATGTACACCACTGGTGCCACCATGTGCCTGGGGTCCTGTGTGGCCTCCAGCAAAGATGTGGTGGAACAGACACAGTCTGAGGCATTTCTTTCCCCACAGGCAAAATGCTTGCATTGCGCATGAAGAGAAGAGCAGACGAACCAGGTGCGTGTTAGTTTAAGTTCTCTTTCAGTGTGTTGGTGTGTTTTTGCCTTGCCCGTCTTTCTTTGCAGTTTGAACTCAGAGTTCACAGCAATTAAGTTCACACACAGTACCACTTATGAATGGGGAGTTACTCCTATGCATTGCAGTGAAAGGAAGACATTCTTTTAAAAATTATTTTTTTAAAAATAATGAATCTTACAAACTTGGGACTGCCTGGGGGGAGTTAAGGCCAGACCTTCCATTCCCCCAGACACACTTTGAGGTGCTCTGGCACCCCCCCAAAGGGGGGGAATGGGGCTGCCTCAAATCCCCATTATTCCCTATGGGAGGAATGCAAAAATTGGAAAAATCTTCAGAAATTCATCAATAATCACTGAAGCGTCTGATTGCGTTGGGGTTTGGTGGGTGGTTGGCACCCCTGGGTGCCTACCACACACCCCAGTTTTGTGTGCCTAGGTCCTCTACATAGGGAGTAATGGGCCAGTCTGAGTCCCCATTATACCCTATGTAGAACCTTTGAGAACTGTTTCGAATTGGGTTCAAATCAGAACCGAACAGGGAGGGGGGGTTTCGAGCAAAACCAAAATCAAACCTACATACCCTGGTTCAAAGCTGGTTTAAATTCGAACCAAACAGGCCAAGCTGGTTTTGTGCACATCCCTACCACTGACTGCAATGCACTGGAGAATTCCCGCGGGGGGTGCTCTAGGCAGCTGTCTCTGTGTCAATGCAAGCTGCAAGGGGCTCGTGCTGACACACAATCCCAGGAGCTGGGTTAAGGGTTTGAGACCTTAACCTCGCCTAAGAGCCAGGCTTCAGCACTGGGTTTGGTGCCACAGCACCACTGGGATCTGCACAGATCCCAGTGGTTCTCATGGGGGCAGCCAGGCTTGGTTGCTTGTGAGAACAGCCTCTTCGTGTAGTTTATTTTTTCAGTTAGACTCCTAAAGCAAGCTGTTTAATCTAAGAATCCACTTGTCTCCTTTCTTAGCAGCGGAATGTCACTGCATGCACAGTGTTCTTGTTTTCATGTTAACTTTGTTTTGCATTTATTGATATTTACAGTAACCCCCTGAGGAAGACATTTTGTCAAAATGTGTCGGGCAATGTATTTGAACTAATACATTCTCATTTGCCTCTCTGGGTTTTTTTTTTTTTTTGGTTATTTTGGTGCTACTCTAATTTCCCTGTCTTCTTCTTTTGTTTCCCCTGTTAACAATAGTCTCTCAGTGGGCAGAGTCTGTGAACTGGTGGTCTTGAGGCATAATCACATTTGGTCTGCAATGCACGGATGGATAATTCTCCTGCTGCACAAACAATTATTCATGAGGATTGTGGCAGGGTCATCTATACAGTAAATACTGCTTTTAAAATATTGTAAGCTTCACTCCTCGAACTCACGTTGTGGCCCTTGTTGAGCAATACCCATTCCTCCTTGGTCACAACCCTGCCCTGCTCTCTGTCTTGATGCAAAGCATACTTTGGAGATGGTCTCTTCCTGCTCTTCTTTTCTTTGTGTAGCTGCACTCTTATTTCTGTGAGGACAAGAGATGGATCCATGTGGCTAGTGCAGGAGAGCTTTGTCGCTTAGCAGAGAAATCAAGTAAAACTAGTGCATTCACTACCAAAAGAGACTCCATGTTGAATGACAATTTCACACCAGCAGTGCGTGGTGAACTGAACAGATGAGGTGCCTTATACATCTATGTCAATATGGTCATAGTACACTGGCAGTGGTTCTCCATGGTTTCAAACGGGGGGTCTTTTCAGCCATGTTGTTTACTATGGTAGGGAAGGGAGGGGAAAAGGGAAATTGGGAGTATGATTGGGAATTTAATTGGGAATGTGATTGACATGAGCTCTTGTGTCTATTGTATCTGATATATCTATTCTGTGTACTTTTTGTATTTGATGAACCTGTGTATACGAGTGCTTTGTGGAAGATTGGATTTTCAGTAAAATCATCCTACCTGGAGATGCCAGGGAGTGAACCTTGGGCCTTCTGCATGCTCGTCCACTGAGCTACAGCCCCATCCCATTACTGCTCTTAATGTCACCCTTCCAGATCATACAGCAGCCTTAAATCAGACATCCATGTGGTGATGAGCCACCGATTGACTGACTGTGGCAGTTATTGATTCAGAGCAGCCACCATAGAGTGCCTCCTTCCAGCCCTCCCCTCCTGCTGTTCACTTGCTCCTCTACCCACTTTTTCGCTCGCCAAGGTACTGCCTAGGCAGTACATGAATTCATTGTGCAGCATTGGGGAACAAGGGGGTCTCAGCAGCTTCCTTGTTTTTCTCCTTTGCACAGAAGAATCCAGCTGCTGCTGAAGGGGTGTTGAGCCAGCAAGCAAGGAGTGGTGAGAGAGGCAGGGAGGGAGGGAGCTCTCCTCCACAGTGGCTATCACAGCTCTGACAACCAGTACCGGTAGCTGCTACAATCTGCTGAAAGCTCCCTCCTTACCACTTGGACCCCTGTCGGAACTTGTTATGGGTCTCTATTCTTTTGAGGGATCCATAAATCTAGTAACTTTTTTAAAAATACAGTTTGCTGAAGAATATATGCAGTCTGACCACATCTGAGCTCCTTCTTTTAAAGGCAGCTAGCCAATCCTCTCTTGTGATGATATATTGTCCTGTTAATGTCAATGATATCACACTATAAAACAGAGGGATATGGAAGCCTATAATTTGCAAGCCCACTTTAGGTCTTTATCTGCATCTGTATTTTATCTGCAGAGCTTTTTTTTATTATTATTATTAAAAAAAAATAATGCTTGCATTTTAGCACCCAGCAATACTTGTAATGCTTCTTTGTTATGTTGTGCAACTTTTAGCTATGTGGTGATAGGAAGCTACAGCCATTTTCCAGCTTTAAAAGGTTTCAAATTAGGTTCGTATTCTTCCTGGATGCTTTCTTGTTTTGTTTTGTTTTGTTTTCCAGGCCAATTACTTGCCTGCTTCTCACATCACACACATTTCATGCTGAAAGTTCTCTTCATCAAGCTTGAGTAATGCACTCTCTCCTCTAAATGCTAAGCAGGAAATGAATAGGAGCAAATGAGCTGCAGGTTGCAAAATTTATCAAGAAATAATTCCAAGCCTGGAAATAAATACATATATTGTCTCCGTGCTCTTTTATCCACATTGCTCTCACTTTCTCCATTCAAGGGCAAATTGCTGATGTGATAGCTGTGGAAACTGCCTAAGATTGCTTGTCTGTCCACAGAATATGTTTGCATAGGTAACACTCAGGGCTTAATTTCCAACATGAGACGCCCCAGCAGCCAAACCAACCTGAAATATACTGTGCCTTTCTCTTCAGTTTCAAAAGTGTAGTGGATGCTTGCTACTGCAGCAGTATATGGTTGCTACAGGGATGCTGAACTCCATGGCATACGTTCCTGTCATCTCCCAACAACTATTAGCTAGTCACTAATACCAAAATGCTGGGAGCAAACAATGAGGAAGGGATTTTGCCTTCATACCCTGCTTGTGGGCTTCCCTGGAGGCATGTAGCTATTGGAAACAATGAACCCGTTCTCATGACCACAGATCCCTGGGCAGGATGGGGTTAACCCATGGATCTGTGGTCATCTGTGGAGCTGGGAGATGTCCTGACCCAGCAGCTCTGGACCTGGGTAGCCCAGATCAGCTACAAAGGTTACAGCTACAAAGGTAAGGGGGAAACAGAGCCCGTCCTACCTTCCCTTCTGGTTGTCTGCACTGCTGCACAGCTTTAAACCATTCCCAAGCAGCTGGCAGCCCTTTTAGCCAGAGAGTCCTGTGGCTTTGGGGGGCCAGAGACAAGAGAACTGCTGCAATGCTGAAGGCTGCCTCTCCACTGCTACCACAATGCATTGTGGTATATGTGGAGTCTCCAGTGGAAACAATGGAGAATGCCTATGCGGTGTTCATTTGGGTGCATGAGTTGACCAAACGAGGCTTTTGGAAGAACGAGGTAAGAGCATGCTTTCTCTCTAGCCCATGTGGTCATGAGAACAAGCCCAGTGTCTTGGTCTTGATAGACCCTAGTCGGATTCAGCAAAGTTTGTCTTATGTTCTCTTTTGAGGATTAGTAAGCATTGCCAACTCTGACTGAAGCTATTCCTGGAGATTCCACCACTGCCAATATTTTTCACTATATCAATTATTAAAATCTCCAGAATTGCTTTCAGCTGTAACCTGAAGATTGTCATGACCGCAAATTCAGGACCCTCCCAACTGAGGGACAAAGTAGATAGTTCAGAGGATGAGATGGGGTAGGAAGATGTTATGACACAGATTCCAAGTGACCTTGTGCTGCTGGAACATGCCCCCCCCCTCGCCCCACACACCCCCACACACCCAGAGAACCAGTGGAAGCCCAGCTCACACTTCCACCATTATCTGAGTACATAGCCCTGCCTTTGACTTTAAGTCCCCTAAAGCCCTTCCAGTAATAGTAGAGACTCCCCAGCACCTCTGGAGCCAGTGCTTAAGAAATCAGGCAAGTTCACATTTAGAAACAGAGCCTTTGATAGGAAAGGAGCAGGGCCAACTCACTCTGCCTGGGCAGCAGCCAGTCTCTTTCCAAAAGCTCCTGGAGTAACATCTCTTATTTGTTTCCATACCAGTGGGTCTGCCCTTGGAGCTGTCTGAGGCCTGTGTCTCCCCTGCATCCCTGCCTTGGCACTCAAGTAGGGTTGCCAGCATTGTGTTGGCAGAATTCGGGACACAAGTGGGGGCAGGGAGTCTCGGGGTGGGGCCATCCCAAGGGTGGGGGGTGGCCCCATGTAGGAGCTCTGTATAAAGGAGTTGTGCCTCCTGCAGGAAGGGAGACCACCAGGTCTTGTCCTACCTCCTCCCCCTGCAGCAAGCTAGTTTGCTTCCTATGGCTCTCACAAACAGCAGCCATGGGGGAGGGATGGAGTTTAAGCTGAGCACCTGGCATGCATCTGGGAGATGGTGCTACCGCCCCTTCCACCTCTGCCCCAGCCACGCAACTCCTCCCTCCCCCCACCCGCTGCCTACCCCTGCCTGGCAGACTACAGAACCTGGGTCAGCAATGCCCTGTGGGAAGGCCAGGCAGGGATTTGGGGAGGAAGGGAGGAAGCAGGGAGGCGAAGGAAAAGCGAATGTCACTGCAGGGTGCCAGCGCACCTCTGAGGGGGAATCCCCTCTCTCTTGCGGTGAGGTCCCCACTTGGCATTTCTGCTCCCACTCGGCTCGCCTCCTTGCTCACCTGCCTGTTGGCCCAACCACACCATTCTCCTCCTGGGGACACAAGTCAAACTGTGGTGGAATTGGAGTCCCAGATGGGGCGACCATTCACCCCCCCCTCCCCGGAAATACGGGACATCCCACATAACGTGGGGCTGTTGACATCCCTACTTGGCAGAGACCTCAGTTCAGCCTAGAACTGGATAAAAATGCTTGCAGATTCCTGGAGACTCCAGGCCAATTGTAAAGGACTGCAGCCTTAGAAGCAGCCTTCACTTAATTCAGGCCAACTCTTACCACACTAGGGAAGCTACTCAGAGGTTATTTGAATATTCTACAATTCATATATATATATATATATATATATATATATATATATATATATGCATTTTTAGTCTGCTGCAAGTGCAGAATATATATATATATTCTGCACTTGCAGCAGACTAAAAATGCTAATAGAATAAAACTGCATCAGTGAATTCTCAACCATGGATATTCTCAAAGAAAGTCAACATTGTTTTCTTCAACATATGGCTGCTGATTATTACCAGCAATTACCAGCTTAGCACCAGGAATTAGTGTCTCTCAGCAGGGGAGGTAGAGTCATGACTTCTCTGAAAAAGGCAGTTTGTTTTAAGGTATGGAAGTAAGAACTTTTTTTTTTAATTAATCAATTTGATTTTGGACAAAATGAGAATAGGGCAAGGGTTCTTTTCCTACTGCTCTGAAGGCTATGATGCGGCCATGGTCAGATTGGTACAAAGAAATTGGTACCCTACGACTCTAACATTCTATAGTTTCCTTGTGGGTCCCCAGCAGTGGCTGGACTCCAGTGCCTCCATGGCATGATGGGAGACTGAGTACAAAACCAGCAGGCAGACCAAAGTTGGCCAGCCTGCATGTGAGCCATCCTTAGGCTTGCCAGCTGTGACTGGATTCCAACACCCATCACTCTATCATCCATTCGAAGCAGGGCATGATGGGAATGGGAGTCCAGAACCTACAGGTAGACCAAAGTTGGGCAACCATGCTCCAGGTCAGGGGAGGAGTGGCCATCCTGAGGATTTCTGGCTGTGGCTGGACTGCCCTATTACCCTTTGTAGCAGGGCATGATGGGAGACTGAATCCAACACCCGCAGGTGGACCAAAGTTGGACAGCCATGCTCTAGGTCAGGGGTGGATCCTGAGGCTCGCTGGCTGTGGCTTGATTCCAAAGCCCATCATCCTATCATCTATCACAGTGGGGCATTATGCAATTCGGAGACCAACACCAGCAGGCTGACCAAAATTGGGCAACCATACTCCAGGTCAGGGGTGGGGTGGCCTTCAAAGGTTTGTTGTGCATGAAGTATGCTCCTTCCTCAGTGTGACAACCCCTCAGATGTCTGTGGACTCATCTCTTCTCCTTTGTAGTTCTGATGGGGCCCTGCTGCTATCTAGGGCAGGCTGGCCCAAAGGCTTGGGGGAAGGAAGAAGGGAACGGCTTGGGTGGGGCACTGACTGTGCTGTTTTTGCCTCTGACCACAGTTACCCATTCCTTAGTCACGTCACGGCTGGATTACTGTAACATGCTCTATGTGGGGCTGCCCTTGAAGAATATCTGGAAACTGCAGCTAGTGCAAAACGTGGCAGCTAGGGTTTTATCCAGAGCTGCCCGATGGGATCACATCACATCCATTCTGAAGGAGTTGCACTGGCTGCCAGTTCATTTCCGGGTCCAATTCAAGGTTTTTACCTTTAAAGCCCTTAATGGTTTGGGTCAAGGGTATCTGAGGGACCGCCTGCTCCCAAGCGTTGCTGCCCGCCTGACGAGGTCATCTGAGGGGGCTCTGCTCTGGGTGCCGACAATGAGGGAGGCTCGGTTGTCGTGCACTCGTGACATGGCCTTCTCTGTTGCTGCCCCCAGACTCTATAATGCTCTCCCAGTGGCCATTCGCTCATCAGACTCCATCACAGTTTTTAGAAAGCTTGTTAAACCTTGGCTTTTTATCCAGGCTTTTACATGATTGTTTTTATTGCTGTTTCTATGTGTTTTTACCTGTGCATAGTTTTTATTCTTGTATTTTATAGGTTTTAAATTTGGTTTGTTTTTATATTTTTAGCTTAGTATTCTTATTGTCATTTTATTGTATGTTTTTAAACTTTTGTAAACCGCCTTGAGATTATTTTTAATGAAAGGTGGTATATAAATTCAATAAACAAACAAATAAATATTCCTGTCTCTTGATATGGAAGGAGACTCTTAGTTAGTCTCTTAATTATTTAGAGAAGAAATTCTTTTTCTTATTTCTTCTCTTCTCCCATCACTAAGAACACTTCACTGGTTTTCTGCCATTGACTTGTTAATGTTTACAATGTAGCCAACCTTCCAAGAGGGATTAAGGTGAATTCTGCATACCAAAACATTTCTGGTCTGCAATTCATCAACTCTGTGACTGCTTCCTTTCAAGAACACAAACTCTCATATCTTATTTAATACATTGGTTTAAAATGATAAATTTTTCTTGTAATGACTTTACCTTTACCTTCCCTAGGTATCTCTAGATGTTATTAATCACAAAGTTATATAATTCCCTTTGCAACTCCTTTCAGTTCTTTCACTACTCTAGTTCTTTTTAGCGGATACTGTATTTTACAATGTATGGGCCATGTTTCTTTCTCCTCCTCCATACCCCTTCCCAGGGTCTCCTCCTCCTGCTCCTTCTCCTCCTCCTGCTCCTCCTTTTTAAAAAGAGTGCTATTTGCGGGGGGGGGGGTGTGCAGTTGTTCTTCCAAAGAAGTAAACTTATCCTGCATATCTCAAGTACTTCTAGAGCAGGAGCACCAATTTCTGCTTATCATCAGAATTCCCCATCTGGAAAGACTTGTAAGGTTGGTTGATTTTTACAATCTCTTGCAAACCAAATACTCCATTAATTTTTTAATTTTTTTTTTGCTTATTTCTGTTATCTAGGAATTCAGTTATGTAGGACAGCAGTATATGCCACCTAATGGCACAGCAGGGAGGTAGCTTGCCTAGGGAGCAAGAGGTTGCTAGTTTGAATCCCCGCTGATATGTTTCCCAGACATCTATATTGGGCAGCAGAGATATAGGAAGATGCTGAAAGGCATCATCTCATACTGTGCAGGAGATGGCAATGGTAAACCACTCATGTATTCTACCAAAGACAACCACAGGGCTCTGTGGTTGCCAGGAGTCAACATCGTCTTGTCGGAACAACTTTACTTCAGGGCAGCAGTATTCTGCATTGTTTGTCATGGGGAAGTGTTATATATGGCCAAGTGGGCATTTATTTTCTACTGCTGGGGTTCTCAAAATAGGTCCCCAGATCTTTCAGGACTAAAACTCCCATCCTTAAAATGCTGAATAGCCTTTAGTAGTTGTCATCCAGCAACATCTAGGGACCTCTGTTGCAAAACCTTCCCTGCCATCATAGGACACAAATTGATTGACTGAGTGGCTTACCGTTCTGCAGATTTCCATTCCCTTTCCCCTTCTGTCAAACAATTTTGTTTAGCCATGCTGTTATTGCCTTAACAAATTGGTGTTCTTGGCTGCTTTCTCTTCCATTCCTTTCCTACCCATCTTAGTGTTTTTTGTTTTGGCCTAAATTGTTCATTCAACACTGCTCTCCAAAGTCCCTTCTTTGTGCTTTTGGTTTCCATGGCACTCCCATCGCACCCCACCCATCCTCAGTCCCTTTACTCCATTTCCCAGCTGTCTCTAGACACTGCCTTCATATCTAAGCTTCAGTATAGCATAGCAGATGTATGCAGCGCTGTCCCTGTGAAGGTAAAGTGTGCCATCAAGTTGATTTCAACTCCTGGCGCCCACAGAGCCCTGGGGTTGTCTTTGGTGGAATACAGGAGGGGCTTACCATTGCCTCCTCTCACGCAGTATGAGATGATGCCTTTCAGCATCTTCCTATATCGCTGCTGCCCGATATAGTACGAGTGGAGATTCGAACCGGAAACCTTCTGCTTGTTAGTCAAGCATTTTCCTACTGTGCCACTTAAGGTGGTTTGTTTGGGTGGGTGAATTTGAGCATTGCACTGAGTCCCACTCCTCCACAACCCCTTGCCTGCGGCGGCAGCGGGATACCAGCCTGGAAACTCACTGTCCCCAGTGCCAGCCCAACCCAGGGCTGTGTTGCTGATGCAGAGGCTGGAAGCTGTGCTCTACCAGCAGTGGCAGCATGTAGATTTCCCACTACCACTGGCCCAGAGTGCAATTCCTACCTGGTACTTTTTAATTTGTTGCAAATTGTTTTTAACTGCTGTTAAGTGTTCGGCCTGGTTCTCCAGGGTTTCTAACTGTTTAAATGTTTGAACTGTACATTAGTTTTATGCTGTTTTTATAGTTTTGAATTTAACTGTCAATTGATTTTAATTGTTTTTATTTTGATGTAAACCACCCTGAGCCTTTTTTGGAAAGGCAGTATATAAATCAAATACATACATACATGGCTTTAAAAGCCCCATGTGAAAAAACTGCTGCTGCTGCAGTAGCTGCCCTCCAACTTGGCTGGACCTCACAGTGCACTGTGTTTGGCAAGCCAGCATGGACAGTGGAGCTGGACGAGTTGTAGAGTGAGTGGCTGCTGTAGTGTGTGGGAGCTGTGCTCTGTTAGTGGTAGTGGCATGTATGCACCAGTGCCACTGGCCTGGAGCACAACTTGAGGCTTGCTGGACTCAAGAGTGGCTGAGCTCCCTCCCTGGCATCTCCAAGACAGGGCTGAGAAAGACTCCTGCCTGCAACCTTAGCCAGTCTGTGTATCAGGGTTTCTCAACGTGTGGGTCCCCAGATGTTATTGGACTTCAACTCCCATAATCTCCAGCTCCAGTGGCCTTTGGTTGGGAATTATGGGAGTTGAAGTCCAATTACATCTGGGGACCCACACGTTGAGAAACCCTGGTGTAGATGATACTGAGCTAGATGGACCGATGGTCTGACTTAGTATATAGTCTCCGTTGCTGCCCTGAGGCTTTGGAATGCTCTCCCTAGTGAAATAAGAGCCTCCTCATCTCTGACAATTTTTAAAAAGTCTTTAAAGACACATCTGTTCACTCAGGCTTATAAATGATATTGTTTTAATGTTGTTTTTAGAACATCATTTTTTGGTTTTTTAAAAAATTATTTTTTAAAATTGCTGTGGTTTTTTGTTTTGTTTTTTGTTTTGTTTTTAACTAACGTTTTACCTTTGTTTTTATCTGGTTGTAAACTGCCCAGAGACATAAGTTTTGGGCGGTATAAAAATATGTTGAATGAATGAATGAATGAATGAATGAATATGGCAGCTTCCTATGTTCCTATGCTGCGGCAGACAGCAGCATGGTGATTCCTGCCACTGACAGTGTAGAGCGCACTTCCTTCTGGTTGCAAGTGATCACCCTCAAATGTAGCTGGGCCCTGCACTGCAACAACCACACAGGTTGTCAAAGCAGAGTGAGGCACATGGCTGGCACATATCTGCATATGGACACTAGCAAATTCTATGAGGTGGAAGACAGTATGTGGCTGCCCATTGGGGTCAGACTATTGGTCCATCTATCCCAACTACTGGCAGCAGCTGAGCTCACCACCGTTTCAGAGTTTGCCATCCCTCCCTGGGCATGTCAGGGATTGCTCCTACTTAGAGTGTGTTTGTGTTAACAGGAGATCTTTTAAAAGGGGATGGGATTTACTCTTTTAAAACTGGGAATTTCTGCATACATTGGCAGCTTCCATCCATTAGAGGCAACAATAAAATACCATTGTGGGTCATGATAAATACTGGGCTGCAGATCTCTACCTTACATTGTATTTTTCTGCGTGTGGGTGTATATCTAGATGGAGAATCACTGCAGTGCTGCACTCCAGGAAAATACTTGTGGACTGAGGAAGATTTGGGGTGGCAAGGTGGGGCATCCAAGCAGATCCCACCTGATACCCCTCCCAAGACATTACCCCCACCTTCTAAATTCTTTGAAAATTACATTCATTAATGCTCTTCATTCATTTTATTCAATTGCTTGCACTCTCATATTTGTCCGATGGCTCAGATTTCAATCTTTTTTCTGTTATGGTCTATCTGTTATGCAGGGGAAAGAGGAAATATATCACTCCATTACAAGGAAAATCATGTGGATTAATTTTTTTTTTTTAAATCCTTCTCTTTTAGAATCTAGGTGAGTGCTGCACCTGGACCACTGCTATGCACAGTCAGAAGAGGAGGTTGTGTGACATAGATCCTCCCCCCCCCACCGCAAACTGCAGATGAGGCATGTGAATTTGCACTGGATCCCCAAGACATAATAAGTGGCTAATCTCAGAGGAATTATGAACATGTAGCATAAGCCTTGTGCTAGGGTCCACAGATTGGAAGTGAGGAATAGGCCTCACATGTTACGTTTGCTGATTGGATAGAGCCAAGGCCTGTAGGATTAAATTCACTAGAAGGAGAAAAGCAATGGCCTAACAGTGTTAGATGCTGCTGTTCATCTTGATTTCTGTTTCATTGAACAGGTCCACTGTATAAACGAATAAAATATTTTTTGGGGGGGAAATGAGTATTTGGTTGCTTAACGTATTAAATGAGATAAAATAGTTTGCTGTTTCATTTGTGAGGAAGCCCCAACACAGCACCCCTTAAGAAGAAGAACGAAATGCTGTCATTTTAAAACAATGAGGTGATTCTCACGGCCGCGAGAAAGTGGGTTAAGGGAGCCGAGCCTGCTTTCCCGGGGTCGTGTGCTGCCATAGGAGCCATTTGGCTTCTGGCAGCAAATCTCAGTAAGTGCCCTGCCCCTTTAAACGAGGTTAGCGGAGTGAACGCTCTGCTAACCTGTTTTGGCGACCGTGAGTCACCACAGCACAACTCTGTGCTGACTCACAATGAGGCTTCCGACCAGGGGGCTCCAGCAAGCCCCCTGGCCTCAGGGGTCTCCCTGGGATGTCCCATGCACTCGCGTGGGCATTCTGGGACTTCCATGGGCTGGTGGCCCCCAACACCCACCGCCCCTACCGGCTCCATCATGGAGCCGGTAATCATGTGGGTGGCTGATCTGGTCACCCAAGGACAGCTTCTTGCTCATCGGCTCCCTGCAGATGCCCTACAGGCTCTACACACTGCTTGTGTGCAGAGCCTCAGTGTATTCAATAAGATATAAGAGTTGGTGTTTTTGTGTGGAAGCAGTCACAGGACTGATGGATTGCAGACCAGAAAACTTTTGGTAAGCAGAATTCACCTTAATTTCTCTTGGATGATTGACTACATTGTAAACAAGTCAATGGAAAAAATGGGTGATGATTTCTTAGTGATGAGAAATAAGAATTCCAGCAAGCCAATTCACTCACCAGGTACAATATATGCTGTGTTTTGTGGGCTTCTTCTTCTTTCTTCTTCTTTGTGGTGTAAGCCACTCCCCACTGCACACTCTGCATAGCCACTGCACAAGTAAACATGAAATAATTGTATTTTCTTAAAGCAAGTTACTTTCTGAAAAATGGAAATGTGTGGCAGCTTACACAGGACAATTGCAGGGCAGGAAAGGCAGAGTTCTTGAAATACAGCATTATCTCAATATGCCTTAATGGCACACATATGCAAGCAAAAGGAGGGGCTTTTTTTCTGTGGGTGACATGTCCTTTCAGCCAGCCAAGTCATGTGATGCAAAGCAAAACATGCACAAAAATCCCTGTTTCACAGTATCAAAGGACTTTTATAATTTTGCTTCCAAAAAACTGGAGACATAACTATCAGACTCCTTCCATATTAAAAGACAGGAATATCAGAGCTACATAGAAGACAGCAGTCCACAGACATCTGAGGGGCTGTCACACTGAAGGAGGAGCATACTTCATACACAACAACTCTTTGAAGTAAGCTGCCCAACTTTGGCTCACCTGCATGAGTTGGACTCTGGCTCCCATCATTGCCCTGCTGTGATGGATGATAGAGCAATGGGTGTTGGAGTCCAGCCACAGCTGGTGTTCCTCAGAATGGCCACCCCACCCATGACCTGGAGCATGGCTGCCCAACACTGGCCTGCCTGCTAGTGTTAGACTCTGAATCCCATCATGCTTTGCTGTGATGGATGATAGGTTGATTGGTGTCAGAGTCCAGCCACAGCCGGAAAGCCACAGGATCCACCCCTGACCTGGAGCATGGCCGGCCAGCATATGTTTTACTCGGTCTCCCATCATGCCCTGCTGTGATGGAAGATAGGGTGATGGGCATCGGAGTTAAGCCACAGCTGGTGTGCCTCAGGATGGGTACCCCACCCGTGACCTGGAGCATAGCTGCCCAACTCCGAATGCCAATCATGCCATGCTGTGATGGCCAATAGGCTGATGGGCATCAGAGTCCAGCCATGGCCAGTGAGCCTGAGTATCCACCCCTGACCTGGAGCATGGCTGCCGAACTTTGACCTGCCTGCAGGTGTTGTACTCTGTTCTCCATCATGCCCTGCTGCAATGAATGCTAGAGTGAAGGGCATTGGAGTCCAGAAACCACTGAGAGACCCACAGGGAAACAGTCGAATTTCAGAGTTGTAAGTTACCAATCTCTTTGTACACACCATGGTCTTCAGAGCAGTGGGGATAGAATCCCTGTCCAATCCTCATTTTGTCCAAAATCAAATTAATTTTTTAAAAAACAAAAACAACCTTCTTACGTCCATACCTTAAAACAAACTGCCCTTTTCAGAAAAGGCATGATTCTACTTCCCCTGCTCAGAGACACTAATTCCTGGTGCTAAGCTGGTAATTGCAGGTCATTGATTTGCAAAAAGGTGCAGATTATGATTTGCAAATGAAGCCACAGCTGAGAATTATTTGGAGAACATTCTGAGAATAATTGGAAGTCCAGCAGGTTATTCTTGGAATTTCCCCCCTCATATATTTGCCAGGAGAATCCTTCGAGAATCCTTTGTGGCATATTCGTCCCAAGTCCACTTCCTAGTACATCTCAACTGCCTTTGGTCAAGAAGAAGCCTCCCTGCTGGAGGGAGCGCAAGCATTTCTGAGAGGACTGGGAGGGAATTCTGTAGGTGGCTGAAACAGCTGGTGGAACTGCTAGCTGCTATAATCCCCTAGAATCTTCTCACTACTTTTGTCAACTCTCTACTCTTTCTCTAAGTGAAAATCATGGCCTAGAAGGCCTGCTGGCCTAGGAAGTGTGGTTCTCCAAACTCCACAGCAGAACCGGCTGAATGCCCAGTTAGGGTGGCAAGGAGGCCAGCAGGGGAAATCCCCGCGAAACCCCCCACCCGCCACCTAGAGGAAGTTCCCTGGAGGGGGTAAGTGATGAAAATTTCTTTTTTTCTTTTTCTTTTTTAAGAAGAAGAAGAAGAAGAAAATTGCTAACACCAGTGGGGTTCAGGCCAAAGTTGAACCGAACAGGCAGTGGTTCCATTTGACCCCGAACAGTCAAACCAACCTGGTTTGACATTGAATATGTTCGACGTCAAACCTGTTTGCACACCACTATAATATGGTGGATAAAAACATAAGAACAGCCTTGCCAGATCAGGCCCAAGGCCTATTTAGTGCAGCGTCCTGTTTCACACAGTGGCCCACCAGATACCTTGGGGAGCCCACAGGCAATATATATTACGATCTTTCCTAATTTTGATGCTCCATGTGTCAGACCCTGACTGCAAGCGCAGACAGGGAGAACACTGAGTGCGTGGGTGGATCTTTAAAGCCATTCAAAATTCCTGGGTTTGGTCCAGCATTGAGTCATATGCTGATGTGAATCATGGGAGAGTAATCATGGGGAATCATGGGAGAGGGGAGCCCCTAATTCCAGGGACCCTAGGAGAGTGGGGTCGCCATTTCAGGGTACAAGCCAAGTTACACATGCCCACATGGGTGGATGGGCTAGAAGGGGGCATGCTTTGACAGCTACTTTGCTTGTACCAAGCAGGACATTGTGGTCTTGCTTTAGTCATTAGCATCACTTTAAGAGGGAACTGCCTTACTTAGCAAGAGCTAAAGTGGCACAATCCCTCTATTGCCAATGCTGACTATATTTATCAGTTCAAAAATGTCTCATATTCTTGGTTAGTGACAGCAATTGGTTTTGCTGGAGGGCTACTGTGAGAAGAGAGTGAAAGGTGACATGACCTCAACCCCCATGTGTGGAAGTGGCCTACTAATAGGGCCAGACCTTCCGTTTAGCCATGTGAAACAAGATGTATTTGGTGGTAAATGGGGGTGTGTGAATTCGAGGCTTCCCAGCCCTAGTCGTGCCTGCCCTCTCGCTTGCTTCTGCTGCTATTGGCAACACCACCTTCTAGCCCAAAAGGAGAGACACTCTAGCCCTGGGCTGCACAACTTCAGCCCTTCTGCAGTTGTTGAACTAGAACTTCCATCATCCCTGACTGTTGGCCACTGTCACTGGGGATGAAGGGGGTTGTAGTCCAAAAGCAGCTGGAGGGCCAAAGTTGTTCAGCCCTGCTCTAGTTTTGGCTATGTGGAGCACCCTCCTCCTCCCTCGTCACTACATCTTCCTCTCACCACAGAGATGTTTTAGCCCAAGTCTATGGCAATCCTCTCCTCTCCCCTCTTCTGTTTTCCCCTTCTCTCCCTTTCCTTCTCTGTATATTGGCATTTGCTACCACTGAGCAATTACCAAACGCCAGCAGAACAACCGAGTAAGGAGGTGGAGGATGAGGAGTCAGGTGGTGGCATTTGGTGTCTTGCCTCAGACATCAAAATTGCTTGGGCCACTACTGTCTGTTGACTAGTCACATTACCACAGATGCTGCTTCCTCTACACCTCTCTTTCACCTGTGAGTTGGCAAATGGAGGGGGATACATCATTCCAGTGAAACTAGATTTGACTAGAAATTCCCATGTGTGGGCCCTATTCAACTTCCATCTATCTATCTATCTATCTATCTATCTATCTATCTATCTATCTATCTATTTATCATATTTTTATACTGCCCAAAACTTGCTTCTCTTTCTAAGTACTAGTTGCAAATCTATCCCCAAAGCTTATAGTGCTACATCAGAAGGAAAATTGAGCAGCACAATGCTAGAAGAAATACATATTGGACACATTCACATCTATCGGGAAACTGCAGGTCCAATGGGCCCATGGTTTCCCTCCCCGCTCCTACACACCTCACAGATGTTCAGAGTTGAAGGCTTGGAGACTGCAGAGATAAGGGGAAACTTGCTGCATGGGCAGAGCAACTGGCTGTGTGAGCTTCCTTCTGGCATAAAGGACAGTCCCAGGAGCCAATCACAGCTGGAGCAAGGGAGGAGCATCCTCTCTTACAGCTCGCTGTAACTCCAATTCTGCCTTCAGACGTAATGCTGCCAAACACAAACCTCAGGTAGGAGCAGTGAAACTTGTTACAACCCAGAGTTTGGGAAGAGAAACCTTGGGTCACTTTTCTGATGGAACCGTGGTTGCACGCATTTGGATGTACAAGACATTTAGCCTCAGGCTCCTTCGTTTTCTTGTTATGTGTGAATGTGGTAAACTGTATGCAGATAGCTCAAACAGGTGAGCTGTGCCACACTGGTACAGTGAAGGATAGCACATCCTTTACTGGAATGCGCAATCCTCTGGAATGCTCTCCCTGCTGGAATAAGAGCTGTCCCATCTCTGACAACTTTAAAAAAGTCTCTAAAGACTTTGGTTTGTGGTTTATTTATTTATTTAATTATTTATTTGCTTGATTTTTATACCCCCCTTCCGAGCAGGCTCAGGGCGGTTTACAATTAAAAGACAAAAATCATTAAAAACAATTAAAACAGAAATACAAATATAAACACCAATTTTAAAACATCTTTAAAAAACAATTAAACTATCAAAACAATTAAAACCCTAAAAGCCAGGTTAACATTAAAACAATTAAAACTAATTAAAATCCCTGAAAGGCCAGGCCAAACAGATGAGTTTTAAGTGCTCTCTTGAAAGACAATAAAGAATTAAGATTACGAATTTCTGCTGGGAGTGCATTCTACAACCCAGGAGCAGCTCCAGAGAAGGCCCGCCTCTGAGTCGCCACCAAACAAACTGGTGGTAACTGGAGATGGACCTCCCCAGATGACCTTAACGTGCGGTGGGGGTCATGTAAAAGAAGGTGCTCTCTAAGATATCTCGGACCCAAGCCATTCAGGGCTTTAAAGGTAATAACCAGCACTTTGCATTTTGCCTGGAAACATATTGGCAGCCAGTGTAACTGTTTCAAAACAGGCATCATATGGTCTCTCCGGGTTGCCAGTCTGGCTGCCGCATTCTGAACTAACTGAAGTTTCTGGACTATGTACAAAGGCAGCCCCACGTAGAGCACATTGCAAAAGTCAAGCTGGGAGGTTACCAGCTGATGCACCACTGTTTTGAGGTCTTCCTCTTCGAGGAATGGATGCAGCTGTCGAATCAGCCGAAGCTGATAGAAAGCACTCCTGGCCATGGCCTCCACCTGAGATACCTGGGTGAGGCCTGGGTCCAGGAGTATTCCCAAGCTGCGCACCTGCTCCTTCTGGGGGAGTGTAACCCCATCCAGCACAGGAAGATCTAACTCACCCCTCAGATTCTGAGCCCCCACAATGAGCACCTCCGTCTTGCTTGGATTCAGCTTCAATTTGTTCTCCCTCATCCAGCCCATTACTGCCCGTAGGCAGGCATTTAGAGAATGAGTGCCATTTACTGAAGATGAAAAGGAGAAGTAGATTTGGGTGTCATCAGCATACTGATAACACCCAGCACCAAACTTCCTGATGACCTCACCCAGCGGTTTCATGAAGATGTTAAAAAGCATTGGTGACAGAATGGAGCCCTGAGGGACTCCATATAACAACTCCTGTTTTAAGGAGCAATTGTCACCAAGCTCCACCATCTGGAATCTACCGGACAGATAGGAACGGAACTACTGCAAAGCAGTGCCCCCTATCCCCAACTCCCCTAGGCGATCCAGAAGGATACCATGGTTGATGGTATCGAACACCGCCGAGAGATCCAGAAGAACCAGCAGAGTCACACTCCCTCTGTCAATTCCCTAGTAAAGGTCATCCATCAGGCCGACCAAGGCTGTCTCAACCCCATAGTCAGCTCTAAAGCCAGTTTGAAATGGGTCTAGATAATCAGTTTCCTCCAAGACTGCCTGGAGCTGGTCGGCCACCACCCTCTCAATCACCTTGCCCAGCCAAGGGAGATTGGAGATTGGCCTGTAGCTGTCCATCACTAAGGGGTCCAGGGAAGGCTTCTTTAAGAGTGGTCTAACCATTGCCTCCTTCAGGCAGGGGGGCACCCTACCCTCCCTCAGCAATGCATTTACGATATCAACTAGGCCACCTCCAACAATCTCCCTGCTAGATAGAAGCAGCCAAGTCAGGCAAGGATCCAGAGAACAGGTGGTAGGCCGCACCGCCCCAAGCAGCTTGTCCACATCCTCAGGAGTCACAGATTGAAACTGATCCAATCTAATATTGCAAGAGGGATTGCTGGACACCTCCTCCATAGACCTTGCAGAAATAGTGGAGTCCAAGTCAGCCCGAATACAATTTTAAATTGTTTTAAGTTTTTAATTTATATTTTAATTTGTTTATGTTGCTGTAAACCGCCCAGACACAGAAGATTGGGGTGGTGCACAACCAAAAAAGCAAGCAAGCAAGCAAGCAAACCAACAAACCACCTTCCTCCCTCCTTTACATTCAAGAAACAATGTCAGCCATGGAGGGATAAGTCCTCCTCAATCTTTAATATGACCATTAGCTAGATGTTGAACTGGAAAGCAAAATGTGTCCATCTAGCCTTATTTTCCATCCTTGGAAATTATTTCTATTTGTTTCAGTTAAGGCACACTGCTTCTCTCTGTGTAAGTACTGAAGTGGAAGAGTCTGTGTTACAAAATGTTTGAACAATTGATTGATTTAGAAAAGAGTTATGAACATGAGGCTTAATTCTTGGTCATACAAGCTGTTTGAGAGGCCGACTAAAGAAACATTCCAGTGATTACGCTCTGATGAATCACCTAACACAGAGGCTTGTGATTTTAAAAGGTCACGGAGGATATTGTGTGTATGTGTGTGTTCACTTTGTTTCCAAATGTTGTCATATGCCCTGAGGCTACAGAGATGGGGTAAATTAAACATCTGAATAAATCAGTACTTGTATTCATTTTAGTGACCAGCATTTGACTTTTCTTGGTGCAGAACTTGGGATTTTTCAACTTATTTTATTTAGCTTATTTGTCTTCTTCCTTTGCTCCAAGGACTTCAAGTAGTTATCTGATTTTATAACCCTAGAAGGCAAGATTGGCTGAGAGGCATGTGCAAGGGACATGTGCAAAGGCAAGAGCCAGCGTGGTGTGGTGGCTAGAGTGCTGGACTAGGACCGGGGAGACCCGAGTTCAAATCCCCATTAAGCCATGATACTAGCAGGGTGACTCGGGGACAGTCACTTCTCTCTCAGCCTAACCTACTTCACAGGGTTGTTGTGAGGAGAAACTCAAGTATGCAGTACACCGCTCTGGGCTCCTTGGAGGAAGAGTGGGATATAAATGTAAAAATAAAAATCAAATAAAACGGGCCACCAGGGAGCTTTATGGCTGAGCACTGTTGTCCATATTATGTAAAGGTAAACCTAGGGTTGCAACTATGGCTACACTCAACAGGATGTTTCTTGAGTCTACTTCCTAAATGTAAAACAGGATATCAATGCAGGGCTGCACCTAGGTATTTTTGGCGCCCAGACCTGAAGCTGAAGAGCTTTGGAGCCCCCCCCCCCCCGCTGTGAGCCCCCGCCTTAATATTTTTAAATACCCCTTGCATGGCCAACTGGCCCCATAGCTGATTTGCTGCTGCCACTGCCACTGCCACTGCCACCCACTGCCACTGCCACCCAGCCCCTGCTACTGCTACCCACTCCCCGCTCCACGCATGCCACTCTTTCCCCATTACCGCTGCTAATTCTCCCTCTTCACTGGTGTGTGTGTGTGTGTGTGTGTGTGTGTGTGTGTGTGTGTGTGTGTGTGTGTGTGAGCAGAGCAGGCCATGCCCCCTGGCAGTGGCAGCAGGCGCAGGTGGAAGTTTCTGAAGTTCCAAGTAAGAGTTCAGAACTGGAAACTATAGATCTTTCAGACACACACACACACACACACACACACACGATTCCTGTGACATTTTAAGACTAACAGATTCTAACAGCTGATGCATCTGAAGAAGCAGGTTCTAGTAGTAGTCCACAGAAGCTTATGCCATGGATTCATTTAGGATGCCATAGGAATCTTTTCTCTGTGTGTATTTGCTGTAACAGACTAACAAGGCTTCCCCCTGTGGTATAGATTTTTCAGGCATGTAATTCTGATTAGAGAAATAAACTTGAGTTATGTATGTATTTTCAAAGATAGATTATCTTCTGAAATGGAGTGGGAGATAAATAAATATGGGTTCAGGACAGCTAATTTTGTCTGCAGTTACTATGTCACTGGCTGAGTGTGAGGATGATGTAGTATTGAAGAGTTCAATGTTATTATAAAGTTGAATTGACTGTACAAATTAATTGCTCCTCCTTAAGGATATTATACGGACATTTGTTTTCTGAGCGTTTTCTCGAAAAATATTTCTTCAATTTCTGCATAATGCTGAAGTCGAGATACTTTTTCTTAGCCCAAATAGTTAAATATTCCTGCTGTTTTCTACAATGTGAAATGTTTCTAAGTTCAACTTTTATTTCCCCACTTATTTTTGCAACTGGCAAAAACGTTGATATACTTCGGTATCTCAGGATGAAGCTGACTGCAACTCTGTTTCTAACACAGCCGTCTTTATAGTTGTAGCTTTACAATAATTACCCCCCAAATTGTATTAAAATAAACATAGTTATTACATAATTCCAATAAAACTGTATTACTACATAAAATTGTACAGTTTGGTATGTTTATCAAATTTTAAAATATTTATGTTAAAATGTGATAAATATACCAAACAGTACAATTTTATGTAATAACTAAGTTATCCATGATACATGTCATATTCTCTAAGAAGCAACAATGGGTTTGATAAGAAACTATGAATTGCATGTTTGTATTTTTGTTGAGATTATTTTCTGGGGGGGTGGGATAGTATTTTCCCCTGGAAATCTTATCTCTAGTGCTGAATCCTTCTTCCTGCTGTAACTGAGTGACAGAGATGCAGATCTTTGCTGAGTTTTCCTTCACATCTTCTCACATACTATCTCATTCACATGATGCTTTCCCATAGAGATGGAATCTTCATTCTTGGCAATCTGTCATTGGTGGGTGAGTGGCAATCAGCCTAACCAATCATGCTCTCTTCATTACTTGCAAATAATCTGTATAAAAGCAGGAAGTTTCTATTTTGCTCATTTGTTTCTGCACTTGCTTTCTCTGCTTCCTTTGAAGTTCACACTAGAAGAAAAGAAAGAAATGTGAAAAATGCATAAAGCTTACATTTTATAAGGTGCAAAGCAGATCTAAAATCCTGTTTATAAAGGTTTTGTGCATGTGTAGAGGAGTGATTGTCCAACCATGGTTTTGCAGCCACTGGCTTCTAGGCAGAGGGAGCCCCCCCCCCCGCTTCTTCCTGGACTGCTGAGGCTTGCATCTCATTGCCAGACTATGGGCAAGGTGTCCAGATGTCAGCAGAGCGACTGTCATTGGACACAATCTTCGAGGGAGTGTTTCTGGAGTGAACATGCCTTTTCAGCATCAATCACCTGCCCTTGGTGGGGAAAGGGCATTTAAACTTTTCCCTCAGAGCACTTACACCACCACCCTCTCAAGAGCCCTGAAGCCATACAGTCTCACACGAGCACCAGTACTGGTCCAGGGGGATGTAGAGGGGCACTAGTTTAATGTAACTCCGGAAAGGGTTCATGATGACTTCCTAGGAGGGAATATGTATAGGAGGCCAGGCAAAGAATCCTGGGGTTTGGCCCAATGTGACAAGGGATGCTCCCGGAATGAAAGACCTGGGCCAAACAGTCCAGGGAGCCTCAACACATGCATGCCCCAGTGCTGGCTTGCCAGCCAGGGATTAGCCCTCAGGGCCATTCCACTGGGGAAGACCAGAGTCTCCATGAGCTTTGGGTCTCTGTCAGACTGCACTCTCATGAGGTACCCCATCCAACTATAGCCCCCCCCCCGCTGGTGTGGGGCTGCTGGAATCTCTGGTTAATAACGTAACTCATACTCCATGCCTTTCCCTTTCCACTCAACCCGTACAGAATCACAAGGAGTCCGGCCCACTCCATGTATCCAGGGGGTTACATGAGGACAGAGCTGGGTAACAACGGGATGGCTCCTAGTCCACATTCATACTTCCTGGTCTTGAACTGGCATTGCAGTGTATGAAGATCAGTCACTGTGGGGCATCCTGGGACAGCTTTCAGCAATCCCTGCCAAGGCAGGCGGCCATGCTGGGCAAAATGAAAACAGTGATATATGTTGGGAGGGGGCAGACTTGCAGAGGGAGCTCTTGGACTGCTTCATCACGGCAGTTGTCAGGACAGGCAAAAGTGTTGCTGGGGTACCCTTCCCAAGGGCTTGCATGGATCTAGCAACCAGGCTGGGCACCAACACCCTTCCGGTCCTCATGTGTGTCTCCATGGCTTTTCACTCTCATGAGAAAGTGGTCTGCTGCAGAGCATTATCCATCCTCATCGTACAGGAAGAATATCTCCTGTGACTGCATTGAATAATGCTCCAGATAGATGGTTCTTCTCATGAGTTATGCAAGAGACTGCATGTTTGTACCAAGGGGTTAAACATGCAATTTGACCCCCTTGCTGGGGCCTCCTTACCCTAGAAACTGGTACAAAGAGTAGAATGCAACCACTCAAGAATTCTAGTGCTGTCTTTTAACCAAGAGTTGGGGTTCTCCCAAGACTGCCCCTTGCCGGTGCACATGGTGCTGCACCAGTCTGGGGTACCTCGAAGTGGGTGGGGGGAGGCACACCATCTGGATACACACATATATATGTGCAGGGCTAGAGGGTACCACTCTGTACAGTTGAGGGGGCCGTACCATGCATGGAAACCTTGGAAATACAGAAATACTTTCCGGGCATCCAGAGAAATCAATGCCCTGATGCCCAATCAGACAGCACATGCAACACTGTTGTAAAGATTACTTGCTGGGCAGCAGAACTTTATCAGATGTGTTATAAATACAAGCGTTCCTTGTGCATGTGCCCCCTCCCCTTCTCCTGATGGAAGCTATCAAAATCCTGTGTATGGTAATTGTAGGTAGAGGTCCACCATGCCAGACAATGCGCCATGGTGTGTGTTGCAGGTTGCTCAGGGAATCCAAGCAAATGGACAGATACATACAGAGAGCAGATATGTGGGGGTGCGTGTTTTCACTGCTTTTATTTTACCGGGTGGGGTTTCTGCAGGTTTATTCTGGGGTCAGCACATTGGCAGTTCTGCCAAGCAATGTGGTATCATTACTCTTGCATGTGTGCCCTTTGTTAGGAAACTACAGAGTTATGCAGTTTCTGGTGTCACCGGGGCTACATGTGTTCGTGCACATATTTCTGCAGTCCTAAATCACTTGGGAACTCTCATGTGCCTGTCTTGTCAGCCCAATCCTTTTTCTATGGATTGACAATGGTGGGGCCCATTGGAAAGTGGGCCTCCTCCGATATGGTCCTCTACATGTTATGTAGATGACAAGATATGGGAACCTGACACCCGTGCTGCCAGGCAATAGCAGGAGGAGTGTGGAGACTGGGAGAGGGCAGGGCAACTGCTTGGAGAGGTGACCACTGGGAAGCGTTACCAGCATAGAGTGGGCACGTTTCTGGGCTGGTCTGAGCCACACTCTCTATGGTTTTGGGAGTTGCCAGTAAGCAAAACCCAGGTTACGGTGGTGGAAGAATTCAGACAACATGATGACACCATCAAACCTGAGCTGCAAAACTCACTAAAAATAGAAGGGTCAAACTATGGATTGGGGTTGGAAACCTCAGGTCACCTTTGTGACAAAATCACACTTTCACACATTCAGATGACCAAGAAATCTAACCTCTGGCTCATTCACCTCCAGTTTGATGTTATGTGTGAAAGAAGCCAGTGTGTCTTGCCTTGGTTGCACGATAGAGTCATCGTTAATCTGAACAATCCCATTATGTTGTATGACTGTACAGAAGTCCGTAAACTTGTACATGTGTTTGTGTGAAACACAAACACACCACGTTCATTTTAAAAGTTAGCCAGAGTACAAAGTACAGGTCCCTTAAATGCATAAATACAGAACTATACCTGTGTACAGTGTACAAGTGTTGAACATAATGTGTGAATAGGGTTAATGTCTGCTGTCCTGTTGGACCAGTAGAAAAACTGGGATGGACTACCCTACAACTACATTATTCTGCCATCCTGGCTAAGATAAAGGTATGGACCCTGCAGACACTGGCTGGCATCCTGACTAAATTTACTTGAGGCACTCCGGTTGAGAATTGAAAGTTAGACATGCCAACTTTCCTTTTTCTTTCTCTGACAGTAATAATATCCCAAATATGGTTGTATGGGCACATGAGGGTTCTCTGTCAGCCTAAATTCCTGAAGAACTCTACCTTGCAAACTAGATCTGGGGTGTTGTTTAGGGTGCCTTTTCCTGACCTGCACAATCTGTTGTTTGTAAAAAGGAAGAGCCTGAGCTTTGCCTCTTGACTGTGGTTCATGGGGTGTACTTGTGGGCAAATGGCATGCCCTGACTGAGCCTCTTCTTCCCTTCACTGACAGAGCTGGAACTGATGCTGTGTTAGGGTCAGCACCAGAGGTAGCTGTGCTGGCCAGCATTCACAATCATGATTTTCTCTCTCTTTTTAGCTGGGTTTTGCTTTGGGCCTGATACAACCCTACTTCTCATTTAGCAGAGTTATTGCCTGGGAAGATTATGGTGTAACGGAGCCTGCAGTATAAACCAACAGGCCAAGGACATCTGTTGCTTAACTCTATTGACTTTCATGAGGGGGATGAATTTAACCCAGCTGGTTTAGATGCCTCTTTACATAGCTCACTGATTTCTCTATTCATCTTGCTCTGCTTTCCATGGGAGTGCTCTTTCCACATCCTCTGTATACTCTACTCAATTGTACCTGCTCCCAACTGAGCTGCACACCTGCTGCACCCTCAGCCTAGAAAAAGGCTGCTCAGCTGTGCCTTTTCATCTTCTCCACGCCACAAAGGGATTGCATGTAAATCAATGCAGTTACATAAAGGAGGAGCTCCTGTTTGACATCCACTTCTTGAAGTGCATAGAAAATTAGTAAAGAAATAAAAAGAAAGGGGAGTGCATGAGAAATGTATATTAAAAAATTAGGAGAATCTCAGGAAGGGTCACAGCAAGTGGGGCCAATAATACAAAATGGATGTAGTATAACGTGACGTATGTGTGTATGAATATGTATGTACATATGTATGTATATGAGACAGATGATTATTGTAAATTATTGTAAATTATCTCAACTATAATTTGCCTCACAAGATATTGGAACCTAGCATCTCAGAAATAAAACTTAGGAACATAGGAAACTGCCATATACTGAGTCAGACCATTGGTCTATCTAGCTCAGTATTGTCTTCACAGACTGGCAGCAGCTTCTCCAAGGTTGCAGGCAGGAATCTCTTTCAGCCCTATCTTGGAGAAGCCAGAGAGGAAACTTGGAACCTTCTGCTCTTCCCAGAGTGGCTCCATCCCCTAAGGGGAATATCTTGCAGTGCTCACATATCAAGACTCCCATTCAGATGCAACCGGGGCAGACCCTGCTTAGCTATGGGAACAAGTCATGCTTGCTACCACAAGACCAGCTCTCCTCTCCTGAGGAGACTTAAGATGGAAGAATAAATATATTTCAAAGTAATAAAGTCTAAAAGATATCACTGAACTTTTTGAAAATGTTCAGGTAGAAAACATTATTCTATGTGACCAGTCCTACCATGTTTCAGAAGACGAGACTAAAAGGATTGTATGGAGCACTGTATGGCACCAAGGGTCTTGCACTGTATGGAGTCAGGGAGCTCAACGCAGTCATTCTGATGGCCTGATGAAGGTGCTTTCATTTCTGTGTCCTCTTTCCCCAAACAGAAGCTGTTGACTACTCTCTGCTGTACTTTGGCTTGCTGCAGGCCAGAAAGTGGTACTGTGGTTTTTAGCTTAGCAGCTTTCAAGTAATCCAGGAGGTTGATAGGGATCTGCATGGACCTCAGACTTGGGACTGCCTCTTCAGTCTGAGCACTGTGCTTGTTGCGTAAGTCCAAGCTTGCTTCTGCTTGCTTGCCTACCCTCTCATCTACATTTTTATCTTCTTGCTCAGAGTCTGCTTTGCCTCCAAAAGACATTACAAATCAAGAATCCACAACACAGAAAAATTCCTTTAAAATCACCCCTTTGCCCTATTGCTTTGATACCCATTTGGGTGATCGTTGGCACCAATGGGGCTGTACCACCCAACCCGTTTTGGTGTCCCTGGGCACTACCCATGGGGATTTATGTGCTGCTTCAAATCCCCATTATTCCCTATGGCAGAAACTAAAGCCAAAAAAGCCAAAACTAAACAACCCCCAAACAAACCCCACATCAAGAATCTACACATTAATACTGCAAAACAAGAAAAAGCCAAGAATTCCTAAAAAATATCACCGATTGCCTACTGCCTTGCAGGCTGGGCAGTAGGCATCACCCATGCTAGCCTGCCACCCAACTTGCTTCAGAATATCTACCTAGGTGGTACCCAAACTATAACCCAGGACTACAAATCAGTAACCTAACTCTCTGGTGGGGGAGCCCACTGTCTTTACCCCCACAGTGCCCGGCCGTCCAGCCTGACTAGGAAGCATAGAGGCCTTGCATCAGAGCTAGTGGAGGGGCTAGCGAGGAGCCCGGATGAAGCGGCAGCTCCCAGAGGCAGGCCAGACCATCGAGCAGCCCAGCCGGGGCACTACCTGTTCTGCCTCCGAGAGAAACAAGGAGAGAGAGGAGGAGTCGGTCTGGAGCCAGGGCTTTCAGGGCTAATAAAGATGGGTGGGCCATAATTGGTGAGGGGTGGGGTTGTAGAGCCTGCCAGAGGCTATTTAAGCCTGAGAGAGCTGGTGATGAGGAGGCTAGAAGGGAGAGTGGTGAAGGCTCCCTGGGGAGGAGCAGTCACAGGGACCCCAACGTGCCTCAAAGAGGAGGATTTGAGTGACTCAACCCCCTGCTTTGGTACTCTGAGGCTTGTTCCTTAAGGCAGGGGAGCTGGTCAGGCATTAAAGAGATGGCAGATGGTAGTTAGTGGGTTGCACTAACTACAACCCACAAACCAGGATTACAACAAACCACAAGCCTAACTACAAACCACAAACGACAACTCTAAATTACAAACCAAGACTTGGACTACAGCAAATACGAACTACAAAAAAACAAAACAAGTATACAAAACACAGAGCTGAAAGAAATGTAAAATCACATACCCGGTGAGAGAGGTCTTCTTTCATCTCTTCATGCAGGCTAAAATAATTCCACCTCAGACTGGGAGGGCCACCACTACTTTGCTGAGAGCCTGCAAAGTTGACAGGTATGTGCAACTAAAAATATGTATGAGAAAAGCCAAAAGGGCGAGGACGAGATGGGGTGTGGGAGACAGAGGGAGAAAGTCTCTCTTTGTCTCTGATTAGTCAGGCCAGTCAGTGCAGTTAAAAGAAAATGGCGGCAGCAGGGCCAAATACCCAAGGTCCCAGCTGGGCCCAGATCCTGACTGGCTGGGCTGGCAGCAGGAGCCAGACACAGAGCTGCACTCTCTCCTCTCCTTTAAAAATAAAATCAGCCAATCAGTAATTTTTTTAAAAAAAGAATCCAAGGCAGCAAATCTCAGAACAGAGTAGAGACTCACTCAGCAGACCAGACAGCTCTCTGATCTTGCTCTCCAGTCCACTCTGAGAAGCAGTGATTTTGCTAGGCGAAAGGCTGGCCTTTTGAATCCCCCTGCTTTCTATCCCTCCTTGTCCCTCTCCCCCGGCCCCACCAGCCAATGTTGACGGAGTTGCTCCAACAACATACTGATTAGCAGGGTGGCAAGCCAATGAGGGGAGAGGACATCACTAACAAACCAGAAGCCAGTGGCAGGAGAACCAATTAGGCATTGGGGGGAAATGTAACCTATAATGGCCACTGCCACTGCTGGAACTATGAAATGGCAGCCAACAATTTAAATGGTTCAAAAGGCCTCTGAGCCATTCAAACCAATTTAAACTGACTCAAATCAAACCAGACTCAGTTCAGTTTGAACTTGGTCCAGCCTCATTTCTGTGGAGCCGGGCTGGTTTGAACTCTGAGTAGTCCAGCTGGGCCAGTTTGATATCGAGCCCAGTTCTAGTCTACTCACCTCTCTCCCCATATGACTCTTTCCTGGACAGGAAGCGAAAACTAGCCTGGAAAGCAAATTAGGAGATTTTGTCTGCTCTTGGACATGACGTGAAACTGGAGGTAAACATGGCAGAGGTTGGAGTTGTCATCTGAATGTGTGAAGCTGCAGTTTCATCACTCAACCGCAGCTGCGTTTTCACTTCCAAACCTGAATTTGAACCTTCAGTTTATAGTGAGTTTCACTGCTGAAACGTCAGGTTCCAAAGGGCCATTGTTTCATCCAAATTCTGCCACCACCAAACCTAGGTTTTGTGCTTTAGTTCCTCCCGAAACCATAAAGAGGGCCGCTCAGAGCAGCTCAGAAATGTGTAAGCTCTATGCTGGTCATGTTTCTCACTGTCTGCCTCTCGGAGGTGGTGCCCCACACTCTGCCTTCTCCTTATTCCTCCTGCCAGTGCTTGGCAACAGGGATGCAACATCCCTAGAGTTCATTCATTTAAAGGTAAAGCCCATTTCCTCCTGCGTCTTATGGACCCCTCTTGTCTATATGCACAAAAGAATGGGATGACAAGACAGGGACAGCAAAAGAGTTCTCCAGCAATTCAGGACTGCAGTGATTTGTGTGGAAATGCACGAAGCCCCGGTAACACCAGACACTGAACAACTAGGTTGTTTCCCCACAAAGGCCACACATATCAGGCCATGGGGGGAGTGATACCATGACACTTCCGAGAAATACCAATGTGCTGATCCTGTGCACAGTGGGGTTCCCATCAATGCTACATCTGGAATACACCTATGAAAACCCCGAGCATGGCAACTTTCCTGTGGTCCAGTCAATTAAAGAGACAACACATTACCCCATAAATCTGGTGTCTGTCTCTGTCCATTGGACCTACTCATCAACAATGGGACATGTGTGCTGGGAGTCTGGGGGAAGCCAGCAAGTCAGTTTTTCTGCATCACTTCTCCTGTGAAATGTGAAAGATAAGGGTTCCAAGGGTTATGATGGGTAAAGCCCGACTTGCTCCAAGGAAGTGATTGTTGGTTTCTTGCATGCTTGACACCGAAAAGGATTGAGGATTGGATTTTGACAGCTTCCGTTTGGGGTAGAATAAGAGCCCCATGCACAAGGAACCCTTTCATTAACCATGGCTGCTCAGCAGGGCATCCTTTTAAAGGTGTTGCAGTGATGTCTGGTTTGGCAGCAGGGCATTGATTGCCCTGCATGCCTGAACAGTGTAAAGTATGTATTTTTTTCCCCAGCTTTGGCCCTCCAGTTTGGAGGTACCCCAGACTGGTGCAGTATTATGTGTGCCTGCAAAAGAAAAATCCACTTGAACAGAATAACTCCACGTGTGTATTAAAAGAAAGCTCTTGGGTTTTTTCAGTGATGCTGTTCTATTTTTGTACCAGTTTTCAGGAGAAGGGGGCCCCAATCCTTTCCCCAGGGGTAAAAGCACACAGTCTCAGCCATACCTCATGAACAGAGCTGTCCAACAGCACAAAGGAATTGGGCTCAAAAGTGTGTGATGACAGAACGTGTAAGATGCTTATGCTCTTCTCCTAAGTACCACTCTCTCATGAGAGTGCCTGGCCATTGAGACATGTATGCAGGCCGGAGGGCTGTGGCCACCCAGCCTGGTTGTTAGTTCCATGCAAGCCCCAGGGAAGGGTCCCTCAGCAACACCTTTTCCAGTCCCGGTGACTGCCACAATCCAAGAGTCCAAGTGTTCCCTCTAACAGTCTGGTCTCCCCGTAGCACATATCCATGTCCTTTTTTTGCCAAACATGGTCACCTGGCTTGCCAGGGATTGCTCTAATCCATGTGTGCCCTGCCCTGGGATGCCCCATGGTGACCAATTTACATACACCGCAGTGCTGGTCCCAGCCTGCCCTCTGTTTCTGTGGAGGTAAGATTCATGCCCGGTCTTTCCTAACTCTTCCCATCCAAAACCACTCAGACACATGGAGTGGACTGGACTCCTTGGAAGTCTGGAAGAGTTGAGTGGAGAGGGGAAGGTACGGTGTATGAGTTCTGCTATTAACCGGAGATACTGGGAACTCCACATCTGCGGGGGCCCCTATAGTTGGAAAGCCTATCTCATGAGCAGGGGCGTAGCAATGTTGGAGTGGGCGCAGAGACAAGGGCCCCCACTCACACATCATCCTAAATTATTTTTTTAAAGGTTTTATAAATTGTGGACGATGCAAGTCATTTAATGGTACTAGAGAAAGACATGCTGTTCTGGTAGCTCCAGGTCTTAACACTCACATCAGTTTCGGAGGATGAATACAACTGAAGGAAGCCCGGGCGGGTACGCAGCTGGGGGAGTCAGTCTTGTGACTTGCCTCTGGGGGGTCCCCGAAGGCAGTGGGCCCCCAGACAACTGTCTCCCCTTGCCCTATTATAGTTACGCCCCTGCTCATGAGAGTGCAATCCAACAGAGAGCTGAAGCACACAGTGCCTCTGTTTTTCTTTGGTGAAGAGAAAACACTGAAGAAAAACAGAGGCACTATGGCCATCTCATGAGAGGGTTAATCCCTGTCTGGCAAGCCAGATGGGGACAAGAGTGTGTTCAGGCTTCCTGGACTGTTTGGCCCAGGTCTGCAAGTCCAAGAGCATCCTTTGTCACAGTGGACCAAGTTGAAGTTTGAAAATATAGTTGTCCCTCGTCAATTGCAGTTTTTCCATATGCAGATTTGAGTATCTGTGACTGGGGAAATTGTGACCATCCTCACCGACCGTGACCTGAGTATCCATGGTTTGGTAAGTTTTTTAATTTGGTGGTTTGGGCGGGGGGGGGATTTCTGGATTCAGGGGGTTATTTCTGGGGGTCAGAGGGTCATTTCCCTCTGAAAGGCCTGGCCTTTCAGGGTTTTTAATTTGTTTTAACTGTTTTAATGTTTGCCCTGGTTCTCCAGGGTTTTTAGTTTTTTGAATGTTTTAATTGGTTTTATTCTGTTTTTATAGTTTTGATTTTAATTAATTGGTTTTACTTGTTTTTATTCTGTTGTAAACCACCCTGAGCCATTTTGAAAGGGAGGTATATAAATCAAATAAATAAATAAATAAATTTCTGGGGTCAGGGGATCATTTCTGGGGGTCAGGGGGACATCTGCAGAGGTGATTCTATCTATTTTTTTTTAACCTTATTTTCGGTCTTTCCAGCACCATGATTTCCCTAATCACCTGTTTGCCATTGGTTTCAATGGCTCATCTACCATGAATTTGCCAACTGTGAGGTTTTCTGGGAACGGAACCCTCACAATTGGCAAGGAATGACTGTATTAAACAAGCTTCTTTAATAAGGAAAAGAAATTAAGATTAATTTTCTTAGCTCTCTAGGTATTTAATATATAGCAAAATCTTCACTCCTCCATTAACATACTTTGTCACCTCTTTTCTCCTCCAAACTAGAAATTTTTCCTGTTTGAAAACTGCGATCATCTTAGAAAAGCAAACCAACCAACCAACCACTCAACATTTAATTCATTAAAAGAGCTTTTAAAAAAAATGGAAAAATTTAAATCTTTTTAAATTTTAAAGATTTGAAAATTTAAATCTGGCTTAAATATTTAAAACTTATAAAAATATGAATAAAGCACACTATGCACATTTATAATTATAACACATCCACAGAAAAATTATAAGGTGCTAATGGATCTGAAAATGCATAGTCATGACGGACAGCTATAGTAGAGAAGTGCACAAAACCAGCCAGACTGGTTCAGTTTTGGTTCCGGTCAAACCGGACCCAGACTGGTTGGACTGCTGAAGCCCACCCCGCTTTTAATGGTAAAGAGGAATCCTCACCAGATTCCCTTTACCAGTAGACCTCCCGAACCTGTCAAGCCCAGCCGGTTCAACATCGAATCTGGCTCGAACCAAACCAGCTCACACACCTCTAAGCTATAGTGCAAAATAATATATTTGAAATGTATGCAAGTATTTGGATTCCAGATGATAAAAGTCCCAATTGCCTTAGTGCCTTTTGTGGGGTGGGGGTGGAGGTGAGGAGAGAGAGAGTAGGGAGAGGGAGAGAAGAACTAGGGGGAAAGAATAGTTGTGGAAAACAGCTACAGCAATTTATAACACTATTATTGTAATAGTCATTATATAGACCAGTACTAAGAGTCTGGAGAGGTAAGTGGTTTGCTTTGTTCTCTCACACGTCAGCTTATACCCAGTGTTGATCATGCTTAGAAGTGAGCATGACGTTAGTGTCTTCTGTTTCAATTAGTGGACATTTATCTGTATCCTCTTACAGGAATGAGTCAGCTCACCCCAGGGAGCCTTGAGTTACTATGATTTCTGCTGGAATGAGTCAAAGGAATTGCTATTCATATTCTTTTGTTGCTGAGCCTGTCCCTTTCGTAATGGCGGGAAAAAGCCGGTGCAGCACAGTCAGCAGCTACTTACTCAGAGGGCAGCTTGTATTTATTTATAGTAAGTTGCCATGTTTTCTTATTTCCTTCACCTTCAAACAAGCTTTGCAAGGGATTTGTGTGTTCTGGAGATAGTCAGTTTTATTTCTTTGTCTCAAAATGCTGGTCCCTGCCACCGCGCCAGAGCAATGAGATGTCCGTCACAGGAGGCAGGCATGGGCCTCCATCTTGCCTCTCCCTCCACATGCCCAGGATCAGCCAATAAGGAAAGGAGGTGGGCCGATAGGTCCCGGCTGCCTCCATTTCGTCAGTTACATTGCATCACCTACAATTAATATGTAGCTTTAACATAAAGGACTACCTTTACCAAGGACCCATGTGTTCTGTTTGTACTGGACACAGATCCAAATAACAGTTGGCATTTACTTTATATTTTCAGTACTTAAAGTACTTTATTTTAAGTTTAATGTTTGTTTGTTTGTTTATTTATTTAACATATTCCAATGGCGTCCAAAATTTCATGGCTTAGTAAATCATGAATAATGGTCAACTATCGATCAAATCCCTTCAGGGCTTCCAACCTTATCTATAGTAGTAAGGATTAGTCTAACTCTTTGGAGAGTGCCATGCACATGGAGCTAAAGAAAGGGTTTATAGTGTTATGGAGCTAAAGTAAGGGTTTATACATGTATAGTGCCCATCATAGCCACACTGACTCCCATTGTTGGGCTTCAGTGAATGGCTCAGTTCTGATTCAGGCGGGCAACTCCTTCTGAATCTGGTTCTGCTTCGGGTTCCCTGGCTGGCAAGTTATGTACTGTATGCAAGTCCGCTCACCTTTCTTCTCACAACATGGCAAATTCCGGTCATTAGAGATTCTGGATACTTCGACCACAGTTCAAATGCTAGTTTCAGGCATTCCTCGTGGCTTCTCTCCATAAACCCGTTTGCCAAACCCCAGTCCTGGCATGGGGGCATAGTATCATGTTCAATCCCCTGTTCCTTCAGACATGTGCCTGCTGGCATTGCCAGACCTTAGTCTCTGAGGCTTCCAAATTTGTTACTGGCCAGTCCAACATACTTGTGGAGCTGCAGTATAAGTGAGTGATTGCAGCCTTCCAGTAGATCATGACAGATGCATCGAGATGTTGCCCCTTGACATGACTGCATTTTGAAGTTTTGATTAATTCCCCTTCTCCAGCTCATATAGCACTAGCACCCTGTTATGAGATTATTCTTTGCTTTGTAGAGCCCAGAACCAGTCATTTCCATTTGTAACATAACAGAGGGCGGGCCTTAGCCTGGCAGAGTATGACCCCCACTCCCTCAGGTGGGAGGCAGCCTCTTCAGAACAGGTCATGTCCATTTGTAACATAACAGAGGTCAGGCAGGGATGGATGCGGGCACAGCATTTGCCCACCTGCCACAACTGCATACGACTGTTGTGGGGGTAGGTGGAGGATTCCCAGACGGATGGGCTAACTAGTTTTTGTTTAGCAGACCACTGGCGGCCATGGTCATAACTATGCATGTTGGGCCAGTCAAATGGCCTGCTAGAGGTCTTGGCTGACCAGTGTGGGCACCCACTTGGGCCTCGCTTGCTGGGGATGTGGAGATGGACTGTCTGGGGACAGTGAGGGATGCTGTGGAACCTTTTCTTCTGCTGCTGGATGAGTACACGTGCATGCCGCTGGGGCCAACACATGTGCTAGTCATCCTCCTAAGTGATGATGGCATCAGTTTGCTATGGGGCAAGGCCCCAGTACTTCTGGTGATTTGCCTGGGCAGCGATGGCATCGGCTTGCTGTAGGGCAAGGCCTGGGGGGATTCATGCCAGCTGGCTATGTTGATTTGGTCCAACATGGTTCCACAAGGTGGCAGGCCAAGGGTGTCAATTGGCCAAGGGTATCCACTGGGCAGACCTGTTGTTGGTTCAGTCCAGCATGCTTGGTAGAGCGGTCACCACCTGGGCTGAAGGGTGATCCCGCATCCTGGTGTTTGGGTCCAGGACGCTGCGCAGTACAGGGGGGATGGGGTGCATTTGTCTGATCGGGGGAATGAACTGTTCCTCCGGGACTTGCAGCAAAGTATTCAGGAAGTTCTAGCAGGGTGGGGTAAGCGGGGCTAAACAGAGGTTTGCTCCACTTTTGTGGCAGGAGAGTGTGGGTGTTGGGTAGGTAGATTGATTAACAGTGTTTGGCTGGAGGGACATTTGGTGGGTGGGTAAGGACCAGACCTTCAGGGTTTTTGTGGCCTGGAGGGTGGCTTGACTCACCAGCTCAGAATTTTGGCAGCTTGAGTTGGGGGTGGGTCGAGTTGCCCCTCCCTCAGTGGGGTAGAACTTTGTGGTGAAAGGAAGTCAGGACCTGGCACCTGACCGAATCAGAACCTGGCCCTTCACCCTGGTGTGGGATGGCCTTCCCTAGAAGGCGGTCCCATACGGGAGGAATACCTGCATTCTGGTTAGTTAGATACCTTGTTGCAAGTCTTATTCCACTGTACGTCAATAGAGTGGCCCTATTTCACTCCAACTATGTGTCCTGTCTTCACTGGGTCTGGGGGTGCAATCTAGCAGAGGTGAATCAAACCACCTGCACTTTTTTGGAAGACTGTTATGAACTGAGGACTTTGTTACTCTTCCATCAAATCCAGATTTATCTCTCCACCATTATTTTGGTTTTATTTTGCTTAACATCCAGTCTGAAGAAGCATTCTGGAGGACCCAAAAGCCTGCTAAGTGCTTTGTGATATTTTAGGGGCAAATTACATCTGATCATTATGTATGTATGTATGTATGTATGTATTTATTTATCCATCATATTTTGATACCACCTGATGGTATATTATCTCTAGGTGGTGTACAAAATTTAAAATATTTAAAAGTAACAAATTAAAATACATGACAATAAAAACAATATAATAAAATTATTAATACAAGTTTTTTAAAAATTATTAAAATTAATTCTAATTAAAAGCCTAAGAGAACAGGAGGGTTTTGAGGTTCTTCCTGAAAACCAACAGAGAAAGAGATGCTCTTATTTCAGCAGGAAGCTTATTCCAGAGCCCTGTTGCAGCCATAGAAAAAGCCCGGTCCTGGGTCGCCACCAAGTGAGCCTGTGGCAACCGTAACTGGACCTCTCCAGAAGACTGTAGCAGGTGGCAGGGATTATGACAAAAGAGGTGCTCTCTCAAATAGCCTGGACCCAAGCCATTAAGGGCTTTATAGGTAATAACCAGCACTTTGTATTTCACCTGGAAACATATTGGCAGCCAGTGCAGTTCTTTTAGAACTGGTGTTATGTGTTCCCTTCGTGTTGTCCCAGAGACCAATCTGGCTGCCGCATTCTGTACCAATTGTAGTTTTCGGACTACGTACAAAGGCATCCCCACATAGAGTGCATTACAGTAGTCAAGCCTGGAGGTCACCAGCATATGTACCACTGTTTTAAGGTCATTCACCTCTAGATATGGACGTAGCTGATGTATCAACTGCAGCTGATAAAAAATGCTCCTGGCCACCGCCTCCACCTGAGAAACCAGGGAGAGCTTTGGGTCCAAGAGCACTCCTAAGCTACATACCTGATCTTTCAGGGGGAGTGTAACCCCATCCAGAACAGGCAGATCTAAACCATCTCTTGGGTCCTGTCCCCCCACAGCCAGTACCTCTGTCTTATTTGGATTCAACTCAGTTTGTTATCCCTCATCCAGCCCATTACTGCCTCTAGGCAGGCATTAGGGAAGATATGCCATTTTCTTATGAAGTCGGCATGGAAAAGTAAATCTGAGAGTCATCAGCATATTGGTAACACCCAGCACTAATCCTCCTGATGATCTCTCCCAGTGGTTTCATGTAGATGCTAAAAAGCATTGGAGACAGTATGGTGCCCTGTGGGAAGCCACACTTCAGTTCTTGCTTAGCAGAACAACAGTCTCCAAATGACACCATCTGGAATATGCCAGAGAGGTAGGAGTGGAACCACTATAAGACAGTGCCATCCAATCCCACCTCCCTGAGGCAGTCCAGAAGGATACCATGGTTGATGGTATCGAAAGTCACAGAGAGATCCAAAAGGACCAGCAGAGTCACACTCCCTCTGTCAATAGCCAGTTGGAGATCATCCATGAGGCCAACCAAGGCAGTCTCGACCCCATAGCCCAAACAAAAGCCAGTTTGAAATGGGTCTAGATAATCTCCATCATCCTAAACTGCCTGGAGCTGAGAGGCCACCACCCGCTCGACCACCTTACCCAACCATGGAAGATTTGAAACAGGTCCGTAATTAGCTAACTCTGAGGGATCCAGCATAGCTTTCTTCAAGCGTGGTCTAATAATAGCCAAGACAAGGTGGCATTTGGCCCTCCCTCAGAGAAGCATTAATAATATTAACCAGACCCTTCCTGATAATATGATTATCTGATGTGATAAGCCATGTTTGAGCAAGGGTCAAGAGAACAGGTCATAGGGCACACAGTCCAAAGCAGTTTGTCTGCTTCCTCAGGAGTCACAAACTGAAAGTATTAGGGCTGAAGGGCTTGTTTTTAACTGAGTAAATATTAGCTGGTTTGGGGTTTCCCATGGACATAGGGTTTCTTTATCCCTATACCCCACTACCCCCACAGTGTCCCTATTCAGATCAGCGCTCTCAACATTTGCTATTTAACAAAAGAAAAGGTTTGCATTAGTGCCAATGGACTGGCAATCCAGATTTGGTCTGTGATGGTGGGCTAGGGTTAAAGCCATCCTCCTCCTCCTGCTGTGGTCCTAATCTGTCGGAGGTCTTCCTCTCATTGCCATTTGCTACATTAGAAGCATGCCCACCAGCTCTAAGAGTGGGCTTTACATCACATGTTTTTTGACCCTTGTATGGTTCTAAGACATGTCGAACCTATCTGGTTGTCATAGCTTTCATTTTACAGACAGGAAACCAATACTGAGAGGGAGGGAGGGAGGGAGGGAGGGAGGGAGGGAGAGCACCTTTAAAAATACAACAAATTGTCCCAATCTCAAGTTTTATGCAGCAAAAGTCTCCCTCAAGCTTTCCCATAGAAATAAGAGCATCCAGTCTACAAGTTAAGAGTAGAAATTAGAGCAATAGGCAGAAGGGAGTGGAAGTGGGATAGTCTTGTTGTGCTCAGTTTTCCTTTAAAACAACAAACAGAAATGGCTGTATAATACAGGGCAGGAGAGGCTTGAGTGCAGAGATGATAGAAAAGACTGCTGCTGCTGCTAAAAAGTCTGGCAGTGGCAGAGGAATCTGCTATAATGCTAATTGGGATGGGTGGGAGGAACTGCATTTTCCCAATAACAAATTAATGCAGTTTGAGTGCTAGGAAAATGAGACATATGCAGCTTCCTTGTTAGACTGTTAATCCATTAGATTAGAAACTTGGGCTGCATTCACACATCATGCTAAACTGGAGTTAAATATGGCCGAGGTTGGAACTCCAGTATGCCTGAATGCATGAAATCATGGCTACTGGCAGAAAGGGACCTCCAGTTTGCCTCACCAAACTCCATATTGAACCTTCGGTTATCTCTAAGGTTCACTACTGAGACCTGTGGTCTGGCCACTGAGGTGTTATGTCCGACTCCTGGCTCAGCCATAACCATGGTTTCTCACTGATTTCCAGACCCCAGTCATAGAGGCGGTGGTGCAGACCCAGCTGAGGACATGGCTGCTACAAGCCTTTGGCACTTCTTGCTGGCAGCCTCTCGGAGAATGAGCCCCACCCCTCCTATCAACTATGCAGCTATGGAGTCGACAAGCTACAGGGATGCCACCACGCCCCATGCAGTACTTGTCAGCCTGTTAAGCTGCAGAGTGGCTTTGCGGCATCCCATCTTCCCCCTTCTTTCTTTTGCTCTCCCCACCTGGCAAGTGGTAGGGAAATGGTGCTGGATAAAGGATGGGCACTAAGTGCTTTGCTCCTCGAGAAGGGAGCAACACAAGCACAAACACTCCAAGTGGCAACACAAGTGGGGCACCCCATCACAGTGCTGGGAGGGGAGCAAATGGCTGGGGAGGAGGGAGACCCAGGGTCAGGTATAAAAGGCAGGCCCAAGCAGGTGACCTGAAGCAGCAAAGTTCTAATTTTTTTACATATAGGTTGGGGAAGGCGGGGGTGTCCAGCCCCTTCCCCGTGGGAGTTATTGGTTCCTAGGTTTCCTCATGAGAAGAGCCACCTGAGAGGACTAATTTCAAATGCCGAGATCAGTGGTTCCCAAACTGGAAGCCAATTTATTGTGGCTGGGGAAGATAAGAGCTGTAGTTCAGCAACAGCTGGAGGCTCCCAGTTTGGGAACCATAGCACTAGATGGTATTCTAGTTGAACTGGGTGGTATTCTTGGTGCATGCTGCAAAATTAGCTTATTATCCCACGGACTGCTCTCTCACACGTGTGGCAACCTATGGGGACTCGATACTGAGCCACAGCCAAGCAGCAGGGATGGGTACTTGGGTGAGTGCTGTCCCGGTCTTGGCGACTTCCACCAAATGGCTATCAAACCCAGCCCGCCTGCCCATGTGGAGACATGCACCCTTGCCCAAGGCCCCAAAGGGCAAGCTCACTGTCCCAGGGCCACAAGAAACTGGGGCTCTCCTCTCCTGGGAATCTCTGCACCCTCAGATCTGTATATGGTGCAATGCTGGACCGAGCCTGGGAACTCTAAATGGGTTTAAAGGTCCATGCATGACCCCTGTGTCTACACCATCCCCACAAGCTGGTATGCATTGCATACCAGGGTGACAAATGTCCTCCTCATGGCAGGGATAGCCAGCCATCTGGAAGAATGTCTGAATTTGTTTGGCATTTCTTTCCCCTCCCCTCTGATGGTCCTTCTCATGAGTTCTGTGGGGGTGTCCACTCCATGGCACTCTCCCGCCTGGGCAGTGCACCCTGGGCCGGATGGCCATATCTTTGAAGAAGGATTTCGGCTTACACAATACCAACCCTGGTGATGGGCCTTGATCATGATTAAGCCTGGGGAGCTAACAACTGCCACCCCTGGAAGGGGCTGGGGCCCCCCTTCTCCAACCTTTCTGTGAAAACTTGGCAGCTCCAGAATCCCTGCTTGTGGCAGCCTCTTAAACCAAGACAGCAGCCCACCCCCCAATATTTGCTCTCCACCTGGAGAGGGGGGCACATTTTAAGGGGGATTGCTCAAGGGCCCCCACAGGTTCTTCGCTCCCAAAACCTCAGCCAGCATCTGGCCTAGCATGTCCAGTTTCTCCCCTAGTAGTTAGGAACAACCTGCCTGTGTATCCAGTTCTATACCCAATAATATTAGCCTGGGAGCGGGTCCAACAGGCTAACTCCAACAGGCGGGCACATTGGTCAGTGCCCTCCTGACCTGCAAAAAAGAAAATTATCCAGGAAATGGGCCGAGGTCTGCAGCCCCAAACTGTGTTGAACTGCCCACTCCAGCATGAATGTTTCGAAAGCCACTCAGGACACAGAGCAACCCATCGGAAGGTGCCAGTCAATGTAATACTGTCCCTGGAAAGCAAAACCAAGCAGGTCGAAATCCTCAGGGTGTACTGGCAGCAGATGAAAGGTGGATTCCATGTCACATTTTGCCATCAATGCCCCTGGCCTGCAAGAATGAACCATTTGCACCACCTCATCCGACAATGTGTATTGGACCAAGCACAGTTTGGTCAGAACCATCATTCACGGAAGAGCCCTGGGGAAAAGACAGATGGTGTATCAAATGAAATTCCCCAGATGCCTTTTTGCACACTACTCTCAGCAGTGAAATTCACAAAATGGGCAGAGGAAGTGAAAGGAATGGGCCCAGCACCTGCCCCAGGGCCACCTCCTTCTTTATCTTCTGCTCTACCATTACCTTCATACCCTGGACTGACTTCAAGTTCAGGGCTTCCCTATGCATTCTTGGGAGTGCATAGGAAAGACGAAAACCAAAATTAAAACCAGAGAACAAATACCCACAGGCACTCCCACAGGCCTGAGCTGGACACAGGTAGTCCTACAGCAAGTGAGCTAAGACTTGTAACTTAATTGGACTGGGGCCCTTTTCCAGTGCCTCTCAGGGCAGAAGCCCCACTTCTCTTTTATGTCCCAAGACCCTGAACCTTCATTTGAAACCCCTGGTTTGGGGGCAGTTGGTGCCTGGGTGTTTACCCCCACAAAACCTGCACTCGTGATGGCACCTGCAAGGCGTCCACATGCACTTGCCACTGTGGTTAAATTCCCAACACAGTAGGGGACTTTGAACACCCTGGGCTGTGGCTGTTGCAGTAGCGGGCGCTGTGGGAGTCTTAGAAATGAAGTGGTGGTGCAGGTCAGGTGGCTGAGCCTGTAGGGGCTGCCCCTCGCTATACTTGGCTACAAGCTCCATAAGGGGATAGTAGCCCAAAAGCACTAGGATACCTCCCAAGTGGCTGCCTATAGGGTACCATTCCCAAAGGCCAAAACCCATGGGATGACTCACCAGTACCAGCATCAGCAGGCCCTTGGCCTCCTTCATAGGTGAAGCTGGCTTGGGCCTCATTCCATCATTTTCATAGGTTCATGGGTGTAGGTATGGCTCCACTCTTGTCGGCTTCCAAGGTAGCTAACCTGTCTGGCAGAGACTGGATGAGCCATGCACTCTTAGCCCCTCTGATTTGCTTCTTGGGTGCTGGGGGAACTCCAGAGGGCTCACCCTTATACTTGCCATTGAGCTGCGCCAGTTTCTTGTTTTCCAAAGCCTCCTGCTGTGCTTTGAGCACTTTTACTGGGCTGCAGTCCTCTTCCTCATTAGAAGAAGAAAGCTGTGGGGTTGGCCTCTTGGGTTTAGACTGTGCCAACTGGCATGGTAGGTCTGTGCCAACTGGCATGGAAGTGCCTGGAAAAGCACAGGCTCGAAGCCACCACTCCTAATCTGGCCCAAGGGCCAAAGGTTAAAAAAAAAAATGCTGGGGGAGCGGGGCAGAAGCCCAGCCAGTACCTGAGGTGCTGGCACCGGGAAGAATGGGTGTGGGGGGTAGGAATAACACCCCCCTGCTGCCCTGCATCCAAGCACTATTGCCCCAGCCAGCTTGGCAGGGCCCACTGCCCCAGTGAGGCTCCTTCATGGGCTGGGCTCTTCTGCCCCACTGACTGCCCTCTTCATTGTCTCAAACTGCTGGCAGTCTCTGCTGCCTGTGACCACCTGGCATTCATCCTCCGCTGCTGTTCTCGCCTAACGCCAACAGTGCCGCCATTTCCTTAGCATGGCCAGCCGCAGAGCACCCGTCCTTCCTCCTCACCTGAAAAGAATGGACTGGGGAGGGAGGGCGCCAAGGGAGAGCAGCCACCTTTGCTGCATCCCCCTCAGACCCTGAGAGTCAATGAGCTCACCCCAGTGCCTAGTGCTCCTTCCAAAGGGGCTGAGGCAAACAGGCCATGCCACCGATGCATGCAGCGAGCAGCCAGATTCTCCAGTATTTAGGGAGGGAGAAGCAAAATCTGGTAGGAAATTGAGAGCTTTTAGTAGACAACCCTATTGCCATCCCCTGATGCTAGCAAACAGCCCCCCCCCCACATACACACACAAGTCCTGCTATGCTGTCTCATCGTGGCAGGGGGATGGGATGAGTGAAGTATGCTAGGAGGTATACTCCCAGTAGGGTCACCCAAAGCGCGAAGGTCATCCCAGCTGCCCAGCTAAAGCAAGCAGGCACCTATATTTGGAAGCAGAAATACAGGAAGGTGCTGGAGGTGGGTGATCACTTCAGTGACAATGACAAAGGTATCATTTCATACTGCACGGGAGAAGGTAATGGTAAACCACTCCTATATTTTACCAAGAAAACCACATGGATAGAGAAAATGGAATGATTGTCAATGTAGTACCAGATGATGGGCCCCTCAGGTTGGATGGTACTCAACATGCTACTGAGGAAGAGCTAAGGATCTCTCAGAGTACTGATGGTGTTTATGATGCGGTTAGACTAAAGCCTTTTGGATGTCTAGCAGCTGATGTTGCCATGTGGGACAAGAAAATCCAAAGCTGCAAAGACAGAATTACAATGGGAATGTGAAATGTAAGAAGCATGAATATGGGAAAGCTCGACACAGTGAAAGATGAAATGAATCAACTACAGATTGACATCCTGGGCATCAATGAATGAAAATGGGCCAGAGTGGGACACTTTCAGTCAGAAAATCATACCGTTTACTACTCAGGACACGAAAACCAAAGAAGGAACGGGGTTGCTTTCATAGTCAGGAAGGATATAGCAATGCCAGAACTTGGGTACAATGCGGTCAGTGACCGAATAATATCAATTAGATTTTGTGGACAACCCTTTAACATGACAGTTCTTCAAGTTTATGTCCCAACAACTGATGCAGAAGAAGAGGAAGTTGATGAGTTTTATGCTCAAGTCCAGTCTGAAACTGACAGAACATGCAAGCAAGATGTGATGCTGATGGTTAGAGACTGGAATGCCAAAGTTCGAAAAGGTAAGGAGGAAAACACAGTTGGCCTATATGGCCTAGGAAGCAGAAATGAAGCAGGAGAATGACTTATTAGTTTCTACCAAGCCCATGATCTCTTCATTGCTAACACAGTCTTCAAACAACCAAAGCAGCACCTATGTACAACACCAGATGGAGTACACAGAAATCAAATTGATTACGTTATTGCTGTAATGAGGTGGAAAAGCTCAAAGACATGCCCGGGGGCTGACTGTGGAACTGATCACAAACTACTCATGTGCAAGTTCCAAGTCAAGCTAAAGTGGAAAGGCAACACTATCCAGCTTCCATGATATGATCTTGAGAATGTTCCCACCATTTTCAAGGAGAACATCAGGAACCGCTTTGAAGTTCTGAACCTCATTGATAGGGAACCAGAGGAACCGTGGAATGAAATCAAAGAAGTTGTTAAGGATTAATATGAAAAGAGACTGCCAAAGATCAAGAAACAGAAAAATGCAAAATGGATGTCAAAGCAGACAGTGGAAATTGCTAGGAATAGGAGAGAAGCCAAAGTCAAGAAAGATAAAGACCTCAGGAAGAGACAAGGAGCAATAGTACAATGACATCTGTAAATACCTTGAGGATGGAAATAGACACGGAAAAAGAAGGCAAGTTTTCCAAAAGATCTCTGTACTCAGAGGGAGGTTCCAACCTTGAATTGGTATGTTAAGGGATGCCAAAGGACAGATAGTAACTGATTCAGAGCAGATCAAACAGTGGAAGGAGTATACTGAAAATCTGTACAGCAGGGATTTCAACATCCAAGATACTAAGATATTCCCTGCTTGCAAGAACCTCTAGTATGGGAAGATGAAGTCAGATCAGCACTCCGGTCATTACCAAGTTGGAAGGCTACAGGAATTGATGGAATAGCTACAGAAACATGGCAGGCAACAGAAGAAAAATCAGTAAAGGCATTAATCAAACTATGCCAGCAAATTTTATTTATTTATTTTATTTATTTTTACATTTTTATACTGCCTTTCGTTAAAAGAAAACCCCAAGGCGGTTTACAAAAATTAAAAACATACAGTAAAAAGCAATAAAAACATCAAGCTAAAAACAGGCATAAAAACAAGACAACAGATAAAAGATAAAACAGATAAAACAACAGATAAAATTTGGAGAACAACCCAGTGGCCAACAGATTGGAAGAGGTCAGTCTACATACCCATACCAAAGAAAGGAGACTCAACAGATTGCGCAAACCATCGCACAATATCCTTAATTTCACATGCTAGCAAAATAATGCTCAGGATCATCCAACGCAGATTAGAGCCCTACATGGAAAGGGAAATGCCGGATGTTCAAGCTGGTTTCAGAAAAGGCAGAGGATCAAGAGACATCATTGCTGATGCACGCTGGATCATTGAGAAAACCAAAGAATAGCAGAAAGAAGTCAATATGTGCTTTATTGACTACAGAAAAGCCTTCAATTGCATCAACATATCAAGTTGTGGAATATCCTTAGGAAAATGGGCATCCCAGAACATCTCATTGCTCTCATGAGAAACCTATAAACAGGACAGGAAGCCACAGTCCAGACGGAACATGGTGAAACAGACTGGTTCCAGATCAGCAAAGGAGTAAAGCAAGGCTGTATACTGTCTCCTTCTCTATTCAATTTATATGCTGTACATATCCTGAGAGAAGCTGGATTGGAAGGAGATGAGTATGGTTTTTAAAGTTGGAGGAAGAAACATCAATAACCTGCCCTACACTGATGACACCACTCTGATAGCTGAGAATGTGGATGATCTGCAAGCTCTAGTAATGAAAGTCAAGGGGCACAGTGAAAAAAATTGGACTACAATTAAATGTAAAGAAGACTAAACTAATGACAACGGGTACAGCAACCAGTCTCAGAATTGATAATGAAGACACTGAAGTGGTGGATAGCTTCTGCCTTTTAGAATCAATATTCAACAGTAAAGGATCCAGCAGTCAAGAAATATGCCACAGACTAGCACTTGGTAGGGTTGCAATGAAGGCCTTGGAAAGGATATTTAGATGCTGTGACGTGTCTACACCTACAAAGATTAGAATCGTTCAGACAACAGTTTTCCCGTGACACTCTATGGATGTGAAAGCTGGACTTTGAAGAAGCAAGATAGAAAAAGCATTGATGCTTTTGAACTTTGGTGCTGGAGAAGACTTTTGAGGATACCATGGACAGCCAGGAAAACAAACCAATGGATCATAGAACAAATCCATCCAGAATTTTAACTTGAGGCACAAATGACCAGGCTCAAACTATCATACTTTGGAGACATTATGCGAAGACCCAGCTCCCTTGCAAAGTCTATAATTCTGGGGAAAGTTGAAGGAAAGAGAAGAAGAGGACAACCAGCAGCAAAGTGGATGGACTCGATTAAGACAGCAAGGAATGCACCACTGAGAGACCTTAAAGGCCAAGCTGAAGACAGATCTTCCTGGAGATAATCTATCTATGTGGTTGCTAAGAGTCGACACCGACTTGATGGCACTTAATCAATCAATCAATCAATCAATCAATGCTAGCAACACAGCAAGTGGCTTCTTGAGTGCTTTTAATGCTTTTTGAGAATGTTTGTTTGTTTGTTTGTTTGTTTGTTTACATTTATATCCCGCTCTTCCTCCAAGGAGCCCAAAGCAGTGTACTACATACTTAAGTTTCTCCTCACAACAACCCTGTGAAGTAGGTTAGGCTGAGAGAGAAGTGAGTGGCCCAGAGTCACCCAGAAAGTATCATGGCTGAATGGGGATTTGAACTCGGGTCACCCCGGTCCTAGTCCAGCACTCTAACCACTACACCACGCTGGCTCTGTGTGAATAAACATTTAGGGCTGACCAAAAGCACAGAAGTCAGGAGTGTCAACAGGAGGCATTTTGCTTCTTGTAGTCCATGTGCAAAAAAAGCCACACACATTCACTCCCGCCCCATATATGACTGGCTTAATACTTACCTGATGTTTTTCTCGATGTTTTACTCCAAGATATCATACTTGCATTTGGTAATTCCTAGTGCTGATTCTTGTAATTTTGGCATGACTTCTACATTGGTGACAAGCTGTCATTTTTAAGAGAGCTGAAAGTTATATGATAGCCATCATTTCCTGTGGTGTACAACCTTGTGTCTTCAATCACTGGTTAAATGGGCTTGTCAAGCTTTTGAAACACAATGAAGCCCCTGCAAAATCTGTGAAGATTAATGACAGTGGGATGAGTGTGCATACTATGAACAACAATGCCTACCACTTCCAACTCTCAGGGGGTAGGGGTGGGGGAGAAGCCCAAGTTATTGTCTTTCTTCAGCCTCTGAGGAACTTTTAACCTTTTAGCTGACTCTTCCATCTAGTGGCTGGTTTGGTGCTTGACTTGGACTAGGGACATTTGAGCTTAATCCTACCAGATAAACACATGGATGCATCAGTCATTTGACTATGACCTTACATACGCAACTGGTGGACCACTGGTTTTGTTCACTTGTGCCATACATGAGAATAGTTTAGCAATAGTTATAATTAATGTGGTAAATGGAAAAATATTAGACCATTAGAGAAAACACTAATGTATACAACCTGGAATCTTAGGCATTGTGCCATTTCTGGTATTCAGTCTTGTGGGAAAGAATATCAACAGCTTTACTCTGGTTTCCACTAGTATCGTTGGTAAGTTTACTAGATCTTGCAGAATTACAGCTCCCTGAATATTCTTCTCTGAAAATACTTACACAACCAATAAAGGGTGGGGGAGGGATACTACTGCTGCCTATTCTTTCCCCATCTGAGATATGATATCTGTTTTTTGTATCTGGGGTCCAAGCCATTGAAGTCATCTAGATATAATTTTAAAAGCATGAGTTACAGGGGCATAGAGGCAGCCTGAGAACATATTTCATCTTACAAAGCAAATGTCTAGCTTGTATGGCTGTGGAGATAAATCAGAATCCAACCATTTGTGGACAATACCTCATGAAATCCCAAAGTTTGGCTTGTGTAGGACTTCCAGAGATCAGGAAAGCTGGACTCCAAGCTCAGCATCATTCCTTGCATTATCCAGGGTAAGTGGAAGCAGCATAAATTATGCAAAATATGCAAAAAGACACACAGTTGTTCTCACACAGAAGTGTAGTTGCTTTCGTAGAGATATGGTATTTTGCTTTGAAAAGCAGAATAGCCAGGCCTAGCAGTTCTTAGTGCTATCATGCAAGCAATATTATTGGTTAGTGCTAGAGAGGTGTGAGCTCTTCCCTTCTTACCTTGAATTAGTTTGGAATTAATCCAATCTCTTTCCAAAAACTCAGGGGGCAGGGAAATCAGACTATTTTACAAGCCAATTTGAGGACTGGAAAACTACTTCCCCCTTTCCCAAAAGACTTTCCTCACCAACTCTAAAAGTGGCTTTCCCAGCAGTGAACATTGACAAAGACAACAACAGGTGGGGAAACAGTTTTTAATGCTTGTCTCTTGCACTTTTAGTCTAAACATTAGGATATATAGCCCCAGTGATGGAAAACATTAAAAAGCAACAAAAAACATTTTAAGGCTTTAGGGATCCTTGGAAAAGCCAACAGATTCTTCTTAAACCTTAGAAGAGAGAAGTCTAAACAGCCCTAGAAATCGTCTGAGAAAGCCTGAGAAAAACATCACCCAACCAACTCAGGGTGTGCATGCATGTGTGCACATGCATGCGTGCATGCACATTTGCACTAAGCTACAAAGGGTATCTGGAAGAGGGACTTTTCTTTGTCACATTTTTGCATTTTCAACTGGTACATTGAACTGCCAGGGGATCTGAGAGTGTTTGGGGGCTCAGAATAACTGACCAGAAATTTGGAATGGCTACAAGGAAAGCTCTTGCTAAAATTAATAATATTTTAAAAGGCAGAATTTGGGTGGAAAAGTTTTTCCGGGGCTTGGACAGACAGGTTCTGGGGTTGCACAGGTCTCTTTCATCTAAGGTTCAGGAAGAATCATTTGGCTTGTCAAAATAGTCCTTGAAACCTTAATTCTGTTTGGGGTCTGATCTACAGTGGTGCCTATGACTTTAACAAAAATAATTATTTTGAAATTAACAATTTTTGAAGCAATCTAGTGCTTCTCCTCCCCACACCCCACAATTTTCTTCTCAGAGTCGTCTGGTTATTGACACATGGCTTTAAAGGTTATGAAAGAGACTGCTGAGGAACATTTTTGAGCAAGAAACAACTTAAAAACCATTAAAGAGCTCAGCTCTTTAAACTTGAGCCTAAAGAAGTTCATTGGCATTGCTAGATAACCCTCAGATTATTTTCCCCTTATGCAGGCCTCTTGGAGATGAAGCATTTGATGACTGCCTTGAATATCTTTGGTGATGTGATAAAAGGGCCCCCTCTCTTGCTGACTCAGCTAAGCTCAACATCACCTCTTCTGAAGAGTAAGCCACAATGCATTTGATTTCTTTCCTTAGCTGCTGCATCAGGGATAACCTGTCAGCCATGAAGATCAACCCAGATCATTTGTGTGATCCCAGCCATGGAATGTCATGTTCAAATTGACTGGCCAACCAAGCTGCCCCTCATTCAGTTGCTAAATGTGTCTGTTCTCAGGGCTGTTTCTCATATTACAGCTTCCAGTCAGGGAATTATTATAGTGTATCACAGCCATGTTTGATGGTTTTATGCACCCCATGCTAGCCTCTGAGTGGTAGGATGTTTCAGGTGCAGGGCAGTCTTTTATGAAGACAAATTCTCTGCGAGAAAATAAAACTGGAGCCGTCTTCTTTTTTGCCCCAAACCTGCTCTCCCAAAAAACCACCACTAACAACACATGTTGATCATGCAGAAGCAGGGGCGTAGCTAGGGGAGAGGGGGCTTGTGTTCACCCCTCTCCCTGGCAGCTCCTCAAAGTGAGGGAGATAATGAAGAAAATAGGGATAGTTGGTAATGGGGCGCTCTCAGGAGCATGGCCCCCCGGGTTCTTTGAACCCAACCTCTCAATTATAGCTACACCCCTGTGCAAAAGCAAGCAGGTACCCGGACTGACAGTGCTAGCCTTTCTAGCAGCATCTGCCTCTTTGCCCCTCCCAAAGCAAACAGCATGCTTGATCAGCCAGCTTCATTGTACCCAGATCCAAATGAAGACATGAAACAAATAACTGGAGTTAAGCAGGCCACAACTTTATCCAAATTATTCAGACAAAAGAAGAAGGATGGTCTCTCCACCCCTACCCCACCCCACTAGTGTCGAAACTAAGTATTTACTGACCACAGTGAATCCACCTAATTGAGAATGAGCGATACTCCTTGACTCCGGCCAGCATTATCCCTGTGGTTAATGCTGCCATCTTAGCTGACCTGTGTCAAAGCTACCTGCCTTGAGATCACTTCCTTCAAACCGAGAAGTCCTTTAAAGAGGGTGATCCCTCAGCAGGCAGGTGTAGGTCCAAGGCCAGCGCTCCTTGAGCCATAAAGCCTCTAAGGACTGCCAAGGCCTCCTCCTGACACCAATTGCTTGCTTTAAGGTGCACACCAACCTGCACTGCCCATTTACACTGCACTGTGCCTGCCACTGGGAGGGGCCAGCCCAGATTGGCCCCTTCATCATCCACCAACCATTCAACAAAATGGCCAATCCCCTTCTTAGGTTTTCCAAAAATAGATCACACCTCTTAGGTGATAAATGCACCCCATCTCCACCAAACAGCTCAGGGCAGGGAAAAAACAATATCTGGGTGTGGTATGAACCTCCTTCCAACTGAAGAGAAAAACTTGCCCAATTCATGATTAATCTTCCTATGGACCTTATCCACCCAGCCGGGTTTCAAGGCACCACACCGTACTCAGAGCTGCAGAAGGTTAGACCATAACCTTCAGGACCTTGACAGAGGGTAGTGTCCCTTTCTTGGTCCTTTTAGATCTCTCGGCAGCTTTTGACATTATCGATCATGCCATCCTTCTCGACTGCCTGCGTGGGTTGGGTATCAGGGGCATTGTCTTACAGTGGTTCCGTTCTTACCTTAGCAGGCTTGTCCAGTCGGTATGCATTGAGGACAGATGCTCTGACCCATGGCCACTCCTTTATGGAGTTCCCCAGGGTTCAGTTCTTGCCCCTGTCCTCTTTAACATCTATATGAAGCCGCTGGGTCAGGTCATTTCCCAGTTTGGGGTGAGATTTCATCAATACGCTGATGATACTCAGCTGTATATTGCCATCCCAGACCATTCTGGGGATGCTGTTTCTGTACTTACTCAATGCCTGGAAGCTGTTAAGGTCTGGATGAATCAAAACAAGCTCAGACTGAATCCCACTAAGACTGAACTACTTTTACTTAGCCCTCATACCGGCCAACAGCTGGATGTGAACTTTGTTTTAGATGGGGTGGCGCTGCCCCCAAAGGAGCTTGTTCGTGATTTGGGGGTCCTTTTGGACTCGCACCTCCTGCTTAAACAGCAGGTGGAGGCTGCAGCCAGAAGTGCTTTTGCCCAGCTTCATCTGATTTGCCAATTACCTTGATCGGCAGGCACTAATGACAGTGTCCCATGCCCTTGTTATCTCCTGCTTAGATTATTGTACGCTCTCTATCTAGTGTTACCTTTGAGGATGATCGGGAAGCTACAACGGGTCCAGAATGCAGCAGCTTGCCTACTCATGGGTGCCAGAAAATATGACAGGGTAATACCTCTCCTGCAGTCATTGCACTGGTTGCCTATTCGCTTCCAAGTTCAATTTAAGGTCCTGGTTTTGACCTTCAAAGCCTTGCGGGGTTTGGTGTCTGTCTACTTACAGACCCGCCTCTCCCATCCAGTTACATCCCATCCAGATAGATCATCTCAGATGGCCCTTTTGTTGGTCCCTGATTTCTGAGAGGTTCGGGGCACTAGGACCCGTGAAAGGGCCTTTTTGGTTGCTGTCCCACTTCTTTGGAACTCTTTTCGCCTTCAGATTCATTTAGCCCCTTCCTTACTGATTTTTAAATCTCTATTGAAGACTTTTCTTTTTCACCAGGCTTTTGCCCTGTAGTTTACCTATTTGGTTTTTTTTTTCTTTTTTGTTAGTTACTTTAGTTTTTAAGTACAATGTAATTTTTAATGTTGTCTTGTTTTGCATGTTTTTGTGCACCGCCTGGAGTCTTCAGAGTGGGTGATATATTAAATGTTTCAAATAAATAAATAAATAAATAAATAAGAAAGACCCTTACTCCAGGGATCCAGGTCCTAAGTACACCAATGCCCTCAATTGTCTGACATCATATGGCCATCTCTAATCTGTCTACCAAGTCATTTTCCCTCAAGTGGAGTAAGAGCACATCCAGGTGTGGATTGCCCTTGAGGAATTCACCAAAAATCGGCAGAAGCTCCTCAGACAGGATGCAGGTGTCACCAGGATGGAAATAAGTCATTGGCGGAGTATTATCATTTTTTGGTTGAAATTGAACTTTCCCCAGGTTTGTCTGGCTCCCTTAACATTGGCTGACAGTTTCACCTCAAAGTGGAAGGTGACGCTAGAAACTAAACTCCAGTATTATGGTCTCTCTCCAGGAGAATTTATTAGGCTGGGGCTCGACCAAGCCATAATGGCTATCAAACAGCATATGCTAGACATTGAACTGCAAGAGGAAGCAGCGAAATTATTGAGAGGCTTGCATATTGGCAACCAGCTTGTAAATTTTAGACCTGCTGCTTATTTAAACAATCTCAAAATTGCAAAATTCAGGCAAGCAATGAGTCTTGCCCATTTCAACGCACTTCCTACTGCACTCTTGGAGGGGAAGTTCAAAGGGATTCCATATTTGTCTCGTTTATGCCCATGCGACTCAGGCGCTGATTCACAAATGGAGGGGAAGAGCCCCAACAAGGACTCCAAGATGTCCAGTGTTAAAGGGCAGCAGGCAGCAGGCAAAGCAGGGCAAGCCTGTGACCAACCCTCAAGCATCCACCTGACAAGAAAGTCTAATGTGGTATCTACTGGACCTTGCGCCTTGGGAAAAAATGCCAAGGCTGCCAGGTACCCTGCCATTGTGGTGGAAGAAAGAGAGGAGGCTCTAAGATGCATCAAGAACTGCATGAGGTGCTCGGGTGGGGTAGGCCAAAGATAATCTAACCCTACCTGCAACCTGTTGGAAAACTCTGACCTTACTATCGTATGCCACCCACATGCTTGGAGCCAAGGAGGCCCAAATTGCCTTGCACGCCTCTATGCGCCGAAGTTCCACAGCCACAGAGGCATTGTGTCCAGGTTCTACCTCACCCCCAGGGCTAGCTGCTAAAAATGGGAGGGGGGGCTGGTTCCTCTTCCGTCTCCTCAGTGCAGCGAACATGTAGAGCTGGGAGGACGGGGATGAGCAGCCGAAGTGAATCCCTTAAGTCGTCACTGCCATCGACTTCTTCCTCCCCCTGTTGTCCTCCCACGCAGCCTAATTCACACCAACATCCACACAGGCTGGGCTGAATCAGATTGATAAACACAGGGAGGAAGGGAGTGGGGAGGGGAGGGAGGAGAAGGGGGGGCCTCTGCTGTGGCTGGGTTCTTCTCTTCCCCCACAGCCGCCATCACTGCCTCCCTCTGTGTACGTGATCGGGGCGGAGCAGGGAGGGGATTGCTTGGGCCATGGTGTGTCGGTACCGGAGAGGGAGGAGAGGGGCAGGGAGGAGAGAGAGAGAGAAAGAGAGAAGGAGCCTGTGCGAATGCAAGTGTTGCTCTCGCTCCCTCTGTCAAACTAACAACAGCAGCAACAAAAAGGTCTCTTGCCTGTGATTGGTTGGATTAAAAACACAGAGCAAGTGGTGGGAATGAGCACAGAAAAAGATCTGCAGGGATTGTGGAGAGGCGCCGACCCTATGTGAACTGTCCATTTAATCCCTCAAATTAAACATCTGCGAATCTGCTGCAATCTGTGAATCTGCTGCGAAGCAGATTCATTCTTCAGATACCTCGCGGCATGTAGGCATGTGTGAATAACTACCTGGAGATTCAGAGATTGAACCTGAGACCTTCTGCTTGCAAACAAGATACTTTCCCAATGAGCTTAGCTACAGCCCTATCTCATCATTTAATATTCCTGCCTTTCTATAGTTATTTATCACTGACTCACTAGGAAAATGATTTCTCATAATATCTGATTCTTTTAGTTTTGATTATTCATATTGAATATCATAATAATTTCAATTTTATTGTTTGTATGGAAAAGAATTCTCATAATTTTCTTTTCCCCAGTCTAGTGACCAAGCATTCGCTTGTTTGCATGGCATTCCAATATTTGGTATTCCAATATTTTCCCCTTCTCCTAGTGATCAATTATTATTTTGCTGCTAGTTTTAAGATTTATTTTTTGGCATTCCGTATCTTTTTAGATATCACTTTCTACTAATACTTTATTTAAAAAAAAATGTTTTGCAATGTTTTGGAATAAAAAGCTTTATTTTGGCAGAACTATTAAAGCAGCAGCCTTTTTAAAACAGGGGTGTCCTTTAAAACAAAAACAAAAAAATAAACTGTTCCATAATGACACTGCATCCTGGGACACATACATACTTAATATGGCCACTTTGAGGATGTGGCTGTGGTGGCTGTGATGCAGAACTCCTGCCTGGAGTTACAAGCAAATATAAAGCACAGAGTTTTCTTTCTTTTTTGTCTGATTTTCAAAAAAATGAAAATGAATGGCCTGGTTCACACAGTCATTCAAAACAAGATTTAATGTGCGTTTTCATCATCAGTGTGACTGAACCCATGCCAAGGTGGTTTATGCCCAAGATGAATCTGCAATTCCTGCCTTGGCATGGGTTCACACAATCACCTTAATGTCTGTAACCTTCATTAAACCTAGATTTGAATGATTGTGTGAAGTAGGTCAATGGCAGCAAATGAGGATTCTGAAAATGAAACCTCTGCTCATTGTCATCCACTCCATTAGTTCTGACATGAGTTTGTTTCAGAATGAACAGAATCAGATGCTAATAAGGCCCATATGTATCCCATTCCATTTGTTCTGAATATGAATGCACATGCCTATTTCACAATCTGTTCTGCTATTTTTTTCAATAGATAAAAGTGAAAAATTATCCCACAGGTGGAACTAAAGCCTTTTCATGGTTCCCCCCCAATCTATGATTTGTTTCCTGATTTATATGTGAATCCAGAGAACTTTTATCTAGTATATAACATGTTTTTGAGTACCTTATCTGTTTCAAGCAAATCTAACATCTCAAATGTGAGTTTTTCTGGCATTTCCTCTTTTTGTGACGTTTCTCTCTTTCTTGATTCTTCCTAATGCTCCTTCTTTCGATATCTGTGCTTATACAGATATGCAGAGATATTAATAAGCAGTCCATGTAATTGTGCTCTGCTTGCTTTCCACATGAAGATATTTGTTAGACATAGTAGCTCACATTCCATGCATTGTTTCATGGACCTTTTGTGCACTGCATGCCATGCACTGCTGCATCTTCCAAATGCAAGTTGTGCTAGAGTGCATTTGTGCAAATGCTGAAATCGTGTTGTGTGATTGCATGGCCATTGTCTCCAATGGCTGTGCAATGGCACAACTCCCTTGAACATTTCTGGCATATGTACAATGCACTCTTACGCAGCTTGCATTTGGCAGATGTGGCAGTGCCTGCGATTGGCAAAGCACCTGCAGAATGCCATGCAGTATGTGAGTCACTCTGAGTATAGCGAATCCTCTTAAAAACAGCTGCATAGATCCTTACATTTTCTGAACTAATTCATTATCTTCTAAAAATGTTTGATTTAACTTCCAGGACTGCTATAAGAATTCAAAAGAGAGCTGAAATTCAAGACATATAGGATTATGACCTACATATATGGAATGTATATTTGCTAAGAAGACTTTACTGATTAATTGGGAAGAAAACAGAAAGCATCTATTCTTGAGGTTCTTTACTCTGGAGGTTATTTACTCTAGTGATTATTTGCTCTGCAGGGAAACTCTTTTATCTGGATACTGAATGCTCCAAATCCTCCAAATTAAAAGATATTTGATTCCCTTATTAAACCATCTAAGAACTGAAGTCATGCTTTTTGCAGTTGCACAAATCCATCCATAACATCATTCATTTCACGATTCCTATCACCTACTAAAAAAAAGGTCTTTTTCTGCAACATTAATAAGAACATCAGCTAACTCATCCAAGAAAGTGTTTTGTTCTCAATAAAGTGCATAAATGCAACCTAGAACCAAAAGTTTGTCTGGGTATTTAACTTTTATGAGGATGTATCTACTGATTTTGTATGAATTTATATCTTTTGTTTCCATCAGTAAGTCATTCAGTTATATTATGACAGATTTTAAAGTGCGAGAAGCATATATAGCGATAGCACTTAGCAATAGCACTTACATTTATATACCGCTTTATAGCCGGAGCTCTCTAAGCGGTTTACAATGATTTAGCATATTGCCCCCAACATTCTGGGTACTCATTTTACCGACCTTGGAAGGATGGAAGGCTGAGTCAACCTTGAGCCCCTGGTCAGGATCGAACTTGTAACCTTCTGGTTACAGGGCGGCAGTTTTACCACTGCGCCACCATTAATATCTCTGCATATATGATGTTTCATTTTTTATGTTTAAAAGATGTAAATATTATATTATATATTAGTCTCTTGTAACACGATTCTATTAGATTTTCCTAACCCTGAGAACATCTTTCTCTTGACTTCATTAAAGCATTTTCATTGACTGAGACAGTATTCACTTAATTTTACTTCACATGTGGATTGCTAAAAACCTTCCAATTAATTTAAAACAGTCACTTTTATGTAAATTCATTTTTAATATAATTGCAATTTGCTCCATCTTGAGCTACTAGATGCAATCTCTTTCTACTAATTCCTAGAGTTTCTGTCTCTTAATTGTTCACCTCTTAATTGAATGTATGACATGGTGGATTCTTTGCTCATCTGTACTAATACTACACAATTGTTTATTTCAACAGTTTGAACTTCAGCAGCTTCCTGAATTCCTCTGGTTATACATTTTCCTGCCTATATCAAGCTATTAATTTTAAAGGGAAAACCCATGTATATGGTATTCCAGCTGCTCTTAGTGTATCTGTTAAATTTTCAAATCCCACCTCTTCCTTAGTGGGATAGATATCTGGGAAGAACTGGAGTTCCATCTCATTGAATGCAACACCTGGGCTTTCCTAGATACCTTTCATTGCTAATTCCATCAAGTGCTGGTTCTCAAATGTTACTTTAGCATCCCTGCAGAGCTGCTTCTTCCATGCTGTTTTTGAGCAAATACTATAGTCTGTGTCAATAAATATTTCTTCACTAAGCCTGCTGTACTAATCAACAAAAACAATCTAGCAGGTTCATACCTTCTATCTTTCCTCAAGCCAATCAATCAAATTGTGTTCTTTCTACTGTTATTGTCTAGCTCTTCAACTTTCCCCTCCAATTCATGTTTTTATCTGTACTATTATTAGCTGATGGCTACCTTGGGATGTAATGCAGAACTGCAGGTCCAATGGATCCTGGTTCTACCCTCATCCCCCACTCTCCTGTCTGAATGAGGATGTTTAGGAGAGTTCCCTCTCTGCAGTCTCACTGACTGCAGGGAGGAGAGGGAACTGACTATCTGGACTTCCTTCTTTACTGAAGGACAGCCTCAGCAGCCAACATCAGCCGGAGTGAGTGAGGAGCTTCCACCCTCAACTCCAGTTGCAAAGCAACCAGACGGCGGTGCCAGAGTTCGGATGTAACACTGGCACTGCGGAACTGGAGGTCTAGGCAGTTGACCTCTCTACTAACTGAAGGTGCGAAGCTCTGTCAGGGGAGGGAACCTGCAGCTCCATTTCTTGACAAAATTGCAGTTGCCCCCTTTCAGATGTATAGGTTCCAGAACGGGAGGTCACTTCATCTCCTGTTTCATGTTGAATTTGAATGCAGCCCCTATATCATAGCAGTGGTGACAAGTTCAGATGAGCTGGGAGAGTGGGAAATTAGCGGATGGTGGGTAGCTTGTTTTCCCTTCCTGGCCCATGCCAGATTCCAACCTCTCCCTCTGTGCTTGCCCCACCCTGAGTCACACAGGCTGTTATTTGCCTGGTTGGGGATACAAATCCCCAGTTGCCCAACTGAAATCCTGACTCAGGTAATCTGAACCAGCTGCCACCACTATCTTACAGTTCTTTTCCTTTAATGTTAACCCGCCATTCGGGTTTTTGTTTTTGTTTTTTTAAGATTGTGAGCCCTTTGGGGACAGGGATCCATCTTATTTATTTGTTATTTCTCTGAGCCATTTTTGGAAGGGTGGTATAGAAATCAAATTATTATTATTATTATTATTATTATTATTATTATTATTATTAACATAAATAACATTATTTAATAATAATAATAATAATAATAATAATAAAATAATAATGTTAAAATTCTAAATTTTCTATTTTATCTTTTGGTTATTCCTAACTGTTTTTAAATCTTCAATATCTTGTACAATCAATTTACATTTCTCTTCTGATTGTTCTGTTCCTTACATTCTTTAACACTGGATTAATTCCTGCTGAACCCATGAATTTTTATCTAGGTCCAGCAGGTTCCAAATGCCTAATTAACAGAGGGAGTGGTCCCAACTCTGTTGAAGGAAGCTATTATTTTATCACTCCCAAAGAAACCTAGTCTGGATCCAGAGGATGTAAAAAACTGTGGACACAATAGGCCTGTGACAGATATTCCCTTCCTGGGCAAGGTGCTTGAGCATGTAGTGGCTGGCCAGCTCCTGATACTCTTGGAGGAAACGGATTATCTAGATCCATTTCAATCCGGCTTCAGGCCTGGCTTTGGAACAGAAACTACTTTGGTCACCATGTGGGATGGCCTGTGCAGAGAGACGGGGGGGGGGGGGGAGTGCAACCCTAAAATTCACTTTGGGGATCCTTCAGTACATGGGCACTTCAACTGCAGTAGACTTAACTGAACCCCAGGTCCATGTGCCCACTCTCCTAGACATCCCCATAATCCCCCCATTTGCCCAACCCCTTACATTTCCAGAATGGCTGGGCTTAGGGTTCTGAAATTGGGCACATATATACTCCAAGATGGAAGGACTCTGTGTATTTATATTTTCAAGGAAATTGTTGATCCTGTGATTTTTAATTACTTTCCCCCTACTGCAGTAAAGCTGCCAGAAAGAGTTGGATATAGAGTACTTCACATCTAGTGAAAATGGAACTGTTACATCTGAATAAACAAAGGTGGTGGTGGTTTACAATGCACTATGCTCAAGTTGGTATGAGATCCAAAAGATCTGTGTAAGAATTGTGGCCATATGTTGTGGTTGTAATGTTTTCCCCTTAGGAATGCATTGTATTTCCAAGTTGGTTTTGTGTTTAAATTCTGGAGCAAGAGACACGTGTTGTGTCCTAGTTAGTTTGTGAATGATCAAGAAGCTATGTGAATCCACTGGAGTTTGCATAGTCTCCCCCTTCCCTCAATGCACTCTGGCCCAGGCTATTCACACAAACAGCCCTATGCGGACTTATGCAGCCCTACCAGTGTAAGGCTGCTCATGTGATGTGCTGGGATCAAGACCAGTCCTGGTTCTGGCCCACTAGATAGCCCAAGATTTTACCTTGGGTTGTTACTAGGGATGTGCAAAAAGGTTCAATGTTGAACAGGTTCGACATCAAACCTTTTTGATTTGACAGTCCCATATCAAACCGATCCCCCCGGTTTTGTTTGGTACCAGACTGAACCCCCCTCCCCACCATTCAGGGGTTTCACAATAAAAAAATTTTTAATTCACCCCTCCAGTGGGCTTCTCTGAGGCCACAGGGAGGGGGGACCTCCAGGGTTCCCCCTCCCCCCACCAGCCTCTGTTATGGTAAATTGGCCCATTCATTGGCCTGCCCTGCATGGTGGTGGCCATTTAGGAGGCCACCACAAATGCCCAATGGGCCTCTGCATGGCCGGGTCATGACCCAGGCCAGATAGAGATCCACTGGGCATGCTCAGGAGCCTCCAAAATGGCCACTGCCACACAGGGCAGGCCCAGAATGGTAAAAGTCATAATGGAGGCTGGAGGGGGAAAGGGGGATCTCCAGAGACCACCCCTCATAGCCTCAGAGAAGCCCCTCTGGAGGGGGTGAGTTAAAAAAGTTTATTTTTAAAAAAAATCGCAAAAATTCACACACACACACACACACACCCCAAACCGAACTGGGGTGGTGGTGTTCGACGGGGTGCAGAACCAAACTGGCCCAGTCTGGTTCATGTCTAGTTCAGACTTGAACCAAACTGGGCCAGCCGGTTTTGTGCACACCCCTAGCTATTACCTATGTAGACGGGTGCAAGTGCGCACTTCTACAGGCAGCCTGAGCACACACTAAGCTGGGCAGCAATTGCGCCCATATGAGGGGGAATCCCTTAATGCACCGCACCCTGGTGCAGTGCATTGAGGAATGCCAGAGAACTTCCTCCTCCAACTTTCTGCTCTCCTGCTTGTTACAGCATGGCCCATGTACTGAGTGAGCAACAGAGCCTTCAAACTCATTTTGATCATGTGCAAGGAGGGAGGGAGGAGACTGCCTCCACACCAGCCGTCCTCCTGCTAGCATTTTTGGTCATGTGAATGACCTTTAAGTGTCCTAGTTAGTTTGTGAATTCTCGAGAAGCTATGTGAATCCACTGGGGCTTGTGTAGGGTTTTGTTGTTTTGTTTTTGCAATTGCACTCTTTCCCATATCTGTAGGTTTGTGATGAATGATCAAGAAATTGTATGGATCCTTTGTGGGTAGTGTAGTCCTCCCTCACTGTGGCCCAGAGCAGTGGGTTTGTGCTAAAATGTATATATATGGAGAGGATGCTTATTTTGCGGGGGTGGGGGACATAAGTTCATTAGGTCTGGGGTCCAAAATTATCTAGCTGCACCTTTGGAAAATATCAAGACTATTGAAGAACGAAGACCATTGGAGGAGAGGAAAGGGTAAGAAATACATATTAAACAAAATGTTTAAGCATGTAAGACTTTAATTGTGATCCTAAGCATTTTTACTCAGAAAGAAATCCTATTGGATTCAATAGGACTTACTTCCTGGTAAGCAAGTTTTATTTATTTATTTATTTACTTATTTATTTTATTTTATTTATTCATATTTTATACCACCTGATATGTACATCTCTAGTTGGTGTACAAAGTCCAAGAGAATATTAAATGATAAAAACAGACTAAAAGTCAACAAAACACAAGAAACCAATCTCATAAAACAAGTTATTAAAACAAATTATTTCCATTCCAGTTAGCCTGCAAGAACAGGTGTATCTTGAGGGACTTCCTGAAAACAAACAGAGAAGGAGATGCTCTTATTTCAACAGGGAGCATATTCCAAAGCCCTCGGGCAGCCACAGAGAAAGTTTAGGATTGCAACTAAAATGGAGTTAATCTAAGAGACAGGTTCCTTTGTCCTTGTATTGTCGATGAAATGCAGAACATTATTCATTCGGATACCAGATCAAATCAACAACATTGTGTTTCACCACCCTGTGCTTTTTCCATAATCCCAGTTGCCTGATCCTGAATCATTCTAGGGATGTGCACAAAACTGGTTCACCCAGTTCGGTTTGAATTCTAACCGGGCTCGAACTGGGTGGCGGTGGTTCGGTTTTGGTTTTGCTCAAACCACCCCCTGGTTCAGTTCGAATTAGAACTGGTTTGAACCTCAAAGAGTAGGTAGGGTGGTAGGCACTCGGGTGCTAACTACCACCCAAACCTCAAAGCAATTGGACATTCCTATGATTTTATATGAATTTTAAAAAATATTTTCCATTGTTGCCGAAAACTCCCTCTGTGGAGTACTTAGGGGCAAAAAGCTGGGGTGGGTGGTAGGCACCCATGAGTGTCCTGCACCCACAAACTCCCAAGGCAATTGGTTGCCCCTAGTATTAATGGTGAATTTTTTGGTGGGGAAATTTCCCATAGGGTATAATGAAGATTTGGGGCAGCCTCAAACCACACCTCTGTGGGTGGCAGCACCCCAAAGTGGGTCTGGGGCCATGGCAAAAATGGCCTCAATCCCTCCCAGACATCCCCAGATTGATAGGATTGATGGTGGGTTTTTGTTGTTGGTTTTCTTTAGGATTTTCTAAGGCATTAAATAATATCTAATTGGAAAGAATGGAATGTGTGTCACTGGGTGAAAGGTTAAGCCACCAATCCCTATAAAATATTATTTAATGCCTTAGAAAATCTTTAAAAAAATTTCAATCCTATCAAGTGTCTGGGAGGGACTGAGACCATTTTTGCCATGGCCCCAGACCCACTTTGGGATGCTGCCACCCCACAGATGTGGGGTTCGGGGCTGCCCCAAATCTTCATTATATCCTATGGGAATTTATTTTTTTTAAAAACAAAAACAATTCACCATTACTACTAGGGGCAACCATCAATTGCCACCCCAGCTTTTTTTGCTCCTATCCGGGCACCCTAATACCACCCAGGTCAGGCCACCTTACCTACCCAAGCAACTAAGATGGCACAAACCACCAACTAGTGTTGACAATGACAATGATCTAAAAAGCCACTGCTGCCTGCCAGCACAGCACACATAGAGAAGAAGCAGCAGACCTGCTCTGCTGCTCCTGCAAGATGGATGATGCCCAAAAAAACCACTGCCCCAGTGCCTGCCCACTGAGGCCACCACAGACAGAAGTTGGCCTGCTCTGCTCAGCTGCTCTCCTCCTTCATCATGGATACACAGTTAAAAACGCTACAGCTGAAAAAGCCAAGAAGGGGTCCAGGCAGGTCAGGGGACCAATCTAAACCAAACCAAGCACTGACTACTAGCTACTACTACTACTACTACTACTGCTACACCAACATCACACCACAGCATGAGCATAGCACACAGCCAGCAGCTGCTGCCCACACAAGCCAACAAGACCTAACTAGATGGCGCACGGCAGTAGTAGCCAACCCTTGTGACAACACAATTGCAAGGGAAACAGGGGAGGGCATAATTACAGGTAGGCAATTCTGACACAGATAGAAAGTTAAAATTAACTACGGAAAAAACCACCAGTGAGTTTACATAGTGCAGCTGAGAGCTGAGTGCGATGATAGAGCAGAGCATTGAGCATTGCAACACTCACCTGCTGGTTCAGTAGTTGACTCTACTAGTTTTCTTGTCCAGTGTCTTCATCTCTTCATGCATGCCTTTTGCCTTGCTTGGGGAAAGAAATGGCTCTGGTCCACCACATCTTTTCTCTAGGACACAGAGGCCCAAGGCATGTGGTGGCACCAGTGTGAGTGCATGCATGTTTGTGTTTGTTTGGCCAGGTGTTGTGTGTGTGTGTGTGTGTGTGCTGCTAGCTAGCAAGGAGAGGGGAAGGGAGGGGGAGGGGATTGAAGGGGGAGGAGATCCGGCTCAGAGCAGGTCATACGCCACATATATGCACTTACGTGATGTGTGTGCTTCAGTGGGATACCAGTTCTCATCAGCTTGCCAGACCAGGGGCAGGTGGGTGTGGAAGGGAGGATGGAAGGGTGATGAAGAGGATGGAGGGAGGGATGAGGGGAGGGAGGGGGGCGGGTTGGAGGGGGGAGGGGGGAAACACGCAGACACAGACAGACAGACACCACACTACAGCAAGCATCCATACACACACACACACACACACACACACACACACACACAATACAAACATCCATCCACACAGACACAACATAAACAGCCTACACACACACACACACACACACCTTTCTCTCAAGACAAGTACAAGCAGCACAGACAGACACACACCCAATTCCCTTCCCTCCCCGCAAAGAACCCAGACAATCAATCAATATGTTGTGTTGATAAGTAAAGTCCTATTATTATGATTTGTTTTATTCCCATCAGTCAGCATCAACAGTTACCATAATCAACAACATGAGAATTCATTCAGCAAGCATTAAAAAGATATTAAACACATTTTTGATGAAAATCAACTCCACACATGATTTCTTTGATAACATATTTTTAAAAATCAACACTTTTTTGAGTCATCATTCGTTTTCAAGTATGATTTTCAATATGTTTGGAGGGTTGATTAACATAACATTTTTTGAAATTATTATTTACATATTTAGAACATGTACCCACCGCTGCCAGTGATAGTCTTGTATTATTATGGGGCTGTGTTACTTTTAGGTGTGTGTGCCATGCCCACGCCAGGTCCCCGAATGCTGACAGGTGGGAAGAGATAGGGGCTTGTGGTCAGCATCGGGTTTCTTATGTGGGTGGGGGTGTATATAAACATTTGGCCAATCGCAGTACTAGTAGTGGGCACGCTGCGACTTGGCAGGCATGGCTCAGCATCTGTCACACCAGCTCAGGTAGAGGTGGAAGTGGAGAGGGGAGGGATGAGCAGAGGATGAGCCAGGCAGGTGACCAATCATGGGGCAACCATGGTAATCACTCACCCAGCTCAAACTCCAGCTCGTGGTAGCCCAGCAAGGGGAGGTTGACCTTAAGGAAGACCAACTGCTCCACCAGACCAGCATCCAACTGGGAGCAAGAGGGTGTCACCACGTCCCCAGCACGTGAAAACCTTAAAAAAAAATTGGGCACTAGTGGGGTGGGGGCAGGAGAGGAGGTGCACAACAACCACTGCCAGGTCTGGCCAGACTTGGTGGTGGGTTGCCCAGAACCGTGCAAGGTCCCTTGAGCTGTCTTCCTCCACAGGCTCATCCAAGTACTGGGCAAGGTATTGCTCAGCACTGGAGGGCCTGGCAGGTTGAGCCTCCTGTACACCAAGGCACCAAGGCACACCCGCTGAAACCACTGGGCAGATTTCATGGCAGGAGCAAGTGTCTGCTGTGTTGGTGCTTCCTGGGATGCCACGCTGCTGGAATGGGAAGAGGAAGGGGAAGGGGTAGCTGACGCCACCTGGCCGCCCACACTGCTGCTGGATGTGGGTCGCTCGGGTGAAGACGCACCCGCACCACTGCCACTCTCCTGGTCCTAGCGACCTCCTCCTCCCTAACCACCAAGGGCTCTCTGATTCTCCAGCAGGCGCTGGAAAAGGATGAAGGTGGAGTTCCACCGCGTCTCTACATCTGTTGGGATGAGATGACGAGGGAGCCCAAGGTCATCCTGCTTCTCGCGAAGCAGGCACCTGGACTTCTCGCTGCGGTGGAAATGAGTGGCCAGCTTGTGAGCCTACTCAACAAGCGTGGCCGTGGCAGCAACATCACCTTGAAGGGGGCAGGCCTGGGAGGACGCCTTCAGCTCCTTAAGGCTGAGGGCATCCCTGACAGCCAGATGGAGCGTGTGTGCCATACACCGTATGTTTACACAGCCCATGACTGTCTCGACAGCAGCGGTAATGTTGGACCCATTGTCAGTGACAATGAATCCCCGGGATAGGTGTGGACACCTGCCAATCCACTCCTCTATCTGGTGGTCAAGTACGGTCACCACCTCCTCCATGGTGTGCCTCATGTCCATGATCTCCACATGCAGAATGACCCACCTGTGCCGTAGTGCAGTGGGAGATCCTCTGGAGCCAGAGGCAGTGCCCACAGAGGTCACCTCTCTCTTCGGGCCCCACCAGTGGGCAGTGAGGGCCAGGAAAGCAGAGATGAAGGGGGCAGCAGGCCCAAGGGCCACACAGCGGGCAGTGAGTGGGGGAATCTGGATGGGAGGGGGAGATTGGCAGAGCAGGAGCAGGAGTGGGGGGGGGGCACCAGGCCCCAAGGGACACAAAATAAATCAACAAGTCAACAACAAAAACCAGGAATGACCAACAAGAGCAAAAGTGCAAAAACCCAGGAAGTAATGGACAACAACAGAGCAAACAAACTCTTCAATAATATTAATAAGAAATCAATCAAATCAGAGCACACACACAGCAGAAATTAATATTTTTTAAAAAGCCAAAATTCTTCAAAAACCAACCCCGGCAGGCAGGCACAGACTAGGAGGGAGAGGGGCTGTGGGGGGGGGGGGATCTGGATGGGAGGGGGGGACTCTGGATGGGAGGGGGGATGCCAGGAGGAAGGGGGCAGCAGGACCAGAAGGGGCACACAAAAATCAATAATTAAATCCACACAGCAATAAATATATAACACAGCAAGCAATAATCAGGAATCAACAATAATCAATAAAAATAAACACAGCAGAAGAAAAATAAATCAAATTCAAAGCACAAACAGAGAGGGAGGGGGTTCCAGAGGGGCAGATGGCATAGGAGGAGGTCAGGGGAGACCAGGCCAGGCTGCAGGGCCTAGGCCCCGGGACAGCCAGGGACTGGCCTGGGTGGGATGGGATCAGGCAGGGATGGGATGGCAGGGAGGGAGGCAGGAAAAACAAGAATTAAAAAAGAGTGCACACACAAAACAAAATCAAAGCAAAAATAAATCAGCAGGAAAAGATATGAACAAGAAGAGGAGGCAGAGTAAAATTAATGAAATCAATGCAGATGGATGGTGGGGGGTGGGGGGAAGGGCCAAGGCCTAAGGCCCTGGACAAATAATAAAGGAATGAAAGAATGAATGAATGAGAGAAAGACAACACAACAACAATAATAGATAGGAAAATAAGCTGTAAAGTAACACAGACACAGTCAAAGACTCACACAGACACCAGCTAGTCAGCACAGCAAGGTCCAGATGATCCCACAACTGCAGCCAAAGAGAATTTTCCAGGCCAGAGGCTTGGCTTAAATAGGTTTGAAACTCCCTCCTTTGGGAGCCCCCACCTTTGCACACACACACACACACACACACACACACACACACACACACACACACACACCAGCCAACAGGGTGCCAGCTCACAAACAGTGGCACACTCAACAGCCTACCAGACCTCAAGGTTCTTTCTGGCCAATCAAATGATCAAAAGCCCAGCCAATGCAAAGTCTGAAAAATAGGCTCACAAATTGGAGGCCAGGAGCAATAGTAAACAATGATTCACAAAATGGAGGACAGACACACTCAACAGCAAAAATAGACCCTAGGCACTCCATAGCACATCCGAATCGGTTTGAACCATTTTGAACCAGTTTGAACCGAGCCGGTTTGGATTCGGTTCGAACTCAGACCAGAAGGGCAAAACCATAGCCCTGACTGGTCCGAATTTGAACCTTCGAAACAGTTCGCACATCCCTAACTGATTCATGGACTGACATACAGAGATCAAAGATGCACCAGTGCGGCAAGAAAGCAGCCTAAAAGAACCTTCCAACTAACTGCACCAGTGCAGCATGGAAGTGGCAATTTTTGACTCTCATGGTCATATTTTGGATGGCACAGAGAGCTTCCTGGAAACAGGGAGGGCATAAAAAATTGCTGCACCAGTACATCCTTGCTCTGTATATCACCCAAGGTCTTCAAAAGCAGAAGGGGACATAAACATGCCCTTTTCGACTCAGTAACGGCCCCCTCCAAATACCTTGTTAATTTTTTTCTTAATGTGCTTCTGGACACTGACTCTTTTCACCTCTGCATGTCCTTTATGAGTTGAGTCTCTGTAGGCTGTAGGTGAGGGCATGGAACACTTTCCCGACATGCAGAAGTCTATTAGACTAGTAGGTTGCCATTGAGATGGATCACAAAAATCCTGTGGTTTTAAAATAATGACGCTGACCTTGGGGGCTTCAAAGAAAAGAAAAGACAGGAGCTGGTGCCTACCTCTTTGAAGTTTGGGCTTTGTGTAGATGTCACCTTTTATATAAATCACCACACTGGCTTCCTTGCTTTTCCTATTATTTAAGGGGATGTTGGCTTTTCGACCCCCTTATAGGAAGGTATGTGAAAGCAGAGCAAAATCAGGAAGTGAGAGATTTAATGATGAGCACAGCAGTTATACATCCTTGTGAAATATCATGCTGTATGTTTAGGTTATTGAAAATAGTAATGTATTAAGACCTTGTGTTCTTGATGTGTATACTGGTTCACATTTTCAAAGCATTAATGAAAACACAAACTGATTAATTCACAAAATATTCCTGCAAGGCAAGTGGGTGAGTTTTATTAGTCTGCTTTAAAAATGAGGATTCAGAAAGAGCAAGGGACAAATCCATCCTTGGTATCTCTCCCCTGAAGAAGAATGCCGCCTTAAAAGAAATAATAATGGCTTGCTAAAGGCCATACAGAAAATCTCTTTTGACACATGGATTATACTCTCTGTGTGCACAATCTAGTGGATAGCTATCTTGCACTAGCCCCACTGAAATGGATGGAAACTCCTTGTTCATTTCAGTGGAGTTTGCACAGGTGAGGTGTACAAACACACTCCATTAACTTCAATGTGGGCTGTGCAGGAAGAGCTGCCCATTGAACTGAAGTTCTGAGCCAGCATATACTTTTCAGGCCTGGTGATTGGCTATGGATATTTTCAGAAGCGACAGCATTGCGTGATGTCCTCGCAGTTCTGCTTTTTGTGCTTCACTGTAATGTCTAAAGGCAAGCTTGCATGGGGGAAAGGCACACACTATATGATGATCTGAAACTTGTACATCTTTCCTGCACAAATTACCTTTGGGAATGACAGCAGAAACACAAGAGGCACTTGGCCATATTCTTACAAATTTGCCTCTGATCATGTCATAAGCTACTGAGAGCTGTAGCTATATCGTGGAAAAATATCCTGTTTTGTACCACTCCGATCTGGCTCCATATATCTGAGAGTCTTTGATATTGCCCAGCTCTGTCCTATGCACCATCCGTGCTGCTCGGATCACATTATACTAATTTTTGATAAAAGCATTTAGGGAGTTCATCTGTCAATTATCTAACAAAGAGAAGGACGCTTCCTTTCCACCCAGCCAATTTTCAATAGATTGAAAGTAAACCATTGCCACAGCAGGCATGCCCATATTGAGAATAAATGTGCATTCTCCCAAGGATATCTTTTATTTCAGCACAATAAGAATTTTCCCCATTGTTCCTGAAATGAAGCTCTATGTCATTTCTAAACCAAGACATTCCTTAATATTAGCATTTATTATTTATTCAATTTCTATGCCGCCCTTTCAAAAATGGCTCTGGGTGGTTTACACAGATAAATAATAAATAAATAAATAAGATGGCATGTGCTCTTTGTTAATTTTTTAGCATTGATCTTCAATACTTTGTCCAAATTTTTGCCCCAGCCTACAGACATCCTATTTTCTTTTTAAATAGATGTTCTCTAGTTATTTAGTAACATTATCTGTGATGTACTATATCTAAGGGCTTTCCCTGCGATCAACTATGTTGAATACTTTCCCCCCATCCAGATGGTATAGTTTTACTATATTTTCAGATGTGCACAAAATCTACATCATTCGTATTAAAATGGAAAGGATTATACTTGAGATAGTATGGGCAGAAAAAAGTAACCACCAGCAATGGGTTAAATAATAGAGGTGTGCACAAATCGTATTTTGTGATTTGATTCAAGCTTGAAATGAATCACAAAATACTTGAATCAATTCTTCAAAAGAGCAGCCATTGCCAGCTGTTTCAACGAATCAACTAGAATAGATTCAAGTGATTCAGCCATAGGGTAAGTAAGTAAGTAAGTAAATTTTTATTATGATCCTTAGACCAGCTTAACATTTAAAATAATACATTGAGCTTGAACTTGAATCACCTCATTGTTTCCCATGGGTAGGTCCTAGGGACACCAAAGTGGGTTGGGTGGTAGAGCATGATGGGTCCTACCTACCACCTACCACCCAACCCACAAAAGAAATTGGCAAGTGGATGATTTTTAAATTTTTTAACCTTTTTTGAAATTTTTTGAATTTTTTTTAACCTTTCCTCAAAACTTCCATAGGATCCTATGGCAGTTTTTGGGAAAGGTGTGTGTGTGCACCCTTCTTCTGCCTCCCCCATCACTGCTCCCCCCAGCCAATGGGGGCACAGTTGCCCCTGACAACACTTGATTTGAATGATAAAAAGCCAAATAAGAAACAAGGAAATCTCAAGCCAATCGGAAGCTAGTGCCAGTAACCCAACCAGCAAGGAGAAAACAGCCCTCCAAAATTGCACACACCACTCGAATAACTCAAATTGATTTGATCTCAAATTGGAGCTGATTCGATTTGATTTGAACTCAAATCAGGCCCTTTTTTTTTAGGGGTGATTAGAACCAGGTTTGAATCACTCAAATTACCCCAATTCGAACTCAAATCAATTCAACTCTAATAGATTTGCACATCAGTTAAATAGCCTCCCAACACCCCCAGCCCCACTTTTCCTACTCGAGTTTCCTTAATAAAATTGTCAGGGCAACATTACATGTAATTGTGTGTATATACAGTATAGTTCAGCCCTGAATCACCTGGTGCAAGAAGCTTTATGTGATACTTTTGCAACCCTTGTAAACAGCACTCCCAGTTACCAGAGTGTCCACTTAACTGAATATTCCCCTACTCTGTTTGGATAAATCATTTAGTGCTTTGTATTCACAGAGGTGTGAAGAAATGGCTAGAGGACCAAGGATCAAAGACCCAATTCAGTGGAGCTCTTCATGTTAAAACAAGACCCACAAGCTAAGTTAGTGTTTATTTGCTTTGCTTGTCTAAATCAGCCTCTAAATACACCACAGAAATTGTGGTTGCAATGAGCTTTTTGACAAGCGCAAAGTACATACATGCCAAGGTTATAAATGTAAATGGGCATATTTTATGAATCGTTTGTCTCATCTAGGCAATTTTCCTTGGTCCTAAAACTGAATATTTCCCCTTCCTGTGGTTAAAAAAACCTAATAAATCACTCACGGGTTCACAACAAACTTCTCTTTTTGCATTCCTGCCAAATGATGGCTGATACTAGATTCCAAAAGAACCACAAGCAAAAGTCCTCCACCTCTTTGGGCTTCAACTGGGTACATTTGACCTACATACCATCTCAGACTGTATCCCGACTATTCTGCAAGCAGCATATATAACAGGTGAGGGAGAAGAGGATGAGGCCAGAAGAGTTGTGATCACACAGGAGCTGCTCTCACATACATCAATGTCTTTTGCCCAGGATGGTCTCTTGTAAAGGAAAGAAAAATCCCAAGAAAAATCCTCTTGCACTCATAGCAGCTGCAGATTTGGATTGTCTGCAGAAGATGAAATAATTCATAAGCTTTGCTTTAACATTTTTTTTTTTTACCCCGTGCAGCTGCCACCTCCCCACCTTCTGTCGCAGCCGCCCAAATGAATTTGCAAGAAGAAAGAAAACACTTCTCACTAATGTTCTCGGACAAATGGAACATTAGCCAACAAAACAAAATGAAGAACTGCGACTTGTAAGAACAAGCCCCTCATGAGAGTCTCTCTGTACATTATCAGGAACAGTCTGTAAGAGGTGAGGGATGGGCACAGGGGAATGAATAAGCCCGAGTGGAACAAGAAATGCAGCATTTATAATAATTATCCATGTTTAATCCTCGTTTCCAACCAAGCATTCACCTCCTTTAATTAGTTCTCGATTAGAAACAGATTATCTAATAAATTGCACAAATAGAGAAAGGGGTTATCTCTTCATGCAGCATTCTTCTGAATGGATTTGGGGAAAGAGACAAAATCTAAGGAGGGGCCAGAACACCAAGGCTATACACTTCAATTTGCTTTCATTCATCCAAGCCCGTTGCCAGGATTTGCAACTGGACTAATGAAATAAATCCATCATAAAATTAAATTAGCATGTACCAGTAAGCCTGGCACACACATAGAACTGGTTCCTGCATGGAAAGATTCTGAGGGGGCTTGCCACAAAACAGAGAAAGGTATGCGTATGTTAGCATTCTCTCTCTCTCTCTGTGTCTCTCTCCCCCCCCCCACTTTTAAAAAAGTGTGAAATCCAAAAGTGCTTAGACAGTGTAGAGTGTTTTGCTAGGATGCCCTACATTTTTAGCACCCTGTGAGCATATTTCAAAGTGTCTTGATGAATTACTGCACAAAAATCAGTTGAAAAAAATCACACCAGTGGTCACATCTAAGTTATCCTCCTCAGGTTTGCATAATCCTCCTCAGGTTTGAGATACCAGAGGTAAACCAAAACACACAGAGAGACAGTAGGACTTCAGATCATGCAACAGATCTATAGGGGGAAATTTTAACACTGGTGCTGTTTTAAATTTTCATAAGGTTTGATTTTCACTTCTAAAGTTGTCATTTTAGGGTGTGCAAAATTTTCACAAAATATTCCTTTTTGCACATTTTTAAAAACTTGCTTGCAGCCACTGTTCCCTTGATCTGTTGTGCTGGCAGGTGGCAAACAAGAATGCATCCCCATTGTCCAAGCAACTGAGCAGACACTCCCAAACTTGCCACACTCTTCTGATGGTTTCATTGCCTGCCAGCACTGCACAGTAAGATTTTCACCCTGATCAAGCTCTAGTTGTGTGTAACTGCACACAATTAGCTATAGAACTATACAAACAGGATTCCATATTGCAGTATAAATGTCTATACTGCAACACTCAAGGTGATTGATGTTCATCCAATGTTCATTCCCATCACATTCTGCCCCAGTTAGTCAACTGAGTGCTGCTGAATTGGGGCTAGGAAGCAAAGGCCTGCTGCTTCAGCAACTGGGGTGTGTTTCTTCTTTCTTCTTCGATATCTGCCACTATGTGTATTGTTTCATACCCTTCATACCCATCACCCAAAGGGGAGGCATGTTTAGTAGTGGCAAACATGTTGACAAAATGCACCTCCTTTTTTTTGACTTAGCACCAGTTGATACTCTAAAAAGTATCTGTTTGATTGACTCCTGTCCTCCCATTCCTAGACCTGTAGCCAATCAGTGCAATTTGGGCTCAAAATATTGTGCTCTAACAATTTTATTGCAGGGTTTTACTTCAGTTGCCTAGGGACCATTCAGTAAGAGACACCCTGTGAGAACAGGGGAAACACACACAAGCTTACTCTGTGATTTTGCTCTGCAGTTGTTCCTTCATTGCAAAGTATAAAGCACCACTTTAGCATACAGCAGCACAAACTAGCTATAGTAGCAGAAAGAACCAGCACTTGCTAAAGCAGACTCTTAAGAGCAGGCGGATAGAAATCTCAATAAGATTTCACTGCCTGGAGTCCCATTATATACATTTCAATCAGATTAAGTTCAGTGTAGTGCTACTTAACAGTAAATAGTTTTGAGACGTCAACCTCTGCTACCCTCTATTTAGAAATCTAGTAAGATCACCAGATCTCATCAGATCAAGTATGAGGATGGAGAGAACACTAAATGCCTTTTCAAAAGATGCAAATGTATTTTGGAATCAGTTCTTGTCCAGTCTTTCCCAGACATAATTTTTGCCTCCTTTGCAATTCAATGTACAGTTGCTACAGAGACTCCCAATTGACTGTTTTGGTCCATCACCATAGATGGCTGCAGAAATGGATCTTTGTTCGCTTTTTCAGTAACTGTACAGAGATGACTCTCTGCTTCAACTCATGTAACCGCATGCTGTCAGCCAGCCACTTTATCAACTGGAACATGTAGCCTACCCTTTGAAAGGTTCCCTGGATGTCATTTATTGTTTGACTTTCAAGGTTGGTAAAACATGGACGTTCTCTTATGCAGCTTATTTGTTTGTGTCCAAAACACTAAAGAGTCCGAAATTAATTGCTGCCCGAACAAAGAGATGGATGGAAGCTTTCCTGTCAGCCAGGTGGAGCTTATTTTATCGAGGAACCCAGGCATGCAGAAAGGTAACAGCACAGCAGAAGATGACAGCTAGATGCATCGTCTTTGCTTGCAGAGGTACCGGGATGCATCGACTCAGGAAAGGACTATTATCTCCATGGTTCAGGAGAGTTGGAGACCTGAGTCTTCCTCTAACTTAAATAGGTGGTTGCCATTACTAGATCACAGGAGGGAGAAAGAAAGACATGGAGCCAAAGAAAGGAATAATTAACTCTGTCCCTGAATGGGCAGCACAATTTGCATGGTTGCAGCACCAACTCTGTAGGTTGACCATCCAGTCCTAAAAAGTAATTTCAGCATCCAAACTTGATGCATGATTCCTGGTTGCCCTCTCATTCTGAAAGATCCAGTTGCAGAAAGAACAAAGGCATTATGACAGAATTTGTTTTACACCTTTGCACTGGATTGCACCCAGATAATTTCATGAGATAAGGACCTAGCATAACCAGAGGGCCACCTAGGCAATTTTAGAGCTTGGACCTAAAGACCTTTGGAGCCCCGCTGCCCACCCACCCCTGCTGCAAGTTGCTGTTGTTGTTGTTACATTTATATCCCGCTCTTCCTCCAAGGAGCCCAGAGCGGTGTACTACATACTTAAGTTTCTCCTCACAACAACCTTGTGAAGTAGGTCAGGCTGAGAGATACATGACTGGCCCAGAGTCACCCAGCAAGTCTCATGGCTGAATGGGGATTTGAACTCGGGTCTCCCTAGTCCTAGTCCAGCACTCTAACCATTACACCATGCTGGCTCTCTTAAGTTAAGCATCATCCCCCTACACACACACACCATGACACACGCAGAATTTTTAACACGTGGGTTCTTGGGGGCACAAACAGCAACTGAACTCACAAGAATGAAAGACTATAAAACAGGTATATTTAGGCAAATATGGATTATCAGAAACATTTCAACACACAACTTAACATATTCCCATCCCACATAATTCTTTCCCAGTGCATGTTGGGGGCGTGGCAACCACCACAGCACTCGGGACAGACTAAAGAGGATTTGGGGGCCCGCAAGGGGTGTAGAGGCTCTGGACTTCGGCCCGGAAGTCAGGGGGAAGAGCACCTCTGAGCATAACTACTGAAGTGGAAAACTTCTGTAACTAGCTGTAGAGCTGAAATAAACACTTGGAGCTAATTTTGAATCTGCCATACTCAGATTCCTTGGCCAATGTTCAAGGGTAAAGTGGACGTGTGATCTACTGGCCACTTGGACAACTATATTTGGGGCTGCTTACCTGGCAGATATACACACAGAGCACATGAACTCCACTTGATTCTAAGCTCTAATTCTCTATACAAATACACATTATGAAGGCTATGAGTGTACGTTTCAAACTACCAGGCTAGAAAACAGGGCCAGTGCCATCAATCTGGGCTGATGTAAATGTGGCGGCTTCAGGCACATGCTTCTGCTTGGCTGACTAATGGCATCCCACCCTACCCCTCTTGGAACTGTCCTTGAGATGATTCCTCCTTATTAACATGAACTGTAAGTACCACAGGAGGGGAACATGTGAGGCCATTGGACTTCTTTAGTCTTCTCTCTTCTTTAGTCTTCTCGCTCTCTGCATTGTAAAGATGCCACAAACACAGGCAAATTCAGATTTGTAGTCCATGTTAAGCAATCCAGAATAATTGCAACCTCCAGTTTCTGTATTCCCAGATACAGATACATACACTTTGTTCTTATGCATGCATTGAAAGGATAAATAAAAATCCACCTTTTGCCAGGACTCAAGCCTGCAGAGGGTTAGGTGTTGAGGGATGTCAGACAGGAATCTGCCTGCACACCAATCCAGTCCTGGTCAAAAGAAGGAATTGCAGGAAGACGAGTAAGGGAGCTTCTGAACAACAACGTGTGTGTTCACAGTATCGGCCAAATTTACCCCGAAGTCCCTGCGAGCTATCGGGGAGCACTTCACACACAATTCAGGTTTTCCATCACATGTTAGAGTGTAGCCCAATTTATATCCGGGGTTTAAAAAATAACTTTTTGTGTTGTTTTTTGGGGGGCAACTTCGCATTCACAGTAGAGCCTCACAGAAAACCTGTGGTAGAGCCTGCTGCCAGAAAGCTCCTGGTGAGCCTTATACAGGTTTTTGAGTCCATCTTCTTCATTGGTCTGAGCAAGTGATGACCTTGAAGAGCAATATATAAATACATCACTCAACCAAACACATTAGGGAACTCTGCTCTCTCTTGCTGCTCCTGCTTCCCTTGGCTACAGCTCAGTCTCGCTCCAGCTACAACTTGATAAGAGCTGGGCCCTTTTCACCCCAATTTAACCACACATTGTGAAGTATGACAGGGTGACCTAAGGGAGGGGTGCCCAACCTCAGGTCCCCAGATGTGGTTAAATGATAACGCCCCTTCATACCCAGTCACTGTGGCCAAAAGGGATGATGGGAGTTGTAGTCCAACAATATCAGGGGACCCATGGCTGGAAACCCCTGGCTTAAGCTACTAATGCGTCACTAATCCACTTTCAGTGTATTTGAACATCTGCCCTACAAAAGTGGGTGCATTTCCATCAAGGGCAGCTCTCTTTAGAGCACTTGCCCAAAGTGACCCCTCCTATTGATCAGAACAGTCAATGAGCTTAAGAATCAAAGTTCTTTTTTCTTTCCTTATTCCTTCCTCCCTTTTCTTCTTCACTTTAATTATCTGAGGTAGATAAGCAGCTGCAGGCCAATTAGAAGACAATTACCCACTGTAATCAATGCTGGTTTGGAAGGAGGACAGCACAAGAGCTAGACAAGGTCTTGAAACACAAGCCAGTACTAACACTATGGGCAGCTAACCTGTGCCGAACTATTTTTAAACAAAGTGCATGTGCCCTTCTTTCTTCCTCTGTGCTTACGAATAATCACTAGCTTAAGTTAAGCTCAAAGAAGGCTCTTTCTTGGGAAGCTCTCTGTGCCACCCAAAATTATTTTCCCAACAGCTGTGCAATCCTCAGGGACACATTTTCAGGTGGCCCAGAGGGATTCCTGGGTGAGGGGAAGGCATCCAAAGTTGTTCCTTTCCCAGTGCACCAGTGCAGTTAGTTGGGAAGTGCTGTTTGGCTGCTCTCTTGCTGCACTGGTGTATCCTTGCTCTGTATGTTGGTCAGTCACTGGAAGCAAGTTTATGATGATGAACAGAGATGAAAAACAAATCTTTTGTACCAGGTTTCTCCACCCACCTACTGCCTTTTCACAGCGATGACAGATGTAACATTTTAAGAGTGGTTGAGGCAGTCTGAAAGCACCTCCACTGCACCACAAACAAATGACGTTTTACAAAACAAAAAACAAAAATCCTCCTGGAGAGAACACTAGAAAAACTGGTCTTGCAGGGGTTTTTGAATGGTTCAAGTTTAGTGGTAACAAGCTGACTGTGGGGGACCTATGATATTAACAACACATCTCAGTCTCCCAATCCCTGGAGCCATTTTACAATGGTTCTTTTTTAAACATGCTTTTGAATTTTGTTTGTAAGGTTAGGGGCAGGTTTGTGAGCCTAAGACAAGAGGCCTTCAACTTACTCACCTGCCCTCTCCAAACATTACTTCTATATCTCCTCCTCCTCCTCACTGCAGAGCTAGTCTGGTGCTCACTTCTCCTTTCTCCCCTAAGCTTTGCTTTCTATTGCAGAAGTGGTGACTGCAGCCCACCTGCATCCACGAGCAGCATCTCCTTTCTCCAAGGTTTTCCAACAGAGAGGGAGGGAGGAATATAACACGAAAGAGACAGACAGGGAGAGAGAGGAAATGCCAGTGGAAGGAAGGAAAAATGAGAAAGACAGAGTCAGAGAGGAAGCAAGAACAGAGTAATGAGAGGCTTTTTCTATACCGTTATGAAGACTGCAAGGAGACAGTATTCAATGTAATTTCTTACTATTTCTCTCTCTATTTCCTCCTGAAACTCCATAGGCCCAACTGCACAAAAACTTAATTTCCATGGCACCAGTTTTGTTTTTGTTTTTGTTTTGCACTGCACAAATGTGTCCAGCACCACATTAGAATAAACCTTGCCCCTGTGTAGTGGCACCACTATCACTACTGGGAAAGAAAAGAGGGAGCCTAGCTCTGCAATCTTTCTAACTATGCAGTGAGGAGAAGGAGGAGAGGAGAGGAGAGGAGAGGAGATGGTGAGGGAAAAGATTGGATGAGCAGGCAGCAGCTGCTAGGAGGAGGAGGAGGAGGAGAAGCAGTAGCTGCTGTTACTCACCCATCCTCATTTTGTACCCAAATCGATTCACACAGACAGCAGGCGCAGGCAGTGATTCTCTCAGCAGCAGGAAGGGGGTGAAAAAAACCTCTCTTCTCTTTTCCTTAATCAGGAAAGCAGGAACAAAAAGCAGAGAATCCACTCCAGGCAGCAAGCAGACAAGGCGAAGCAAAGCTGCTCTGGCTCTCTCTTGTCTCTCACGAGGCAGGAAGGCAGAATGGTGGCTGGTTGCCTCCTTACGTATATTTGAAAATCCCTCCTTTGAACTTCCCCCACCCTTTGACGCTTCCCCTAGCCCATGCCGGGTCAGTCACCCTAGCAACACAAGATTTGAATGGAAACGAGCCGGTCTGGAACCGGGGGGGGGGGGCGGGAATTGCCAGCTAGTTGTTGCACACTGTAAGTCACCAATCTGAAGTTTAGGAGGGTGGGATTTCTTTTTTTAAAAAATTCTGACACAAAATGGAGACAGCAAGAGAGACAACTACAAAATGGGGGTCTGAATCTACAAATCTTCCAGGACTGAAATCTGGGCTCTTTGTTTTGGACCCGAATCTGGCCAGCTAGCACAGGGGTGATTTGTTTTGTCCACAAATCACCCAAAACAGCTAGATTTGGGTACAAATCATTTTGTACCCAAATCGATTCGCACATCCCTACAACATTCTGCATTTGAATGGGAGACCACAAGGCTATTCACATGATTGCAGAAAATTGGAAAATTTTCTGCAATTGTGTGAACCACTGGACATGGCTGCGAGTCCGGTGGTTCTAGAGTGGGTAACCCGCACAAGTACCCCTCCCCCAAAACCGGGTTTGTGGAGCAAGCTCTCCACAAACCTGTTTTTTTTTATCATGAGTAACCGCAGCGCGGCTCTGCCCCATGGCTACTCATGAGGAGACCCCCGGAGGGGAGGTGAAAAGCTGCCTCCCAGCTCCAGGGGTCTTGCCAGCATGCCCTGCACACTCGCGCAGGGCATGCTGGAGCTTCCACGGGCCGCGTGGCCCCCGAGCTCTCCAGCCCCCACCGGCTCTGTCACGGAGCCGGCAATCATGTGAGTGGCCAATCCAGCCACCCAGAGCTCCTGCTGTGATCATCTGCGGGGAGATCAGGCTTTGCCCACTCTTCCAACTCAGCTCACCAAATCGGGTCTCACTGATCGTGAGACCCGGCTCCACATGTGAGCAATGTCAGATATTCCCCTCAGGGGATGGAGCCACTCTGGGAAGAGCAGAAGGTTTCAAGCTCCCTCTGTGGCTTCTCCAAGATAGGGCTGAGAGAGATTCCTGCCTGCAACCTTGGAGAAGCCACTGCCAGTCTGTGAAGACAATACTGAGCTAGATAGACCAATGGTCTGACTCAGGATACAGCAGCTTCCTATGTTCCTATGCTCCTATTCTCCTTTGCACAAGCGGAAGCACCCAACATGTGGAGCATGAGACAAATGGGAGCAAAAGCCAAGGTCGAAAGCAGAAAGCAGAAATTTATTGTTTAAAAAGGGTAGGGGAAGCAAATGCAATCAAAATCTAAAGCCGATGAGAATCGAGTTGCACCCTTGCACCTTTATGTCTTGCACCCTCACACCCTTGCACAAGAACTCACATGGAATTTTTAAAAAATTCATTTTACATGAGTGGCAGCATTATTTCAGGAATAGGCAGAAAGGGGATGTAAAAATCAGCAAATCGTTGCGCTACAAGTGAACCATCCATACCTGACCACATTGCAATTCATGAAAAATGGAACAAGCCTCCTACAACAGAAAAATACAGCTACTTTCCAGCAACACATTTACAATGTTGTAGGGCTACAAGCACATCAATAAAATCGGAAACAAGGCATGGGAAATATGAATGTCACCCTTCTCACAGCGTAAGAACAGCAATATCATTACACGGACAATACGGAGGGGCACTTAGTGGACATGTGGCGAAACTGTTGCAGTCCGGAAAATGCCTTGTAGAAGCAAAGACTGTCTGATTCCTGAAGGGAGGGGTGACAGTCAAGGCTGATCATTCAGCCTTCTTGTGTGCACATCCACAGTGCAAGGTTTACACCCCAGATGAAGCACCTCCCATAATTATTCTTAAAATCCTATGTCTGTTTTTTTGCCTAGAGACTGTACAAAATCAGAAGTTGCAGAGTTAATGACCATTTTAAAAATTGCTGTAAATGGTACTTCTCTCCACAGTTCTCCAAGTGCAAGTGTACAAATCATGCTTTAAAGATCTCGTTACACTGGATTTTGATGGGTAATAACTAAAGTAGCATGAAGAGCAGCCAGGTTTGTTAACTTTCTATTGAGCAATAAGGGTTTGCTTACATGGTCTTGTGTAAGTAATCCCTGAACTCTAACCAGCTTCTGATACATTAGATGTTCAAGGGATGAATCAGAGGCTAGAATGAACTGAAAGAGAGCCAAACCCCCTCCAAATCCTTGCAAAAATTAATTCTGTTCTTTTTTCCTGTGGGATGTCTTAAAAACAACGACACAGGAGAGGGTTTTTTTTTTTTTTGAAGACTGAAGCACAACAAGCCTAGAAAAACACAGGGTGAAGACAAACAGGGCCAGATTGAATGATACATCATCCACTGGCCCGACCACATGCATAAGGGCATGCACGTTTATGGCATGCACATATTCTGACCATGTGTGGTGGGGCCGGAAGCCCAAACCAGCCCACAAATGGGAGGCAGAAATAATTTGACACACCTTGTCTGCCCTGGAAATAAATACCTAGTAATGTAGCAAATGTGTGTCAAATCAGAATTTGAACTAATTCTGAATGAGGATGACAAGGTTAATATTGGAGGGAGGAGCTATTGGTCTCTGGAAGCTTCTCTGAAGGGAATTGTAAGATGGGCACTGTTGTTGTTTCAGTTAGTGGCACTGGGGGCCACTGTTGTCACTATCTAGAAAAATAAATGGTTGGATCTCTTCACATGAAGTGGTATTGTTTTGCTTCTGTGGAAGACGGAGTTATCTGTTCATGTCTTATAAGAATGTTGCATTACAACAAAAACCACTTACACTGCACTTTAATATGTATGTCTGTCTTCGCCCATGTTTTCTAGGTGAAAAGAGATGAACATATGAAGTTGCTTTACACTGTCTTGGACCACTGGTCCATCTATCCTCATACTGTCTACTCTGATTTGCAGCAACTCTTGTCCTCAGGCAAAGATCTTTCTCAGTCCTGCTACCTAAAATCCTTTCAACTGAAGATGCCAGGAACTGAACCTGGAATCTTCTGCATACAAAGTATTTGCTCTACCACTGAGAGATGGCACCTCTCTATGATAGTCAGCATGGAGATGGTTGAAATATTGGGGATTTGCAGACAGGGCCAGCCATAGGTTTGAAAGGGTCTTGAGCACAATAAAGCTATGGACCGTGTGTGTGTGTGTGTGTGTGTGTGTGTGTGTGTGTGTGTGTGTGTGTGTAGTTTTTATTTGGGGCCATGACACTAATTGTTGGCTACTCCTCCTCCCATCTTTCCCATTGGCAACTGGGGGGACTCAGAGCAGCAGTGGTAGCAGCTTCTCCTTCTCCCACCCTTGGAGAGTGGGGGGAGAAGAAACTGCCACTACAATGTCCTCCCATTTTCCAGTGGGGAGGGGGAAAGAAGAATATACTGCCACTTCTCAAGAGCAGCTCTTCCCAATCCCACTGTCCACATTGGTTAATGGGCTTCCTCTCAAAGGTCCCTACATAATCACAGGGGCTCCTGGGAAGGTGGGAAGGCAGGGTTCAACTTACCTCCCCCCTGACGATTGCTCTTTCTCCCTTCAGTGAGCAAGCCATGCACCCACACAACCTGCGCTGCCATGAGCAGTGAAGATGACTATCTGCACTGCTCCTGGCAGTGTGGATCAACAGAGGCCAGGACTTGTTTTCTCAGCCTTGGGGTATCCCATAAGGCACCGTGCAATGAACGTGGTACCTTGGGTGATTCCCTCATTTGACAGGTGCTCTAGGCATCCATCTCTGTGTCTCCTTAGCTCTGTGGAGCCTGAGGAGAGCCTCAAGCCTGGCAGCCGGGTCCCCTTGCTCCCTTAACCTTAGCTAAAAGCCAAGCTTAAGAGTGGGGCTAGGCTGGGTGGGAGAACCAGGATCTGCACATATTCTGGAGTTCCACACGAGCAGCCTAGCCCAGGCTAGACTGCTCTATTCTCTGCTATGCTGCTCATGAACACAGCCTCACTGAGTTAATGTTGTCACTGAGCAATCCACCATAACCCAAGATTATCTCATTCATTCATTCATTTAAAATGAATGAATTTAAGGTACACTACTGCTTGGGATGGCTCACAACATTAATAAAATAGATACAATATGAAGTAAAAGATTAATAAAATTAATCTTGTTTAAAGACCAAGCTAAAACTACATTTAATTTTTTTAAAAAGTTTCAAATTAAAAATTATTAGTAAAAATCTAAAAACTAAGAGCAAAACAACTTTTTAAAAAACAGGATAGCTTTCCTGGTTGATTGCATCTTAATCTAGAGTGTCAGTGGGGCAAAAAAGAGCATGTCCCTCCGAGTCTGGTCACAGGGTAAGATCTGAGAGCACAAAATAAGCAGATCTCAGTCTAGTCAGTGCCTGGATGGGTAACCACTTGGGAAACCCATATATACTGTGTTTAGGCCAGGGACAGAAGAATTGCAATAAATAGACTCATCCATCATCAGCACCACTCTTGGATGGTAGCCTTCCAAGGTTCACATCCTGCCTGTGGGACATTAGTTGCTGCCCCTAGTGGAGGAGCACCTGATGCGACAGCATTGTAAAGTTAAGCAGGTGTGCACCTGACACCATGGGGAGCTCTGAGCCTTCCACGGAGGAAGGGGATGCAGGCATAATATGTAAAGGACAGCTATTGAGAAGTGCTCTTTTAAACAGGCATAGCAAATGCTCTACTTTTTAAAATATACCCAAGAGCAGGTTTTTGGACTTTGCTGACTCTAAACCTCAATAATTCCACACACACCCCATCACCACTGAAACATGACATTCTTTCCCTGCCTCCGATAACCTTTGAGAGAGAGAGCAAAAACAAACACACAAACAAACAAAAAACAGTGAATCATTGACTGCAAAAATAAATCCTTTGACACTTGTATTGTGTCATTATCAGAACCAAGCAAATATTTCACAGTGAATAATTTACCCAGTTGCTCTGGCTTTCGTCGTCTTCTTTTTATACCTGTGAACACATCATAATTGCCTTGCATGTATTCATTACCTGAAGATATAGTTTTAAAATTCTGTTATACTTATGATTCCAGTGTGATCCATAATCTGAGCTGCAATTTCAGCTGCCACTGGACAAATGGGTGACAACTATTAATTTTGTTTCCTGGGTTGAAGAATGCTTCAGTTGAGCAGGAGGAAAAAATGCATGCATTTTGATCAGAAAAACAAGGACAATTTTTTTAAAAACTGATGTGCATTATTAGACCATGGAACAATTGATAGGTGCTGTATGTGAAACACTGTGAGTGCATCTGTGCCTAGATTTTTTCCTGTATTTAATAGCTATGTGGGTAAAAATGGTTTGCCTCTTTGTCATTTACACTGCTGCCCATATTGTGGCAGCATCACTCCTCCCAAAGGCATCACTGCTCCCAAAGTTCACACAGTAGCATCACTCTGAGGGGGCTTCTGGGGGAAAACAGCAGCCCCACCAGAGCCATTTCACCCTTCTTTCAGCCACCCAGCTGCTGAAACACCCCCTTTGCATCTCACAAATAAGGCTGCAAAAGTTTGTGTGTGGTTGGGGGGGGGGGTGTGCTATTTCCCCACAGCACTAAGAATAACCCAATGGTTCTCAACCATTTCCTCCCAATGGGAATTGAACTTGGCTCCTGGCCAGGCCTGCACACCTCTTGAGCCTCTAAGCCAAACACACGCTGCCAGCTATGTGTTCTGGCCAGACACTTGCTTGGCAAGTCCCCTCTCCTTGTTTTTAAAGTCCGAAGCAGGCAGCAATATCAGAAGCCAGGATGGGCTAGTGGGCTGGTGAGTCACCAGTTGTAATAGCTTGATCATGATCACAATTTATCGTATTTCTATACCTCCTGATATACAAATCTCCAGGCGGTCTACAAGTTAAAACATAGTATAAAAACAATATTAAACAGTTCAAAATTCATATAACAGATATAAACAATAAAAAAATTAAAATGTTAAATTTCAATTAAAAGCCTGGGAAAACAGGTACTTCTAGAGGTTCTTTCTAAAGCAAACAGAGAAGGAGATGTTCTTATTTCATCAGGGAGCATATTCCAGAGCCCTGGGGCAGCCACAAAGAAGGCCCAGCCCCAAGTCACCACCAAACAAGCTGGTGGCAACTGTAACCAGCCCTCTCCAGATGATCTTAATAGGCAACAGGGTTCATGTCAGAGAAGGCACTCTCTTAAATTTGGCATAATAATCTGCCAAACTCCTGGTGAAATTCTAAAGATGACTCAAACAAAATTATATCAGAGAGAGAGAGAGAGAGAGAGAGAGAGAGAGAACAAATTTATGCACAACTTGTGACATACCAAAGTGAAGGAGGTGTCTAGTGGGTTCAGCAAAAACCATTTGGAGCCTCTGAACAATTCAAGGGGCCAGGCATTAGGAAGAATTGCCTAACTGTGAGAGCTGTTTGACAATGGAACAGTCTGCCTCATGCAGGGTGGGCAGTCCTTCACTGGAAGTTTTCAAGTAAACGCTGGATGGCCATGTGTCAGAAATACTGTAGTAGTTTCCCATTCTGTGCAGCAGTTGGACTAGAAGACCTTCCAGCTCTCTTCCAGCTCTTAACATTCTATGATTCTAACATGAACAGGTAAGTCAAACATTGTTACAGTATGTCAGACAGATAGCCCTTTCCTCCCATAAAAATCCATGGTGTGCAAGGTGACCCATGGCTAATGCATAAATTTAGCCCGCTACCTTGCTTGATCCCTGGCATGTCTCCGGCTCTCCCAGTCCTGGAGAATTCCCAGGTGGGGCTTTTTGCTCATTAAGGAGGGTGTGTGTTTGCACATCAGCCAGATTCGGGCTGATTCACACATTGGCTGGATTCAGGCCGAAGTCCTGGCGAAATATTGGGGAGCACTTCACACATGATTCGGGTTTTTCATTGTGTGGTAGAGCCTAGCCCGATTTATGTCTGGGGTAAGCAACAACAACACTTTTTGCATTTGGGGGGGGGGGGATCCAAACCCTCAGTAAAGCCTGCTGTCTGGGAAAGCTCCGGGCTTTGGACTTGCACCACCTAGTGACTTCTGTTCATGGCTCAGCTTCCTGCCAGTTTTGCTGTTGGAAATGACGCACACATGTTAGCACATCAAACTGCTAACAGTGTCATTGAGGGGTAGTGTGGGGAAGATAAGAAATTGTCTCTCCCCCCGCAAGCTGCCCAGCAAGGCTATTAGAAAGTTAGTGAGGGGGAGGCTGGATTTCTATCTGGCAAATGTGCAGTTGGAAGAGGGGAGCAAGACACTCTATCCCCAGCACTGCTTTCCTGAGCAAATCCTTCCCCTGCTATAGCAGCAGCTTTTTAAAAGGTGGCCCACATGATATGCAGCATTATCCTCTATAATAAAAGGCTTAGGTGTGATCCCATGTCTCTCAGCCCATGTCTTTCTCTGCCGTTCTGGACATGCACGGAGCGCATGCCCAGAACGTCCGAGAAAGATACGGCCGCAGGCACCAGGTGGCCATGTTGGAGGAGGAGAAGCAGCGGCCGAGGAGAAGTGGTGGCCGCTGAAGCCAGGCGGGAGGAAGAGGCGGCGGGGGAAGCCAGCCGAGGTGGCGGTGGAGCCACGGCCGAGGCCTGGCAGCGCCGCCGAAACCAGGCGGGGGGAAGAGGAACCCCCCACACAATACCACCAAAGAGGAAGAAGCAGAGGCAGAGGAAGAAGCCGGGCGAGGCGGTGGCAGAGCCGCGGCCGCGGCCGCCGGACGGGTTGAGGAGGCGGCGGAGGAAGCCTTAAAGGGGAGGCCTGCAGTGGTGAGGGGCCCTTGCCTGGTCGGGGAGACTGGCCGCGGCATGGAGGCTGGCGGCGGCGGGAGGGGGATTGGCGGCGGGGGGCCCGGAGCGCACAACTCTGCCACAATGGTGGCAAGACCGGCCCGGACCCGCAAAGGAAAGAAACAGCGGCAGCAGATCATATCCCTACTAGCGCCCGTTATTTTAATGGGCTTAAAAACACTAGTAGAGCCATAAAGCTGCATTCCACTGCTGCTGCAAACTCCTAAGGCAACTCCGGCACTGTGGAGAACGGGCAGTGATGCAAGCAGTGCCCCTGGTGTTTCCCCCATTATCGCAAATTGTGATGGCAGGTGCCATTCAAAAAGATCTCCTATTGCAGTTTGACTCCAAGGCATGACACAATGTGAGCCTGCCATTTCACATGCTGCAGCTGGTGAAGTTCCCTGGGAGTTGCAAATGATGCATTGTGGACATTTTTCTAACAAATGCTTAACCGAAAGAGAAGAAATGCCCTCTTTGGTTTTAAATACACTCAGGACAGGCTGCAGCAGACTAGAAACAAACAACAGGCATACAAGTCTTCAGTAGTGGCTGTTGTGGAGTGGTTGGGGTGGGGTTGATGCTCAAATTATAATATTTATTGTTAGGGGGAAAAGGGTGTTACAAGCACACAGGCCTTTACTTATTTTAATCTGTGAAGAGTTAGAAGGTGTGTGGAGGACCAATTTTATGACATGAAAAATCAGTACGTGTTGTATAGCTCTCTTATGTTTATTTTATTTTACATTTTATATCCCATTCTTCCTCCAAGGAGCCCAGAGCAGTGTACTCTCCTCACAACAACCCTGTGATGTAGGTTAGGCTGAGAGAGAAGTGACTGGCTCAGAGTCACTTCTAACAAGTATCATGGCTGAATGGGGATTTGAACTCAGGTCTCCCCAGTCCTAATCCAGCGCTCTAACCACTACACCATGCTGGCTCTTATGAATGTATCAGTACATAGAGGCAATCAGGTGATCTTAGAGCTGCCACCTGTTTTTGTGGTCCTGCTTTGTGCATTTAGTGACAGTCTGGTGCAAAAATAAAGCAGGTGGAGGTGTTTCTCAGAGATACAATAATGGGGACAGCTTTGCTGGTTTAAATTCAGGCTGTCACAGGCTGCCGCCAAAGGCACAGAAGCACGGCTAGTAACAAGAGCGGCAACCTTAGAGTGTGGGCTCAAAAGAAGTGGAGTTACCAAATAAAAGGAGGCGGTCTCCACCTTCATGTGAACAGATGTGACCACAGGATGTCAGTGGCAGAACAAGCAAGCAATCCATTCCCTGCTTTTTGCTTGGAGGAGAGAGGCTAGACGCAGGCCTGTGCCAGCCCTGGACGCTGTATGATAAAAAGGAAGCACAATGAAGCAAGTGAGCTGTTCTCCAAAGCTAACTGTCTCAGCTTCAGCTCCCCTCAAGAGCTAGAACGTGAATCAACAGCAGGCAGACATGAGGAAGCCTGAGCTGCCAGAGTAGCTCTCCAGCATGCTCGCTCTTTTGCTTATTCCACAGAAGAGGAAAAGTGAGCTAAACTGAGACAGGAAAGAGTTGATGGGAGGGAAATCGGTACAATGAAGTGTGTGGGGGTATAGGGGGATGGAAGTTACCTTGAAAAAATACTATTTGGGGCTTTATATTCCCATGTGCATGTAAATAAAAACAAAAGGAGGAAAAAGAGGCCATTAACAACTTTATGATGTGAAACCAAAATAGTGATGCCACTTGGCTTTTTCCCAAGTAGTTCAGAAGCGGGATTTGGCAGTTTTGTCATGCTCCGCTGCTCGGGTAACCAACCCTCCAGGATTGGTTCAGGGTCTCCAGGAATCAGCATCAATCTCCAGCTGACTATTTCAAGCAAGTCTGGAGGCGTTAATGGCTTGATATTGTGAAAAGTGTAGGAAAACATAACGGGGGTGGGTGCGGGTGGGGGAACCTAGGAACAGCCTCAGTCAAAAATGACACCCCTATACTGTGCAATTCAAGAAAAAACATGACAATAATATAAAGGTTCTTTTTCAACTTTAATCTGAACTTGGGAGAAATTCAAGCCCTGTCTATCTGTCATTCTGTCTGTCTGCTTCCACCTCACACGGTCTCCTTTCTTGTGGTAGCAGCAGCAGAAAAAGAATGGAGAGACATTTTTCTCCCCACCCCCATGCCTGGCATGGAGTCATTACTGCAGGCCAAACACAAGGGGTACAGGAATTATAGTTTTTCCACCACTACTGATCCATGGCAAAAGCACTGGAAAGACGACAATTCTCAGGCCTTCTTGCATTTGGCATTCTGTGGTGACTGCATACTAAGCATCAAGAAGAGGAAGGAAGGACAAAAGCTGTCTCTCTCCTTACTTAGTACAGTCATCATAGTGTGCTAGATGCAACTGCAGTCTTTCTAGCACTTCTGCCATGGTGCTGGAAAGACTACAGTTCCCAGCCCTCCTTCCATCTGGCCTACTCCATGCCAGGCAACAGGGAAGGTGTGGTATTTTTGGTTGATCCATTCCTTGATCCAGGCTAGCTTCTGAATGGGGCTTTAGTTATTTGTATTCCAGTGCTGGAGTAGAGGCGGGGCTAACAATCATCAGCCACCTGCAAGAGCAATGAAAAGCCGTCCGCACTTGCGTCTCTGTACATAATATCGATTTCATTAAACTATTAATATTCCTGATTCCACTCCGCTCCCTCAGGCACACTCTCCCTCTGCTTGCCCTGGGTGCAATGCCACCATGCCACACACACTGCAATGCTATCATGGGAGCCCTTTCATTGCTCACATGAAAGTATGCAATAGCTGGTCCTCTCAAGTCACAGGCCACTCCCACAAGGAGCACAATAAGAGGCTTGAAAAGGAGGAACAGGTCATTGGATCCCTGTATGGATGTCAGACAGAAAGAGTGCTCTGCTTATTGGTAGGTTCCTTGGTTTTGTGGTAGCAAGCATGAGTTATCCAATTTGCTAAGCAGGGTCCACCCTGGTTTGCATTTGTATGGGAGACATGTATGAGCTCTGTGAGATAATCTGTTCAGGGGATGGGGCTACCCTGGGAAGAGCATCTTTGTGCTTGCATGCAGAAGGTTCCAAGTTCCCTCCCTGGCATCTCCAAGATGGGGTGCATCAAGACTCCTGCCTGCAACCTTGGAGAAGCCACTGCCAGTCTGTGGAGACAATACTGAGCTAGATGGACTAATGGCCTGACTCGGTATATGGCAGCTTCCTATCTTCCTATGTCTCTATTACAGTATTCAGCATAGCATCTCATGCATCTGAACACTGCAGGACTGTGCAGAAGGGCAGCTCCTAAGACCCCAAAAGATCTTCAAACACCTTAGATGTGCTCCTACCACGCTTTGGAATCACTGGTCTCGGGGATCGATCCTCAGGGCTAGGCAAGACAGGATGGGAAGATCATGTGGATGTTAATCATATGTCTGCCGTATGCACATATAAAGCAGGGGTGAGGTTGGGTCTGTTCTTCACATGAAAAGCAGGGTAAGGAGGAGTGATGTCAAACCTGTCCCACCTCCTCTGTACCCCATTGCTGCTTCTCATAGATTTAAGCAGTTTCTCTCAGCCTGGCTCGCTTCCAGTACTGGAATTAAGCTGAGAGAAAACTATTTAAAGCAGCAAGTCAGGGCATAGCTACGGGAGAAGGGGCCCATGTTTGCCCCTCTCCCTGGCAGATCCTCAGAGTGAAGGAGATAATGAAGGAAATGGGGGGGTGGATCTGGGGGGCCCTCTGGAGCTTGGGGGCCTGGGTTCTTTGAACCCATCCACTCAAGTATTGCTAAGCTGTGCAGCAAGTACTGTGAGGTAAGACAGAAATGGGGCAGGTTCCACTCCCCTCTCTTGCATGGCCCTTTTTGTGTAAATGAAGGACGCCACCACTCACACTTCATATGTGAATAGAGCAGATAATGGACATTTAGTTTGGCCCTCCATTCCCTTCTAGCTTCATAATTTTGTCAGGTGATGGCAAGATTAGTAAACTCTACAAGAACCGGCTGTATTTGATACAGAGGAACATAGGAAGGTGAAGAAGGGAGCAGGAGGCATGCTTGGCTGTGTTCAAATATCTTCATCAGCCTATGCTGACCTGTGTGCTAAAGAATAAAGAGAAAAGCTATGCTTTATTTATGTATTAACTTATAAGCATACATCAGCCGTCAGAATTTGCTACAATTGCAAATTCCTAAATGAAGCCATTCCGATGCCACAGTACCTTGACTCTGAAAGTGAAAATCATTATATGAATGTAAATTAAAAGTAATATCAACGTTAGTCTTTATGATGAAAGGCTAGTAAAGCACCCAAGTTAAACGATAATGAGCTCAAACGTATGATTTATTCAATCAATAGCACACAAAGATCAATGTATGCCGGGCCAAGAGTGATATTTCATGCCTTGTATGGGGTTGTGAAATGCAGGTGCCAAAGGGTTTCTTGCACTACAATGGGACAATGCTGATCAGATACAAAACAATGTTAGTGGATGACTCAGTAGGTGGAATTGAAAGGATTCCCCCCCCCCCACCGCCCCGCCATGTGGTATTACTGAAACATGTGCATGCTGGTGACTCTGAGAGGGAGAAAAACTATTTTTCTATTACTTTTTAGTTTTCATATGTGTCTGTTGATATTTCTGGTCCATTTAGGTCCCCAACATAAATCATTTTGTTTGGGAGCCACATGTCTATGCTACTAGTTCCGTGAACCCTAGTGGGTTGCTAGATCTTGTTTCCCTCCTCAAAGGAGCCCCTCCTCCAGTGCCACAGGACAAACTGTTTTAAAAAATGAGTAAACATTTCAGAGCACTTTGTGATATGGCATGGGAGTAGGATCAGTTATTCAAAGAAAGAGAAGGTCAAAATTGCCACTAAGCTAGTGCATGTCCCTTGCATGAACCCAAGCAGTTGTTTGGATCCCAGCCTATACATAAAATTAATACAAATAAAAGAAAGTAAAAACATAAAGATCAGAATTAAAATGAAACCACAAAAACGTCAGAGCAGAAACAGCAATCATAATCTATCTCCAGTCTCTGACAATGAAATGAATTTCAGGCCAGTTTCAAACTGGTGTAATTTTGAAGGATGAAAGACAAAGGCTAGTTCTTTCTGAGTGCCCTGGGTAAGATGGAATTATTATTTTATGATGTGCAGTACTTCATCTCACTATTGTTCTGATCCAGCTATTCCACAGGTTTTGGTAGTGCTTTGAATGCCAGCAAAGCCTGTTTGACCAGAGATGGTAGCAGGACAAAAACATTGAATGTGTACACCAGTAGTGCCCAAACTGGGTTCTTCCGTAGCATACTAATGTGCTGTGAGGTAACTGCCACAGTGCATTTACTTTAATTTTAAAAAGAAAGGCTTTTGGGAACCCCTGGACTTTCAGAAGTTTGTGAAACACTCAGGCACACCATGGATAATAATGGCTCTTTTTCAAGCCTAGATGTGCCCTTAGATTGTGAACATAGGAAGAGCCCCAGCTGGATCAGACAGAAGGCATATTGGGTCCAGCACCCTGTTTCCCACAATGGCCAGCCAAATGTCTCTGGCAAGTCCATATGCAGGATATAGAAGAAAATAATCCTCTCTCCCTGTTGCCTCCCAGTAACTGGTATTCAGAAGCATAGTACCTCAGAACTAGGAAGTAACATATAGCCATCAAGACCAGTGGCCATTAATAGACTTGTCCTCATGAACTTGTCTAATCTTCTTCTTATTTATTTATTTATTTACACAGTCAGACAGGTGTTATTGACTGGTTTGTTTTATACAGACATTGAGTCATTCCCAAGGACCTGGGATGGCTGAATTTTATCATCAATGTTGTTGTTATTATAGATATCGTGACAGAAAATAGGCTGTTCCTAGTAAAGCTGCTTTTTGTAATTGGCTGATGGTGATTTCTGTGGCCCTTATGGTGTTGAGGTGCTCTTCAAGGTCTTTTGGAACTGCACCCAGGGCGCCAATTACCACTGGGATTATTTTGGTCTTCTTCTGCCACAGCCTTTCACTTTCAATTTGTAGATCTTTGTATTTTGTGATTTTTTCTATTTCTTTTTCTTCTATTCTGCTATCCCCTGGTATTGCTATGTCGATTATTTTGACTTGTTTTTCTTTCTTCTCGACTACAGTGATATCTGGTGTATTGTGTGGCAGATGTTTGTCTGTTTGTAGTCAGAAGTTCCATAATATTTTTACATCTTTATTTTCTTCAACTTTTTCAATTTGATGGTCCCACCAATTCTTGGCTACAGGTAGCTTGTATTTTTTGCAGATGTTCCAGTGTATCATCCCTGCTACCTTGTCATGCCTTTGTTTGTAGTCAGTCTGTGTGATCTCCTTACAACAGCTGATCAGGTGGTCCACTGTTTCATCTGCTTCTTTACAAAGGCGGCACTTGCTGTTTGTTGTGGATTTTTCTACTTTTGCTCTTATTGCATTTGTTCTTAGTGCCTGTTCTTGTGCAACCAGTATTAAACCCTCTGTTTCTTTCTTCAAGTTGCCATTCTTAAGCCATTGCCAGGTCTTGGTGATGTTTGATTTTCCACTTATATTGTGTAAATATTGACCATACAGTGGCTTATTTCTCCATTTTTCTGCTCAGTTCTTGACTTGTTCTTTCTTGTAGGCCTGTTTTGTTTCATTGGTGTTGAATAGTTTCGCGTTCTTGACCATTTGAAGTGCATCTTCTTCACTGTCCCTTATATATTCTTCAAGGCCTCTTTTCTCCTCCTCTACTGTTTGATGGACTTGCAGCATTCCTCTTCCACCTGAGCTGCGAGGGTGGTAGAGCCTATCTACATCACTGCGGGGGTATTATTATTATTATTATTATTATTATTATTATTATTATTATTATCATCATCATCATCATCATCTCGGCCCTCTAGTACAATACAGCTTGGGATGGCTTTTAAAGCTATCTAAGCTAGTGGCCTTGCAGCAGTGAATTCTATAAACTAATTGTGTGCTCTGTGAAGGAGTACTTCCTTTTGTCTGTCTTGAATTTCCTGCCAAAAAGTTTCACTGGGTGATCTCAGATTCTTGGATTTAGGGGGGAGAAAGCAGGGGACCCTCTCTTTCCAATTTCTCCACAACATGAATAATTTTATAAACCTCTGTTATGTTCCCTCAGCAATTTTCATTGCCCTTTTCTTCACCTGAGCTTTGTGGTCTGCATCCATATCAAGCCATGGTGGGAGTTAAAGAGAATGAACCTGTGTTTGTAGTTGGGATGTGGTGTTCCTGGGAAAGTCAGGCACTTTAGGGCATATTCTGTGTATAGTAGAGTTCCGGAGGGACCAAACAGGGAACTCTGGAGGAAGAAATGAGAAGTAAAACTGTCCATTGATATAATTGACTGGCCTACTAATTAAAATTCCTGTCCCTTTGGGAAGGCTGCTAATTGGGGCTGGGGGTCTGTTTGCTGGTGAGTAGCAAAGCTGAGCAGCTTTGTCTGGAGAGACAAGAGGGTCTGGGGGGTTGTGTGGGGGAGAGTGTGAATGGAAAGGGAGGCTGATAGTTTGAAAGGAGTGAGGCAGGGCCCCCCACAGAGACTGAGAGGGTAGAGGGCCATGTTGTCTTAATAATAAGTCCTCAAATTACTTTTGACAAGTGAAGGAGATTGGAAATAATGGGGTCCTTTGAAAAGCGCAGAGAGCAAAGTAGGGAATCCATGAGATAATGAGGAGGGAAAGGAGTGACATGGCCAAAGGGGAAAGCACTCCACCTCACCCACTTGCCACCTCCCAGCTGCAGGTGACTCCTAGGTAGGGTGGCTGTAGGAAGGGTATGAGCAAGACACACAGAACCCACTGAGGATGTGTCGATTAAAATGTAGACTGTGGTGGTGATGGTGGTCTCGTACGGGGAAGGCAAAGCTCTGGCTGAAGAGTGGAGCTGCCCCTTCATGGAAACTTCAGCCAAAAACAAAGCCTCAGTGGACGAACTCTTTGCCAAGATTGTCAGGCAGATGATCGTCAGGCTCAACTCAACATGGGTGCAATAAAATATTATTAAAAGCAAACAAACAAGGGAAACATTGACCAGAGAGAAGGAGAAGCTCTTCCAGGCAGGATAGTGTCTCATTCCAAAATGAACCTCCCAAGAAGCACTTCTGATTATTTCAGTGCTACTTTTCATAGCCATGTTCCTATTTCAAAGGCACTCTGTTGCTTGGCTTTTGTGAAAATGTCAAGAACATGGAAGATTAATTCATATGCAAGATTAATGTTTTTTAAAAAAAGAAAAATACTTAATACAAACTGTATGGAACTGCCTGGCAGGGTTCATACTGCCCTTTTATCTACCTTTCTCTTCTTTTGGCTTTGAGAAAATTAGTGGCTAGTTCTTGGTTATTTCTGGATTTGCTTGTTCCATTTGTCTTCCTCCTTTTTCCCCCAAGGAGCCCAGAACACTTTTGTGGCCAGGAATGCAGGTCCCCCCTAAGCACTTGAGGAGTTCCTCTCTCATTTTACTGAATCCCCCCTGCCACCAAACCATTTATCTCCCGCAAAAGTGTCTTTCATCTCCTCTCCAATAAAGAGATCAATAAATGCTCCTCAAGTCTTTCTTCTGTCTGCATCCATTTCTGATACTGGTCAGGCTTGTTCAAATTCAGACAGTAAGATTTCAGTCTATTGGATTATCCTGTATAATGCTGTCACCCTTTCCCCTCAGTAGGGCTTCTATGCTACTGGCTAGTTAGAGATTCAACAGGTGAAGCTCCTGCCAGCATGGAGTCTCTCTCTCTCTCTCTCTCTCTCTCTCTCTCTCTCTCTCTCTCTCTCTCTCTCTCTCACACACACACACACACACACACACACACACACACATATATTTTTATACTGCCTGATATGTAAATTTCTAGGCTGGAATAGATTGAATTTCTCTCTGCAATGTAGTTGTTAAGGCAATAAAAGACCTGCACAAAAATATTAAGATTTGAACTGATTAATCTCAGGATCACATTGAATCAGAAGGGACCACAATGTGCTATTAAGTGCTTATTGGCAAATTTGAATTGGAGGGCTGCAAATTAAAGGCACATTTATGAGGCAGTTTTGATTTTGGTGGGTTCTTGTATTTGGAAATTAAAGGCAAAATATTAAAGATGAACTTTTCTTTTAGCAATTAGTTGCTGCTTTTTAAAAGAAAATAAATAAATTAAAATTTAAAAGCACCAATGCTGAGATTTTGGTAATATGCACATGTATTGACATTTACTTGACTGATTGATCCATTAAAAGTCAGGTGATTGATCAGCGCGAAAGTCCTTTGACACAGCTGTACAGTGCAAATCTATGTGTGCTTACTTGTTAGTAAGCCTCCTTGTGCGCAATGGGCTCCCTCCCTAGTAAGTGTGCTTAGGATTGCAGCCTTAGTTTTGTTTTGTTGTTTTTGCACCTGAGCGCCACTTGACTGTAAATACCGTTAACTTTACCCCACTCCCCACTTTTAGTCTATCTGTCTCTTCAGCTGGCTTGACTGGATGCAAATCACAGCAAGTCCAAACCCCCCAGCTGTGGCTTGCTGCCTGAGTGCCAGGAGTTGTGATTGCTTCAAGAGATCAGAGGTAACGTTCCCAGGTCTTGTGAAAGAGCTGAGACGGGAGGCACAAGACTGTCTGCATTTTCCCAAACAGTTTAGGGTCAAGTTTGATCCTTGGCCAGGTCAGTTCTTTTACACTCTAACACACCAAAGTCAAAGGAGAGCATCACCGCGCTGCTGGATCCCAGCTGGAGGGAGGCAAATAAAATGACGGTCCAAGGGAAGAGTGGGAGAAGCAGTGGGAAGTGAATGTGTGTCATGTGGACGGGAATGTAGAGTGCCCCAAAGCAGAAATATGTTTTTGCAACGTCTCTGAAGTCACTGATCATGCAAGCCCTAGATATTACTCTTTTTAAAAAGAAAAAGAAACAAGCATGGTAATTGTGGAATTATTAAATAGTGAGATATAATCTTCTTTTGTTATGAGGGTCCCATCAAACAAGGGAAGCTGCAGCAAAGATGTCATTAAATTGTGCATTAAGGAATGAGGCACACAGCTCTAGGTCATAGGTCAGGGAATTAAGGGAGGAGTCAGAGCAGTAGCCCAAGAAATGCCAGCTGTAGCATACTCAAGAAAAAGTCCAGACTGTTAACAAGACGTCAAACAATGTCCTATAACATGCCTGCTCCTCCATCCAATTCTATGGGCCGTGACCCACAACCCATTTAGAATGGGCTGAGAAGGTGAACTGAGTGGGTCCATGCAGAGTTCAGTGCATCTGTGATTGTGTCACCAGACACCCAGCTTGTAGCTCAGCCCACACCATCTGCCATACTGATGGCAGCATGAGAACTGATGTGGCATGGGAAATGTGGATTGAGTTGCAAACTGGGTCTCCTGCACAGGATTCAGGAAGGAGAGGATAGCTATTCCAAAAACTAACTGTAGGGAACCCTGTGGTTACATACTTGTCATTCTTGTTTTTAATTCTTTAGTAGAAATTCAATATTATACTATGGGCTCATTCTCACAGACATACAGGGGTGGGTTAGAGGGAAGGCGTGCCCCTACCTCCCAGATGACCAAGGTCTTCCTTGAACTCTGCAGCTCATGCACCCACACAAATGCCACGACTGTGTTCTTTATTGCTGAAATCGGGAACTGGGGCCTTCACAAATCCCACAATGCATTGCATGAGCAGTGGAGAGGCAGTCCTCAGTATTGCGGCAGCTCCACTCTGCCTGGTCCCGCTTTCCACATAACTGTATGGTAAACTGTATTGTGCTAGTGCTGCAGAGGACCCAAACAGAAAGATAGGATGGCCCTTTCCTACCACACTTTTAACCTGGGTAGCGGCTAGCAGATCTGGGCTACTCAGGTTTGGAGCTGCTGGATTGGGAGGCCTCCCAGTTCCCCAGACAACCACGGATTCCTGAGTTAACCCTGTCCTACCCAGGAATCTGTGGTCATGTGAACAGGCTCTCTCTATATCAAAATGATACTGTGCACCACAATCCTGTTCCATTCCGTAATGATTCATATGTTCACGTTACATAGGGACTAATACATAATGGCCAGGATCACACAATTGTTCAAAACAAGTTTTAACGTGGCTTACTGACATTAGTGTGATTGTATGAACCCATGCCAAGACAGGAATCTCAGATTCCTCCCAGGCCATAAACCACCTTGGCATGGGTTCACTCTAATGTTGGCAACCCACATTAAATCATGCTAATGTTGGTAATCCACATACATCTAGATCTGGAAGACTGTGTGAATCATGCCAATGACTTATCTTAAAACATTGTCATTTCACCCCATCTGTGTTTTAACACAGCCGTTCTGCCATTTATGAAGATTATATTTTTCATGGATGTAAATGACATAAGGCCAGAATCTCATCAGCTAGTTTATTACCTTATGGCCTAGCAAGACTGTATAATGGCACTGTTGTGTGCATGATTCATAAGGGTTAAAGCCATCATGACAACCATGGCATTTCCCCAGTGTGTCAAAATCCCAACTCATGGAAGGGCATACATTTGACTTGATCTTCTGCTGGTGGTCTACTGAAGAGGCAGATCAGTGGTGCCATTGCTATGTACGTATCACTACCTGATGTGGCATCTTGGGGTCTATGAGGGTCCCTGAATCTTGCTTTCCTATCCTTGCCTGGCCAGGGTCTCAGCAGGGGACAAAGGCTCTGGGGAGCTGAGCAGGAAGGTTTACAGCACCTGAGTATCCATCTCTACCAGACTCAACAGCTTGCTCCCTCTCTTTTCTATGTGCCTCTAGAGTCCTATCAGGATGTGTCTGCCTGCTGCTACTTCCATGCCCATCTTATCATGGGCCCAGCCTTTAAGCAGTCTCTGGCATGCTTCACAAATCTTACAAGAGATCAAAATCACATCAGGTGAGATCTCAGACTCTTACAAGATCTCAGCCTTCTCCTCCACTCACCTGCTACCTGAAACAGTCTCCAGATTCTAACCAGCCTCCCCTGGACCTCCTGCCCTGTATCTAAGTGGATTCTCCCTGTTCTGGACATGGGGATCCCATTGCCACAGTTGGGTGCACCTTGGTTGCTGCTGGACCAGCACAGCAGCCCAACAATTGACTAGGGTGCATGATTTTGGTCCCTTTTATTTCCAAAGACGCGAGGGACCAATTAAGATGCTATATCAATTGTTCCAACTGATGTCCAATTAGAATGCTTTGGGCAGGGGTTCTCAACCTTGGGTCCCCAGATGTTGTTGAGTTATAACTCCCATGATTCCCAGCTACAGAGGCCAAAGGGGAAACAACTGGGTACCCAAGGTTGGGAAAATATGCCTGCTGTGGGAAATATGCATGCTGATGCCAGCTCCCCTGTCACAAACCTGATAGATCACAAGGCTTAAGAATCTGCTTAGGTTGTGGTTGTGATTGTGTATGAATGACCATTTGCCAGGCAATGGACTCAAGTGTCCCTTGGTGCCCTCCAGAGCTCTGGAATATGAATTTGCAGAAGTAGCTGGAGCACAGCTGATAGAAAACTTGGGCCAAATCTGACAGAGCACAACTTAGAGAGCACTTTTAAAAGCATACATTGTAGAGGGGATGGCCACAAAGAAGCAATTTTTCTCTGCCACAATTGCATCTACACAATGTCAGCCAGCAGAGCTTTATCAGGTAATAGATCTGGAACCTGCTATGAGACATTTTGCAGATCAAAATCACTCACATCAACTCCTCTTCAACCTGGTGCAGGTCTGGATGAAGCAACCCAAGCATCTGCTTGTCTAGTTTTGATTGATACGTTTCCGTGTTGTTGCCTGTGGAGGCAGACAGGGCCTCTGTTCAGGTATTCAGTGGAGGAGGGTGATTAGGGTCATATCTTCTGGCCTCATTGCTGACCTGCAAGCATTCAAGGGACTTATGAGCACGGAGCCTACACATATACTCCTAAACACACATTAGGACTGTTTACCTGACCCTAAACAGGGTTGGAGAAGAGCCCTGCCAGGGCTGGAGAGCTGTGTATGCTCCTGATCTACAGTCGTGTGCATTCAAAAATCAAAGTAGTAGGAGGGGAGCATGATTGTAGGGGAGCTGGGTAGGACAGGCACAGCCAACCCACATTCTGTCCTCAGCGTTTTACTAAAGGTGGATGAAAGCCATCTTGCCCAGCTCCCACAAAATCACTCTCCCTTTCTTCTACCTTGATCTTTGCAAAAGCAAGACTACCAGGCAGGAGCACACACGGCTCTTTTACCTTGCCTAGGCACTCTTCTGACATGTGAAGAGCCCTAGATCATCATATGCAGAATCCAGTACACTGGAAAATGGAGGTCTTGGGTTATATCTCCAAAAGCCCACACATGTTCAGAAGTATGTACATAGGTTCCATGCAAACATGATCCTTCCACATTTGGAGGGCAGGAACCAGTGGGTACAATCCCAGCTTCATCCTCCACACATCCCTTTGTACTTAGATGAGTGGCTGAACAAGGCTATTTATTCATGCATGCATTCATTCATTCATTCATTCTATTTCTATACCGCCCTTCCAAAAATGGCTCAGGGCTATGGCCTCATCATAGGCAAGAGACAGAATGACAGACTGCCTGCCTAAGAAGGAGCAATACATTTAATCTAGAGCAATACGGGGCAATTGCAAACAATAAAGTGAATGAGCTCCAAAGATGGAAGAACTACATTGGCAAAACAGGAATGGAGGATGCCAAAGCAACTGAACTGTCTCAAAGCAGGAATGGTTTTTTACAGAATAAATATTGAACAGCAGCAAGGAGGGATCTAAAGCTTTGGGAGAAAAAAGATCAGCACTTCTGTAACGATCAGAATCCTAGGGAATCATACTCCCCAAATGCTTGTATTTTACACTTACACTCTCTCTCTCTCTCTCTCTCTCTCTCTCTCTCTCTCTCTCTCTCTCTCTCAGAGGTTGACTCTCAGAGGAAGAGCTGAAACAGGTTTGTTATTGCAGATTTGCACTGTGATCACCATTAAAAGGGAGCCAAAGGGAGCCAAAAAAAGGAAATCCTGTATAGAATGTACCATTATTGTGACTGTCTGGCTTCTTATAAAGAAATCAGAAAGGGAAACCTTTATTTTCCAAGATTTACACCTATTACAAAGGGCAAAAGGTATGAACTAACTGTAATAAAAAAGAAGCTTTTATAGAGATTGATGCATCTTTCTCCTTCCTTCCTGAAAAGGTTCTATATTGTGACAAATCATGTGTGTTCAGAGGAATAGAGATGGCATACAGCACATGGGGGGAGGGGAGAATGGAAGTGGGGATTGGGCTATTCAGAGAAACCTAAAGCTAAGGTGAATAGTGGAGATAACTATATTACACACACACACACACACACACACACACACCCAAAACATGGAAGCCATTGCAACACCACAATGCCAATGTAAAGATTGGCAATGTAAGGATTGCCCCTTAGTGAGAGACTATCTACCCCTGAAGTTATCAGGACAACTCTTCTGATCTAATTTAGCAAATTCTCTGATAATATTTTAGCATATGACTAAAGCACCAAAACTTGAATTCATTAGGAGTTATTTGCAGTTGTCCTTTGCTTAAATTCTCACATTACAGCATGCATTATGGCTGGCCGGTGGCGGTGGTGAATGCAGCCCACCAGCCATGAATCATGACCTGTTAAGGGGCTCTAGAATCCCTCTTTTTGCAGTGCCAGGAAGGCTGCAAAAATCCAAGGGTTTTTGACTCTGTGGTTGGCTGTTCCATGTGGTTGGTAGGTTGTGTTGGCCTGAGTGGATCATTAGCTGTGCAGGTCTGCTTTGTGGCATGAGAAAAAACTGTTGCTGTTGTTTTTGTTTAAACATATAAACAGCAGATATTCTGTCACTGTTGTTCCACCTTTTGGTCAGCAGTGCTGACAACTCCCCTGTGCCGTTTCCTTGAATCCTGCCTTCCCAGTCTTTTCTAAGAGTGGGATCAGCAATGGTGAAAATTGGGCCTCATTAGGCCCAAACTGCATATTATGTGCAAATGTGTGTAAACATAGCCTGACAGCCCATTTAGCTGAAGAAAGCTGCTTGGAATGGAGAAGTAGCTGTGAAGGACTCCTAACCCTTTCCCCACATGTCATTTTCTTGCTTGAAATTATCCGTTCCCTGCAGCTTTTCTCCTGTGGAGTTGTAAATGTGTGTTTTTCTGTAGTTAAAATGCCTTATGGTGCAGGAAACTGCTTTATTATTAGGATCAGGGAAATCGCAGGCAAGGGTGCCTATTCCCTCACATACCACCTCCCCACTGCAAGCAGCTTTCCCCCGTCTAAATGAGCCATTACACACACTTAATATGTTGCCAAAGTCCAAATCTCAGCTGAGTTCCTATATAGAAGCTGGGCAGGCAGGAAGAGCCCAAGGGAAGGAGAAAATGAGACTTGAGAAGGCATCAGGCCAAAGAAGCAGGAAGGCCTAAAATGGAGTGAGTGGACCACAAGGGTGTGAGGAAGAAGAGAAGGCCTGAGCCTGAGAGAGGGAATGAACAGAGAGAAAAGGTGCATATGGACAAGCGTCCTAGAGGTGAAAAAGGCTGATGCTCACATATTGACTTGAAAGAGCCAACCATATCTCGGGTTGCAGGCTGCTTGTTTGTATATAACAGGGATGGTCAACCTGAAGCTCTCCAGCTCTTGCTCTTACCACCATTCACAGCTTCTGTGGCCATTATGGCTGGGGATGATGGCAGCTGCAGTCTAACAGCAGCTGGAGAGCCTCAAATTGGCCACTGCCAGTGTATAATTTATTTCATCAGCAGCCCTGGCCTCTTTCTGCCTCAAACTGAGTTTCAAAGGTCTCTTCAGTCTCTTCAGACCACCTCTCTCTGCATCAGAATGATCTTGTTTCGGTTCCCTAAAATAACACATGAGAGATGGAAGAGGAATGTGGTGAGAGCTGGGGGAGAACCTCTGTTGTGCTTTACGGGGTGGGGGGGCGTGTTATGTTTGTATGAGAAATGCATTATTACATATCTCAGGGAACAGATGACATTATATTGCTTTACATTTGTGATATTTTTGCTCCAGGGTTCCAGGATGATTTGCGATGGCAAGGCCGGGGGGAGATAACAAATGGCTGTCATGCACTGATGAAAAATGTACTTTCTCCCCTTCTGCTATAGCATTAAATAGCTATTTGTATTACAGCAATTCCTTTCTTGTGGCATGCCGAGATATAAAACTTTATTTGTTAATGCCACATTATTTAATTTAAGCCATCTGAAAGACTCCTTTAATACATTTGCTTTCTGAAAGCAATAAATAAATAAATAAGCAAATTACATGATCGTATACACGAATGCTGAAAACATAAATCTGATGACGCAGCATGTTGGGAGAGTATGACTATGTGACCAGGAGACAAACACAGCCTCTTGGATTGAGGTAATTAATAAAGCTTTTAAGGACTATCCCTGAGAGCCACTGGTCACAATCCAATACAAAAGTGAGTGCAGAGTCCATTGAAATCAAAGGACATAAGAACACTTAATGGCCTGGTGCCACTGCACTCTTCCTGAAATGTGATCATGACTATGTCAGGGCAGGGCTATGACTTGGGCCAGAGTGATGTTGTGGATATATAGAGTTTGGTTTGGATCTAGTTAGAGCTGCTTTGCTCGATTCTCTTTTCCAATGCCAGTCTTGGATTAGTGCCCCATTCCACAGATCTGTGCACAAAGTAGCAGCAGAAGCCATCCATACAGCTGCCTGCAAGGATCTCTGCACACTCTCTGCAGTGGGCCCAAGCTCAAGGAGTCTGACAAACCCTTTTCAAAATGCAAAATGTGTGCTCTGCCTCAGAACCACGAAGGGTCCTGCTAAGGGCCTTATTACACCTGAGTTGGATGGGGAAAGGTGCACAATATGTTACCATAGCCAGGTGTACAGCAGTCTGGTGCTATATGCCGCTATTATGAGAACTGCCTGTTATAATGGGAAAGCCAACTCACCTGCATACTATCCTACAACTATTTTGACTACTAAAGAGTCAGCTGTGTTGGTCCAAACCTCTGTGCATTGGGATGGCAATTGGGAGGCAGCAGCAGAACAGTGGGCACCTGCCAATCTAAGATGTTGCTGTTGCTATGTCAGAGCTAGTTCTCTTAATTTTTGTTGTTGTCCTCCTTTTGAATTATTTCATTTTATTTCAGTTTTTTAATCTTCTTGTGAGCTGCTTTGGCGGCCTTTGGCAACCAAGAAATAAACTTAAGAAAATAATGTTACACTATGCGCCACTGTAGGCACACAGACCTTTAAAGCTGGGGCAGTCTTCCCTGTGTGAATCTGGGATAATGTTACAGAGATGCCTGCTCATTTAAAATGAGAGCTAGAAATAAGCATCCCAAACCAGCTAGGGGCCTCTTCGAAACAGGTTTTGCGCTAGCCAGGAAATGCAAAGGAACCATTGGGGTTTGTGCTACTGCTTAGCAGCTGGACAAAAGGAACATCCACCTCACCAAACATGAACATTTTGCTACAAAAAATGAAACCCATGAAAACTTGGTACAGCTCTACTCAGGAAGCCTGCAGAGATAAATATAGGTAGAATATATCGTCTTAGTACAAATTCATCCTGGATATGTGTGTAAACATCAGCATAGTTGAACCAGTCCATGTTATGGGGGCGAAGCCCATTTGACACATAATGGAAACAGTGAGAAATTCTTAAGGCTTTTGCCTTTGAACACTGCAGAGCATGTAAGCAAAGTGTGGCAGTCTTTTCTGCTCTAGCAGGAAATAGCACCAGAGGTAGCAGTTTCTTGATGTATTTGATGACTGGACTGGAGAGCTGTCGTTATCACTTTCAGTGGTAACTCATCTGGACTAGAGTTGAACCACTGGCTCCTAGATCCATTAGCAGTCACCCAGACACAGCCCACTCCCTCCAAACGATTAAATCTATTTATCCACTGTGAAGTAATGTTGTATACACTTTTGACTGTAACACCCTTAATGGAGTTCCATCTTCCACAATTCTAAACAACCAGCAATCTGTAAAAACCAACATCCTGTAAAATGCTTCATTCCCCAAAGGCAAAACATTTTACACCTTTGTCTGTACTCCTGCCAGTGGGGTGGGAGTGAGGGTAAGCACCGGTCACATACATAAGCAGCCAGTTGGGCATGCAAAGAAGGCTTGCAGTTCTCTCTCTCTCTCTCTCTCTCTCTCTCCACCCTTCCATTGACCAAACTCACAAGTTGCTCAAGAAGCTTTCACAAAGTGCAAATGGATTGTTTCACCCAGCTCTGCTGGGAACTTTGAACAAATCCTGAGATGCTGCCTACTGCAGAGTGTTGTCATCAGGAAAGGCATAACTGTCTAGGCTTTTAGTCATTCTTAATTTTTCACATCCTGAGTCTTCCTTCTCAGGAATGCTTGATAATAGGAACATTGTAAGATTTTTCTGCTTATTCTGAAAATGTTTGCTCCATTGCAACCAAATTGGCAATATAATGCTGATCACCATAATATCCTCCAACTCTATCTATTTAATGCAAGGCTGTAAGAAACAAAGGTGTTGGAGGGCCAAATACCAGGGTAATTCACATGATGCTGAGGACCACAATCATATTGCCTCTACAAAAGCATCCATTCCATCTGAATGATACCACACTAAGGCCTAGCTCTCACTGAGATGTGTTTGGGCTGTACTACTTCAGGCTGGGAGGCTCAGATGATGGACTGTCAAAGACTCCTACACACAGGAAGTCACCATGCCAAGAAGAAGGCAAGGTTTGGAACCCTTATTTTTGTCAAAGATCGATCATTTAAATGAGAACTAGGCTTAATGCTCCCACCTCCAGTTAAACACTAAAACTGGGCAGGGGAGGGGATTGAAATGGTTTCTCCGGCTTTGACAAGTTATCTGTTCTTAAGTATTACAGCATGAGAGCCCTCTGGGGACAGGGGTCCATCTTCTTTATGAGTTATTTCTCTGTATAAACTGCCCTGAGCCATTTTTGGGAGGGTGGTATAGAAATCGAATAAATAATAATAAATAATCATGTGATGACAAAAAGGAATTACGTATACTTACATCTTGCATGATATCTCACTGTGGCATGAAATAGCAGCTACGAGTGACCCAGCCCTTTTTGTCAATTAATGACATCAGATTTCTAATTCTGAAGATGGCTCAATCATTTCTCTGGAATATGAGAGGACTGCCACAGACCCCACTGGGGACTGACAAGACCTGATAAGACTCCTAGGCCTTATCTTTGACACCTCTGACTTAATGAACAGTAATATACCTATTTAGTGGATACAATGCCTATTTTCTTACTGAACATGCAGGTTACTGATGTTCACTGAATTTATTCCTAGTATCAAAGTGTACATTTCAGCTCTGCCTCTTTGAACTGTCTGAGTCACACATAAACAGCTGCTTCATTATAACTAGGTGCCATGCCAAGAACATCTGCAGAGAAGAACTATGTGGGCCTTGAAATTATGTGGTTCTTCCCATAGCCCAGGCTTGCTCCACTTTGGCCCTTCTGCAGATGTTGGCCTACAACTCCCATAATCCCTGACTATTGGCCACTGTGCCTGGGGATTATGGGAGTTATAGTCCAAAAACAGCTGGGGAGGCCTAAATTGAGCAGGCCTGCCATAGCCCAATGCTGGAACCCCAGGCAGGGATGACTCAGGAACTGTCCCGTCATCTTGTCCATACTGGATTCCTAAGAAAGTTATATCGTAGGCCAGTGACTTTCAAGTTTCCAATCTTCAAGCGACTTTCCACATTGATTTATCTGAGAAACACTTGCACATCTGTCATGAAACCCCTTTTCATTATAGAGAACTCTGGAGTGTAGTCTAAAGCTTGGCTCCCTGAGGTTGTGTATGCTGAGATTTTCCCCCACTCCCATGATATTGTCTCAATTAGGGGTGTGTGAACGGGTTCGAGCTTAAACTGGGTTTGATTTGAACCTGCCCAGTTTGATTAGTTCGCGCTCAAACCAGACCAGCCTTCCAAAAAGGAGGTCCAATTTTGAGCTGAACCGGGCCCAGTTTGGATCGAACTGGTTCAATCTGGTTCAATCGGTTTTAGTGCTTGCAAAGAGAAATCCAGTAAGGATTCCCCTTTACAAGCATTGGGGGAACCCTACAGGGTTGAAAAAGGGTGGGGAGGGCCCCCTGGAGGTTATCTTACACACTGTAGGCTCCTTGGCACTGGTGGGTCAGTGATGGTGCCCCTAGGCCCCACTGGCACTCCCCACCATCTGCGCAGGCTGGCAGGGTCACACAGGGTTTCTTGAAGAAGGTGAGGTCATTGAAATACACACACATACACACACACTAGTATCGGCGCAACATTATCCTGGAACTCTTCAGAGGCACTGGTGCTACGCTGATGCTTCTTCTGTTGCATTGGTGCTTTGTTACTTAGGACCTTAGTTATTTCCATAATATGAAAATTGATTGGGTTGATATATTCATAGATGTTTAAGATCAGAAGCAGCAAATGCTCATCCAATGCTGATCCTCCAGTCTTTGCTGCCAGGACTAACCCCATCTTCCCAAGCTAACTGGGAAAAAATGTTTTCAATCCTGACATCCACACTTGAAATCAATGATTTTATTTCTGTTTGCATAGAAATGTGTACCTGTTTGACATAGGTAACTCTTCTGGTAAATGCTCATGTAACGTATGCCAGCCTGATAGAAGGAAGTGGGCTGGGGCGGGGGCAATCCTTACAGGGGCAGCTTATGTAGCACTGCAGTGCCAGAGGCATGGTTCTTTGCTTGGGTCCAAGATGGAGAGATATACATATGCAGGCAGAAGGTGAATAGATGTCATTTTAATCAGACAAAGATAAAGGGTTAAAAGGCTTACATCCCTCAAAACACACACTACTGGGGATCCCTGGCAGTGGAGGATATGGCTCTTCTTGGTGTTGGTCCGAGGCACTTGTATGCTAGTCCATCAGTGAGATCCAATTAGCACTCTGAAGGGTCTGCCTCTTATGTATAGTTGATTACATAAACTTCACTTGCTGGCAAAAAGCATGAGCAAAGCATGACCAACACAGGTGCATAGAGAGAGATATAATGATCAAGGTTCTCACACAGAATGCTGATAAGGCAATGCAGCTATTTATATCACTAACTAAAACAAAGGCTGGGGGGGGGCAGCAGGGAGAGTGGAGAGGGCTAGAGAATGCTTTCTACAAGCCACTAACTCTGCACACTAACCCCTGCTTAACTGGGCAAAGAGGCACCTTTTTAACATGGTGATTCTCTCTGTTTAGCAGGGGGAGAGTAACTGACCTGATCCACCCCCAGCACAGTACCTCCAGTGACTGTTGCTCTGTTGCTGGTGTCTGTCTTATGTTTCTTTTTAGATGGTGAGCCTTTTGGAGACAGGGATCCATTCCATTCATTCATTCATTCATTCATTCATTATTTCGCCAAGTAAACCACTTTGGAAACTTTTGTTGAAAAGCAGTATATAAATATTTGTTGTTGTTGTTGTCAAGCAAGATGGCCTTCTACACAGGTACTGGCACATGCATTTCACTACATTTCATGGCTGAGGTGACATGTGACACAGACACTAAACTTTCCCTCCTCGTGATACAATGCTCTTGCGCAAGTGGATCTTTCCCTACCATGTCACTACAAGCACAAAGGCTGCATGACGCCCTGCTACAATCGGTTAGTAAGAGTCTTGAGATGATCGTCAGCTTCAGGCAGCGTGTTCTGCTCTGATCAAGGAGAGCAGAGAAGCGAAGATGCAGGCAGGGCTTCACCCAGGCATTCCCAGACCTTCAAACAGCTGGACACATCTGGGAAAGGACACAGTAGAATAAGCAGTTTGTATCACTCTTGGTGTGCCTAAGCAGTGCTTTTACCTGCTTTGGACAAATGAAGGATCTTGAACTCCATTTGGAATTTCATTGAGTGATTTGGCAAAATCTCTCATGGAAAATTCACCTGACACTCAGAAATCACGACGACGACCAAGACAGACAAACATACCTTCTTGAGCCCACTGTAGCTCTACATTTACCCCTTTTAGGACAGATAAGCAAATGGTCAACGTGAATCAGGGCCAAGATCAACTGGTTCCTCCTATTTCAAGGAGAAGGCAGTTGTGCATAGTTAAGATGCCAAGTAAACACTGAAATGAATAAAGATGACAAAAACCTGAAAAAAGTAACACCATCACACACACACACACACACACACACACACACCCTTCTTTTTCAGAGTAGGTACATGTGTCAATTCAGGGGAAAACCTCAGCACAAATAAAACAAAAAGAAAGCTACGCTTCTGCTTCTGCAGGGAGATATGTTTTTCTTGGCTCAGAATGAAAAGTGAAGAGGCAGTCCCTTTATGATCAGACTGTGGTCTTGCCTGCTGTCTCAAAACACATCTTATGCAGAGAATTATTGTTCCTTCAGCCTAGCAGATGAACATATTTTTAAGAAGAACCCAGGGTCCATGGAAATGCTTTTAAGGTTCATTTAAGATTGGAAATTGACAATAGTTTTTGAGCATAACATGATAAAGACAGTTTTTCCTATGACGCACTCATTGTGCTTTTTTAAAACTCATTGCACTGGTTTGGACAATACTCCAACTGGTCTACCTAAAGGTGTGGGAGAGAAGCATGAGTGCACATGTCTCCACCTTCCACTTAGCGCACCATCCTACTGCTAGCTAGTTGCATGAAAGTAGCATTCGAGATGCATTTAGTGGCAGTTCAGATGGACCACCTACTGCATGATTTGGAGGCAGCATGGTGGCATGCTGGGTGAGGGGAGCATGGGCATCCATTCTCTTTCCCCACATGTTTAAATGAGTCAGTCGGAGTATTGTCTGAACTGGCCCAGTGCCATTTTGTTCAAACAGGTTTGGTAGGTTTTTGGAAATGCTACATAACCCTGCCAACCTGTTTGACAAGAGACAACAGTGGAATGAGAGCAGACAGCACCATGGTAAGTGCCTTGTGCATGTGCAAATAAAAGTCAAAAGCCGGCCAGATGTATGGGTCATCAGGAAGGTGGAGCAGTTCCCTCTGGTCCTGACTGGATTGATTGGGAGGACACCTACAAACATAAATGGTCTCTTGCAGCATTCCTTTTACCAGAGCTACTCACACGGCCAATGTCTACAAAAGAAGGAAATACAGTGCTGATTGCTGCTGTCACAAGGAACTATCAGGATAAGCACAGGAGAAAGAGAGCAAGTATTAGATTTTCTATCAGGCCCTGCTCATCAACCCATCAGTAAAGCTCCTTTTCTGTTGGTTCAAAATCATCACAGAGAAAGGGGAAAGGAAGAGAGGGAAAAGTAATTTATGGAGCCTTTTTGGAACATTGAAGCTGAATGGAAAGGAAGAGCAGTCAGTTTGCTGACAGAGCGCATACAAATAAAAAAGTGATGTGCTCCTAACAAATCCTGACAAAGCAGTTTAAACAGGAAACATAAGCTCGGAGCCCTTTTAATCTGAGTAGCTTTTTAGGGTTGCCTCACTTGCTATCTTTTTCAAAACCAAAATTTGTACTCATGCTGAAAATGCAGCTTATAAATGCCCACACGAGCATCTTGTTCCACTCTAGGCACTGGGAGAGCAAAACATGCAGTTGAGTAGAAAAGCCATTGCTGCAGAAATTCCCACATGGTGCTTTCCTAGAACCCGTGAGCTGGCAAAGAGCAAATGATCTGCTGGTTTAGCCACTGGCCAAAAAACATGACCAGCCACCGCCATCAGCACCACCATCCTCTGTAGGTCATCTTATGCAACCCACACATATCAGTGTGCCACAAAAAGGGTAGAATGAATTACATGAATGTTCCTGGGAGAACCGGGTGATTCAAGACAGCCAGCCAGCCAAGTTGTACATCATAGAGGCAGGCTACCAGCCAACCAACTAGAGGTAGACAACACACTCAAGAAAGTGTTTAAGTTGTGATTCAGCTCTGAACCTGCAGATTTGCCTGAAGATCAGGCCATCCTTCTCCAATGGTAGTATGTAGAACAAGAATCATAGCAAAAAAACAACAGCAGCAGCAACAGCAACAGCAACAACAACAACAACACACACAGAGAGAGACATTCATTTTAGAGGAATGTTCAGAACACTCAAAATGTTCTGTGCTTGTTCCATCAAACATCTGGCTTGACCAGTTGTTCTGATGGGATGTTCCAGGAATGTGTGTTGTGTTCCGAGCTTGGAATAGAATACAAATCCTGTTCTGTGCACATCCCTGTGGTCAATACAATGGCATAATATTGTAGCCAGCGTGGTGTAGTGGTTAGAGTGCTGGACTAGGACCAGGGAGACCCGAGTTCAAATCCCCATTCAGCCATGATACTTGCTGGGTGACTCTGGACCAGTCACTTCTCTCTCAGCCTAACCTACTTCACAGGGTGCTCTGGGCTCCTTGGAGGAAGAGCGGGATAGAAAATGTAATTAATTAATTCATTAATTGAGTGAAAAAATAAATAAATAAATAATATAGTCCCATGTTCTTCATTGCAATCCTTCATTGCAAGGCTGCAACCCGAAGCATGGCTACCTAATCGCTTCTTAATGTACTAAACAGCTTGAACCTAGGGTACTTAAGAGAACACTTTCTTCTTCATGAGCTCCATCACTTATTGTGCTCCCCTTGTCTGTATCAGTCTACCTACAGTTGCTACCAGCTTGTCTGGTGGCAACTCAGGGTTGGGCCTTCTCTGGAGCTGTTCTGAGGCTTTGGAATGCACTCTTTGCTGGGGTAAGAGCCTTACCATCTCTAGCAACCTTTAGAAGAGCTCTGAAGATGTTTGTTTCAAGTCTTTGGCTATCTCTAAGCTGGTTTTACTGTTGTTATTTTAATTGTTTATAGTTTTAATGCGATTTTATTGTTTTAATCCTTGGGTAAGCTGCCATGAAATGCAAGTTTTTGTTGGTGTATACTATCCATCCATCCATCCAGAGGTACTCTTACCCTCGGACTTTGGCCTCCAATGTCTGGGGGGATCCAAATGTGGGGGGGGGCTCCTTCCACCACCCCGCACCCACCCCACTGCTGCCCAGCTGCTGCCTTGCTGCACTGATCTTTGCCTTGTAGCCACCATGTGCACGGCCAGGGGATGGGGCATGTGCCTCCCCTGTGGTGGTGTGGCAGTGGGTGCAGTGGCTGGTGGGCCTGTCCATCCAGCCCAGCGGCCCTTGAGAAGTGCGAGACACTCCAGTGTGCCTGCACAGTAGGCCATGGGCTTGCAATGCTTGATTCCCACTGTGCAAGTATGATAGAGCATCTCGCAGTTCTCAAGGGCCACTGGGCCAGATGGACAAGCCCACCAGCCACTGCGCCTGCCACCACACCACCACAGGGAAGGCCTGCTCAGCTCACCCCCCCCCATCCCCCGGCTGCACACATGGTGGCTACAAATGGCAAAGACTGGTTCGGCATGGTAGGCCTTCGGGGGGGCGTGCTCGTGGTGGTGGTGTGGCCTCCGAATCCCTTCAATCCAGGGGCCAAAGCTACCTAGGTGCGTCACTGTATATCTATCTATCTATCTATCTATCTATCTATCTATCTATCTATCTATCTATCTATCTATCTATCTAATTTCTATACCTCCTAGTATGTGAATCTCTAGGCATTGTACAAATTTAAAAGCACCAAAAAATGTAAAAACAGTGAAAACTGACAAAACAAATAAAAACAATCTCACAAATAATTAACAAAGCAATAAATATTTAGTCTGTGTGAAGTTTTTGCCAAAGCTGAATACTCTGCACCAAGCAAAAATGACCATTCTCGCTGAGCTGTGCTACACTGAGCCCAGCATTGGTGAGGCTCTTTAAGGGAAATGGCCCTCTTGAGACTCCAATTTTGGAAGTGCAATTTTGGAAGTCACAGAAAGTGATGGCAATGCATTCCATCTCCAGTGCTCTCCCCATAGAGCCATACGGGGAAAGAGCTGGGGAAGACAAGACAACACTTCCCCGAGCTTCATGTGTACCTTGCAAAGTGGGACTGGGGCTCAAGAAGGCAGACTTACTTTTAAGGGGTCAGTGTTGTGGGAAATGGCTCTTACACTGACTATTTTTGGGGGGGTTCTGCCAAAGTGGCTTCCACATGAAAAATAGTGACAATTACTGATATAGTCAAAAAACTTGGTACTGGTCAGAATTCAAGTTCTAGTTCAATTCTACTGGTCAGAATTCAGTAGAATTGAATTCTGATAGCTGGTCTTGTGGTAGCAAGCATGACTTGTCCCCTTAGCTAAGCAGGGTCCACCTTGGTTGCATTTGAATGGGAGACTAGAAGTGTTGGCACTGTAAGATATTCCCCTTAGGGGATGGAGCTGCTCTGGAAAGTGCATCTAGGTTCCAAGTTCCCTCCCTGGCTTCTCCAAGATAGGGCTGAGAGAGATTCCTGCTTGCAACCTTGGAGAAGCCGCTGCCAGTCTGTGTAGACATTACACTGAGCTTGATGGACCAATGGTCTGACTTGATATATGGTAGCTTCCTATGTTCCTATGTTCCAGAATTAGTTCAAGCAGTGGTGTTCTGAACTAATCAAGATTTCCAAATGGTCTGCAAGACAAGGGTAGTCCCAAATAACTGGGCAAAGAGGCACCTTTCAACGTGGTGATTCTCTTTATTTAGCAGGGGGAGAGTAACTGGCCCTATCCACCCCCAGCACAGTACTTCCAGTGACTATTGCTGGTGTGTGTCTTAAGTTTCTTTTTAGAATGTGAGCCCTTTGGGGACAGGGAGCCATCTTATTTGTTTGTTATTTCTCTTTGTAAACTGCCCTGAGCCATTTTTGGAAGGGCGGTATAGAAATCGAATTATTATTATTATTATTATTATTATTATTATTATTATTATTATTATACATGGATAACAAGGGTTAGGTCTGACTGAGCAAGGAACTGCTGCAGCTGAAGCAGGACAAAAGCACTCCTGACTATAGCTGCTACCTGGGCATCCAAAAGCAATTCTATGAATATTAAAAAAAACCAAAAGCCTTCATTCGCAAAGGGGTCTCTCTGGACCTATTCTCATTCCTGAATACCTCCATACAGGCTGGCTCCAGGTTTCAAGGTGATATCATCAAACTATCCTCCCTAGACACTCTCTCACCTGGATGGGCCCCAAAAGTATCTCGGGCACTACATGAAAGCTATGGGCACAGAGGGCTCAAGCCCAGGATCCTCGGCAGCTCTCCAGAGGCCAGCCCAAATACCAGCCCTGCCTCAATGCAATTATGCACAGATAAATGTCCACATGGGATAGATTAGAATGAACAAGCAAGACTGTATTCTTAGCAATCCAGCATCCATTTCCATGAAATCTGATCACTTTCCCCAGTGATCACAACTCACAATAATGGAAATAGCTTTCATCCCTCTGCATAAACCGCCTTGGGGTTTTCTTTTAATGAAAGGTGGTATAGAAATGTAAAAATAAATAAATAAAAATAAAATAAATATTCAGACTTGTTCACAGTAGCCTTTCATATGGTTGCGTAGCTGCACATACGTTCATATAGAGGAAATTAGCAGCATGAACCCTTGATTTATTTTTCCTTCCTTGATTTATTGAATAAAACCTGTGTTTGTGGTGCTTGTGTGTGTGTTTGTAACAAACAAAGAAAAACTTGAAAGAGACTATGAGGCTATGAACATGACTGGAGACAGCTGGGTGTGCGGGGGGAAGGCAGGCGGGGAGGAAAGACTTATCTTTTCCCCACCCCCGATGATCCCAGAACGGTGGTACAAATCCCATACAATTTGCACTGCTGCACGCTAGGGATGTGCAAACAGGTTTGATGTTGAACGGGTTCGATGTTGAATGGGTTTGGTTTAATAGTTTGGTTTCTAATGGAACCACTCCCTGTTCGGTCTGATCCCAGATCGAAAATCCTCCCCCTGCCCGGCTATTTGGGGAGTTTGCGGGGGGACTTCTCCAAGGCTGCAGTGGGGTGGGGTGGGGGCTGCAGAGTTTCCCCCTCTTCCCCGCCAGTCTTCCTCATGACAAAAATCTTCAAGCTCTGGCATTTTTTGGCCCTTTCTGGGTTTTTCCCCATCATGGTGGCCATTTGGGAGGCCACTGCGCATGCACAATGGGCCCCTGTGTGGTCAGGTCATGATCCAGGCCACACAGAGGCCTCCAAAATGGCCACTGTGAGGGGTACCACTGTGAGGGGTAAAGTCCTGGAAAGGGCCAAAGAATGCCTGAACCAGGTGGGTTTTTATGTAAGGAAGGCCGGCAGGGGACCTCAACCCACCCACCCACAGCAGCCTCGGATAAGCCCCCAGAAAGGATAAGTTTTAATAAAACAAAAAATAATTGTTTTTGAAAAATGTCTCATGAATCCTCCCTGAACTGAACAAAATGTGTGTGTGTGTGTGTGTGTGTGTGTGTGTGTGTGTGTGGTCAATGGGGGGCAAAACCAAACTGGCCCAGTCTGGTTCAGGTCTGGTTCAGACTCAAACCAAACCAGGCCAGCCAGTTTTGTGCACAGCCCTGCTGCATACAGTGCGGTTTTCCGGAAACCAGGACAATGCTTCCTGGCCTCCACATATCACACAATGTCAGTGTGGTGAGGGGTAGTTGGTTCTTACACCAACCAGAATGCAGCTTTCTCCACAGGCCGGTCTTAAAGAAGGCAGAGGTATCAATTTGGTCATAGCAATGAACATAAACTTCCTCTAAAGCTCCTTTTTCTCACAGAAGATTTAGCCAGGAGTCCTACTCACAGCCAAAAGCCAGCTCTCCAAACCGCCATCACATTTTTCAAAACTCAGACTCTAACCTCATAAAAGAGACTTGTTAATGATCAAATCTACCCCCATATAAAACAATGGGGCTGATGCCCATTACCTCTAGCTAAGCTCTTACTGTGTCTGCCTTTGTATTAAGGATGTGCGCAAACTGAGGTCCATGTGCCAGTCTGAATTCAGACCCGTCTGCTGGTCCGCGAACTAAGCTAGGCAATGTTGTGGCTCTCCAGATGTTGCTGAACTACAACTCCCATCACCCTCAGCCACAATTTATTACAGCTGGGGGTCATGGGAGTTATAGTTCAGCATCTGGAGAGCCACATGTTACCTATTGCTGTGATATTTCTTTGCTGAACTGGGAAGTATTCATGTACCTTGAGTACTAATGTTTGTGTAGATTTGCTTCTGCATATCAAAGTACATCTAGAGATGAGGCATCTGACCCAATCACCATGCACACATAAGGGTATGGATCAGCATCAGCAATGCAGATGGGAATGTGCATCCATACGCCCTCTCTTGAACTATGAGCTGCATACAACCACCTTGTTGTGCATGACTCTAGAGGGATCAGGACCACTGTGTGCAGCACCGATCCGGCAGCTTCCTGATCTATAGTAGAAAACCAGATGTGGCTACTGCAAGGAGGTATACAAAGAATGTACCTGCTGAAAGTAGCCCTTTGGGCCTTTCACACAACAGTGCGGGCAGGAGGGCAGGGGGAAAGCATTGTCAAGGCCACAAACAATCCAGACTGGCCCCAGCCATGCCATGTCACCATGCACATGATCACATCGGCAGCAATCAGTGTGGCATTCCAGAGGCCAGGGGAATCCAATAATGCACCATGGTGCATTGGGTTATCCTCCCGGGAGACTGGCACTCTAGACCAGGGATTCTCAAACTTGGGTCCTCGGGTGTTATTGGACTTCAACTCCCATAATCCCCAGCCTCAGTGGCCTTTGGTTGGGGATTATGGGAGTTGAAGTCCAATAACACCTGAGGACCCAAGTTTGAGAATCACTGCTCTAGACACTCATCTCTGTGTCAACATGTGTTGCAAGCAGCCCACACTAACACATGATTCCAGAGCCTGGGTTAATTGTGTGCTCGCTCCATTAACCCTGGCTAAGAGCTTGGCTTCGGCGCTGGGTTGGGTGCCTCAGCACCGCCTGGATCCCATTTGTTCTCTTAGGCTTGTCTGCCTAAGCCTGGGCTTGTCTCCTTGTGAGAACTGCCTCATTGTCTACAAAGGCCCATGCCACAACAAACCAATTGGTCTCTTAGATGTCCTGTAGTGTTCTTTGACTTTCAGACCACTTGGTTTCATGCAAAACGGTGCAGATATTTGGAGTGCATTCATGAAACACGGAATGTGCTGTCTACAAAAAAAAAGTATCACAAGGGATGGGTGAAAATGATGACACAACAGAAAGTGACTTGGCAGTGTCCTTTTCACATTGCTCAGACAATGGAGTTACTTTCCCAGTGCCTTTGGGTCTATTTGCATATGAGTTACCTAGAATGCTTTAAAGTTTAATGCTGTTATATATTGGCAGACTCCCTAACCTGATAAAGAGAAATGTTGCCGTATTTGTAATCTCTGCCAAATTCTTGCAGTATTAATAAGGTGCCTTGAAGGTTTGTACACTAGTTGTAAGGTGCCTTGCCGGTTCCAGGCAATAGTTATAAAGTACTTTGAGGGATCTGTAAAATATTTGTTTTTATTTTTGTTTGGAGGGGGTCTTTGCAATATGCAGAAAGTATTTTAAGGACATGGTGCAATACATTTAAGAGAGAAAGAATTAAAAAATTGAAAAATATATGTTTAGCCCATGAAGGTTATTCAGCTAATCGTGTTGAAACAGAAGAAATGGACATAGTCATTATTGATGCCTGGCCCAGTTATGGGAACAAGGCAAGACTCCTGGATCTCTCAGTGGTCTTTGATACTATCAGCCATGGAATCCACTGAGCTACCTTTCAAGGATGGGATGGGGGGCAGCATGTTGAGGTAGTCCTGGTCATTCCAGAATGTTAGGTTCCAGAAAGTGGTGCTGGGGACTACTGCTCTAAATCTGGTTATTGGCTTACGGATTATGGCAGCATTCCATCTCATTCTCCTTTTTTTTTTTTATGTCTACATGAAGCCACCAGTGTAAAAGGAATTCTCAGATATTGTTGACTACAACTCCCATCATCCACAGCTGCAATGGCCTTTGGTTGTGGATGATGTAGTCAACAACTTGGAATCCCTATTACAGGGAACACTGGAAGCCATTGGGTGACGTAATCCTGAAGCCTTTCTTTGAAACTTTTGTCTTTGAGTACAGAGATTGAAAATATATCCCAAGAGACTGAAATATACTCCTACTGGTTTCTGAATGTTGCCATGTTTAAGGTCTGGTTTGTTTGTAGCCATGTGTTCTCTTGTACAGAGACTGAGCTGTCTGGCCCACAGAAACAACAGAAAGGCCTTGCTGGCAGATGATAACATATACCATACTGTAAGATGTGCAGTTGAATGAGTTATTCATTGTATGTGTGTGATGGTATTTGGTGACACTAGAAATTGCAGTGCAGGAACAATAACCATGTACCAATACAAATATGACAAATATTTAGATACCACTTTTCAACAAAATTTCCCAAAGTGGTTTGACTGGGGATGGTTAGGGACAGTTGCTCTCCCACTGCTCAATAAAGAGAATCATCACTAAAAAGGTGCCTCTTGGCTCAGTTAGCAAATAATGTTGCAAGTTGATCACTATTCTAGGAGTAAAACTGAAACCATGATGGACTGCAGGCCTTGGGGCCTAGGGAGAACAAGGAGACCATCTCTACCAGGGCCCAGCTTTCCTTCATCATACAGAGCTACGCCCCTGGGATGCTCCTCATCTTCTGCAGCTAGAAGACCAAGCCTGGGACTTTTACACACAGCAGGCTTTACCATGAGTTTACTGGGAGGTTTTACTGCAAACTTGAAGTTGTCCCCCAAAACCGAAGCAAATAGTGGATTTTTTTACCCCAGATATAAATTGGGCTACACTCTAATGTGCAGTGGGAAACCTGAATTGTGTGTGAACGGATCCCCGATAACTCGCAGGGACTTTGGAGTAAATTTGGGCGATATGAGAATACACTCCCTCCATTCCGGAGGAGATGCAAGTTAAAGGGCTTTAAAAGCCCCGTGTGAAAAACTTCCTGGGATGGTGGCTTTTTGGACATGACCTTCCTATCTGCTCAAGATCCACTGGTGCTGATGCTTGTCCATGTGTCTTGTGGCAAATGCAGGGAGGGGGTCCAAAAGCCACATCCAGAGCGAATTAATTCCTCTGTGCTTGCTACTGTGGCTCAGCACGAAAGTCATCCATCGCCCCAGGTGTTAATCTGCGCCTGCTGCCCTTTTCATTCCCAAAGCTTTCTTTTTGCTCAGCACAAGGGAGACAAGACAAGACATTTGTGTAATGGTTGATGAGTCTCATTCAACATGAAAGGGCAGCTTGGGTGAACAGTGTGCTAGTTTGATATTCTACTTAGTTTCAGAGGGATTTCCCTTTATTCCATTTTCATTGGGAAGTGGTGGTGGTGGGGGGGATAAAATGGCACTTTCTGAGAATCAAAGCATCACTCTCTTGTTTTGCTTTTTCGCTTGATAAGCCTGTGTAGTAGCAGAACAGAACAATAGTGACCTGGATTCATGCTCTTCCTTTTGAAGGAGGGATGTACAGATGTCCCCCTTCCAGATCTTCCTAGTAACATGAGCATCTTGGCTATATGTGCATCAGGGGAGACAATGTGATGTAGAGGTTAGAGGGAGCCCCATTTTCAAATATCTGCTCTGCCATGAAGCATACTGGCTGGCCATGGGCCAGGCAGTCAGGCACCATTTCTCAACCTAAACCAACCTCACAGGGTTGTTGTAAGGATAAAAGAAGGAACTGTGAGCTCCTGGGAGGAAGAGTGGGATAGAAATGGAATAAATAATACTAAAATGTGTTATCTGGTTGATATGGGAATGGCCTGATGATTTATGGTACTTAAAGCCCTAATTTGGGGGAAAGAAATACAAATGTCCTGGTTTCAGCTGTTGACAGTAATTGGTATGTCTTGAAATACATGACCAAAGTTCAGGACTCTAGTTCATGTTTTCCCCACCTCGGGTCTCCTAAAGTTGTAGGACTACAACTCCCATCATCCCCCACCATTGTGGGTGAGGATGATGGGAGTTGTAGTTCAACAACATCTGGGAACTCCGGCTTTAGTTCATTGGGAAGTACCCTAAATATTTCAATATCCCTGTCAGTCAGTCAATTAATCAGCATGTCAGTAAGACTCAAGTATCCTTAAAACTAACAACATGTATATCATTATGAATATAGCAACTAGCAAAATGTATATCGTTATGAACAGTGGAATATATGTGGAAAGAAGACTTGCATGCTTTAGGGATGTGCACGAACCTGTTCGGAGGCCCTTTTATGGGCCTCCGAACGGGTTCGAACACCGGGGGGGGGGGTTGAAGTTCGATGCCGGGGGGGGTGCCACCTTAAGGGCGAGGGAGGATGCACTTGCCCCTCCTGCTGCTTTCCCCCCACCGGTGCTTGCCAGTAAAAACCTTCGGAGCAGCAGTGTACCTCCCTGCCGCCCCTTCCTCCTCCTCGGCTGGAACTGGCCAGAAGTACTGGGTGTGCATGCACACACGCGCACGTGACGTGAGCACGCGCACCCACTTCCGGCCGGGGGGGGGTAGGGGCGGCAGGGAGGCGCGCTGCCGCCTCAAAGGTTTTTACTGGCAATGACCGCTGGCGGGGGGAAAGCAGCAGGAGGGGTAAGTGCCCCCACCCCCCCCTAAAGCGGCACCCCCGCCAGCGTCAAACCACCCTGCCGCAGTTCCGTGCACATCCTTAGCATGCTTTAGGAACCCTGTAAGAAGTGCAATGTGTCTACTCTATGCACTTAAATACATCAGAGTCCTCTTCAGAATACATCATCAGTCTTCCAAAGAGGACCAGGCCACCCAGTGCGGT